>NC_089740.1:11982051-12302051 GCF_035083965.1 Branchiostoma lanceolatum
TCTATTCACAACTATTTTCAGCATACTTGCAATGATAGAGGTCTGATTCAACTTACTACGTAAATAAATGATTGTAAAAACGACAATAAATACTAATCGTATATAATGCCACTTAAATGACCAACGGATCGAGAAATGTAGTCCGGCGTTTTGTTGTAAAACTTCCCGTAGAATCACAACAACATTACAAAATGCACTTATATCACAGGCGTTCCGGCTATGTACTAAACTGAGCTTGTTATTTTGTCGTAGAGCAAGATGGGGACTTTCTTTTGAAACAGTCGTGGATTTTGCCGCAAGTGTTTATAAGAAATCGTACGATGAATGTGACTATGCCTTTCCTTACGTATGAGCATGGGTTGATAATCTTAAAACTCCTTTGTCGCTCGTTCTCATTTAAATGTACACATTTTGAAACTTCCGTTACCGTTTGAAGTAAGAGGTTCCTGACATTAAGATATGCCACATATAAGGTGCCAAACTGTCGTTTTTATGACGACTTAAAACTTTTCTGGCTTTTAAAAATGACAGTTTGGCACCTTATATGTGGCATATCTTAATGTCAGGAACGTCTTACTTCAAACGGGAACGGAAGTTACAAAATCTGTACATTTAAATGAGAACGAGCGTTGTATGAGGTTGGAGTAGCCTCTACCAGGCTCCACAGGTCGCCGAAGAAATAGTAGAAATGCGGCAAATAGACAGATAACATGCCAAAGGAGTTAGCTGGCCAGTGGCTGGACAGTTTGCGACTTCCTCTGGTATGTTATCTGTCTATTTGCCGAATTTCTACTATTTCTCCAGCGACCTGTGGAGCCTGGTAGACGCTAAGGTTGCAGTACCCGGGTGGAAGTTTTATGAAGATGTATACATATCTATGAAGATAAAGTAGTACAAAAAGACCTGCTCCGCTGAGACCAAGTCCCATTTTTCAAATAGAAAACCTTCCTGTCAACCGCTTCTTTAGTAAGTGGTGTTCCAGATACGGACTATCAACTGTTTGCCCGTGTCTAGCTTGAGATAAAGACGGCAGGTACTCCAGATTGGATATAGATCAGAAAAGTTAAGTAAATTTACATACATTTAGGTCCCTTTCGGAACATAGTTTCTCACCCTTGAAGTAAGCCACACACGGCCAGCAAGCCTGTTCGAAAGTATCAAAATCCGATGTCTTCTCAACTTGGACAACTTACATGTTTTTTGCTTCGTTTCATAGAAGTGCTTTCTTTCCTTCGTAATTTTTTTCTAAATTGATAAGTAACTTGTGGTTGTTAGCATAATAGTTAGTGTAGGGTTGTTAGAGGGGTGACCTAAGGACCGAAACATATATCATACACCTCATGACATGCGAAATCTCTCGATCACCTCAAGGCATATGGTTCGTTTTGGCTAGGAAAACGAAGCATGTACCGCTATACAGCTGAATGGTGTTGCCAATATATAGTAGAATTATAACTAGAAATTATTTTTGAAAACGCCTTCTCTATTTTCATATCAATGTATAAAAAGGGAGTACTGTGAAGATTCACTGATTTCTTGTTGGTAAACACCATTCGTTCATTCATTTCCTCGTTCATTCCCTTAATATGCCATTATTATTTTTAGATATCATAATTTTCTTGTCTTCATCTCTCGCCACTGGATATAATCATGAACAGATTATTTTATCGTGGTCAGATATGCTCCACGTGCTCCGAATGCATCTGAATGGTACCATTCGTTCGTTAATTTCCTCGTTCATTCACTTAGTATGCCATTATTATTTTTAGATATCATAATTTTCTTGTCTTCGTCTCTGTCGCCACATGATAATCATGAACAGATGATGTCCATAATTTTATCGTGGTCAGATATGTCCCCATGCTCCGGTTGCGTCTGTAAGACTTATTCCCCAATCTTCACTCTCCCTTATCTTAATGTTTCACAGGAGACGATCTTTAAGACGTCTGGGGCTTCTTTAAGAATAAACCCGTGAAACTTCCTATGGCGTCACCGAGCAAGCATCGACTTGGAAACTGGTAGGTGAATTAGTTGTTGTTTTTTTCTATCTAGCAATTGTGTAGAATTGAAACAATTATACCTCACAATTGTAAAAGTATTTGATGGTATATATCGTTCTAGAGAGTATTCAGAATACTTCCAAATGACCATTATATAGCTTTAACTATTTTCGTTTGAGATACGTGTAGTGTTGAAGCCCAAATAATTTTCAAGAGAGAGAGAGAGAGAGTCGAAAACAACAGAAGAAAGACAGGAAAAATGTGTAGGTCCTTGAATTCGCCGAACTTCTTTTGAAAATAATAAAAGATCTGTTACTTTGTATATAGGGTACAGAACCTTCAATTGTTCAATTCCAATTTACAACTTAGCTTAAATTGCTTTACTATGTTTTAGTTTTATTGTTGTATGGCGCTACTGAAATAGTGTCTTAGAACTCCAAAGCGATATCTTATCGAATTATCTTTATTTGCTGAATATGATTATGGAATACTGATTGTAACGTTATCTTATTTGTAAAACAATTCTTCTTATATTTTCCGATGGTATGTTAAAAGGACCCCTGACCTCCTCCCTTGAAAAACGGCCGAATTAGTGTATATTGAATACTTTCAAGGTTAAATCAAGGCTGAAAAAAAATATCTCGAGTTTTACGTGTTGTTTGTACTAAAAAAGTTCATACGCTGTTTCATGGCGGACTGATTAATAATAAGGAATTGACATAGGGGAGCATTAATAACTTTTTAAACGTTGCATATATCTCTTTAAAACATGTTGGTCCATAACATTTAGTAATATCAGTTACATATAACCTTTAGCTCATACGTTAACATAACAAGCTGTAGAATCCAAGTAGCACAAACCGAAGGCCCACAGAAGTCTTGTATACTTCAGTCTTCAGTAGAGGTTAGCTCAGTGTATCGGTTTAATTGGAGAGGCCATAATTCTTCATGTTTAACGAGTTTGTTGTCACTTGGGAAAACATGCAGAGAGCCATTGATTGAGTCTTTTGGGGTGGGGAATTTGAAATTGGGCAGAAAATCCGAGCCCATGTCTGTTTTGTGTCACTGCCGCTTCAGTCGGTTTGAGTCAAAGGCCGTCTAGACTAGATAAGGCGCTGTGTAGGCACGGGTCTGTCAGCGCGGCATTTAGCGCTAATTATTTCCTGGGAACGTGATTTGTTTTTGTTCAGTTAAACAACGACTATTTTCATTTCATTCTAACAAATCTACGGTCGATTGTTTAATTCTCATTTTAACACACACGGGCATAAATGTAGCATAAAACGTAAATAGGCAAGAAGTACTGAGTAACGATAAGATACCCATCTACCTTCTCACTCATTTACTCATTCAATCACTCACTCATCACACTCACTCATTCACGCACTCAAGCACATATGACGTATGTGGGAATGACTTAAGAGGATGAAGAAGAAGTAATATGATACCTTTGAATATGTTACTGAATTCGATATTATTATCATCATAGCGTACATAATAATTTCTAAATGCTTGCACTCAGATTGCCAAAGTCTGACTAGCATATTGAATACTTTTCCATGCTTTGTGATGTGGGGAAATAGCTAATTCACCAAATGTCACCAGGCGGCTGTTCTTTTCTTCGTGATGTAAAAAGCAGATATAAGTCGCGTGCCAAACCTTACATGTGCTCATAGTAACAGTTATGCTTTTGAAGGAGTAACGTTACATAGTTTTCAGTGCCAATGACAATACGATCTAACGTTGTAGTAAAAGACCAACTGTGTTATTTTGTTCTTTTTTCTTCTATTCATGTTTGGCGCAGATACTGTATCGGTTCTTTGTACGATAATCCCACATTCTTCGTAGTAATACTGTAATAAGAAGTTTATAGCAAGTTCATGCCCGTGGGCTAATTACAAATACATGGTAAAAACATAGGGAAAAACGTACATGCGTCAGTAAACTGTGTCTGACTTTGTTGTAACAATAGGCTACTGGTACTAAATATACGATCTTTATAGAAATTTTTCACACTTTGCCACTAAACATATGGAGAACATTTGCACGCCTTTCATACATCCGGTAAACTAGACTTTGTCCCCAAGTTGACCTTAGTCTTCCCAACCTGTTTTCGTCTGTCGTCAATCCCGTAACAACCCTGGGACTTCAAAGAACCTCTATCGGCGCTGACAAAGCTCTGTTTGTAGTGCTGGATATAAAAGTAAAAGTAATCATTCACAGAGAAAGGCTTGTTTTTGAAAAACACTTTCACGTCCTGATGTTTTCTTGCCATGTGTTAGTAATTTTTGCCCGAACGTGTGTTGTCATAGATATTGATAAAGCCCCTGTATAGTAACACAATCTACGAGCTTCGGTTGCATTTGTTGATCGCCAGAATGTCTCCCGATTTTAAACTGACAGAGGATCGAGCGCATTTTTCTTATACTCATCGGCTGATCCCTGAAAATTGAAAAAACGCTTTCACATGCTGATGTTTTTTTTTGCCAGATTTTACTATTGTTAGTAATTTTTGCCATAGCGCGTATTGTTATAGATATTGTTGAAGCCACTGTCATACAGTCGGCGAGTTTCGGCCGTATTTGATCGTCAGAAGACCGCCCGATTTTAAATCGACAGAGGATCGAGCGTATTCTTATTGTACTTATCGGCCGATCCCTAAAATTGCGTGACGATCAAGAGAACAGCCTTCGTAATATTGCCGAAAATGTCATCTAGAGCTGGCAGACGATCGATTTTTCTGCTGTGTAACAGGGTATAAAGACGGCATGGTACAATGTACCTTTCACGGGGTGAAACAAACAGATTAACGGTGTAATGAACTTTGCGTAACCCTATTGATTACCTCACACAAGGTGGCAACGTTTTCACCTTCTTTCGTTTATTTTTCGGCTAAGTTTGCGAACATGTAGAATGATATGAAAAGTTGTCGTTAGATTTTTATTTATTCAATTTTTTGCTTGGGGTGGGTCTTGGACCCCTATGGTCCCCTATAGTCTAGTTGATAAAGCTACAGAGAGTTGTTATGGCAATTGATTGTCTAAACTAGTTATTTACAGGACTTAAAAGTTGTCATACTGTTCAGCACGAAATTTCACCGCTAGAAAGGTAAAAGAGTGAATGTATGGTAGAATAGTAGAATTTAACAAAAGATAGAAAGATCTTATTTACGACTTGCCAATTGAATGCCCAGACGCGGCAAGGAAACGCCACTGTCAACAACCAATCAGTAACTTTCATAGTCTGTATGTAACATTCTTTATTAACAAAGCTTGAAAGGAGGAATAAAGGCAGGAGGAAAAGAAGGAGGGAGAAGGGATTGAAGGGATTGAAGGAAGGAAGGAAGGAAGGAAGGAAGGAAGGAAGGAAGGAAGGAAGGAAGGAAGGAAGGAAGGAAGGAAGGAAGGAAGGAAGGAAGGAAGGAAGGAAGGAAGGAAGGAAGGAAGGAAGGAAGGAAGGAGGGAAGGAAGGAAGGAGGGAAGGAAGGAGGGAAGAAGGGAAGAAGGCAAGAAGGCAAGAAGGGAAGGAAAGAAGGCAGAAACCGTTGAGAAAGCAGCACACAACACACGCACCCTGGGCCCCAAGGGCGTGACATTATACATGCTAAATAAACAAATAACTGCCCCCCTCCCTTTTCAACGTGTAGTCTTTAAATATTGACTTCACTTCTCCGGCGCCACCTCTGTCTGTGACTAATGTCAGGATTAGACATTGCACTAACATGGGTTATTTGCAGAAGTGACAAAACACTTTGAGAAATATCAGCGCAGAGTGAAGAGTATCAAACAGCAGAACATGACGTTTACAGAATGTCATCTAATGAATTTTCTCAATGAACCTGTATTCGAGTTTTGAAAATGCACGATGGGCTTTATACTATGTGGTCCAAGAAAGTCTTCGTATTGTTCATACTCTACTTTGACTGACAGTAGTACTGTGTATATCATATACACAACTGTTACATTCAGTAACACAACGTACACAATAAGCGCACAATACACTACTCTACAGCCTTGGATTGAAATTATGCACTTTCTTAGGTACCCTCTTATATTTGTATGGCTTTCCTGGTACCCGGTAGGCTGAATAGTCAGCTACCATCAGAAGAGCTAAAGGTGTAAATTGTCTACAGATATGACCTAAATACCTAGATGCCTGACCATATGAGCGACATTTAGAAAAACAGTCCTGTCGGACAATTATCTGACCTCGTATGTATTTAAAGAGTGAAACATTTTAAGAGATATGACCTGAATGTCTGACATGGCGGCGTCTTGAATGAAACGCCGGAGGTAAAGTTTAGATAAGTTTATTTGAATTTATATGACCTTTAACATCGCAACATTGGTAGATGAAAAACATGCAGTTAACGAACAGTAGCCAGTTTTGAAGATACATAGAAATCTTTATTGGCACGACAAAAGTACAGCGACTTTCGTAAGGTCTTCTACAACTATACATGCAAACAACAAACAATGGTATACAAAATGATTAACTTTAGTACAAGTATATGAATACTTCAACATGTCGAGTCATGTACTACATGTAGTCGTATTCAGATGGTGTACGTTGCCATTTAGCTTTAATCATATGTACGTAAAAGAATATTTACAATACGAAATATCTATCGGTGAAAGTAGTAAAAAAACGCATCGTTGGTTTGAATTTAGGCCCTTTAAATAGAACTTTAAAAGAACTCTATTGCACGACATTTGCGACAGGTACGATGTATGGCAACTTGAAGATACATGATAATTGAACTACTTCTAATATCTAACCATTAGAAATAACTAATCTAATGTAGTGAAGACATAATACAGATAACACAAACACATCAGAGAAAGCAAAGTGCTTTTAGCAAGGGCATTGTCCTTTCGTTCAGCTGAACTTTCACACCTTTGACTTTGACCGACGTTTGTCTAATCGTTGCCTCATGTTCTAGTCGTCATGTGAAGTACCGAGATTTGATCCAGGTTCAAATGTTATCGTTCTTGAAAGCTCCGTTCTGCGAAAAACACAAAGTCGACGGTTTCTTCCTGTAACTTTATACGAAAGAATAACTTAGTTCGTACCTCTTTTGATATAACATGTGTGGACCACATCTTCGTCCTGTAAATATCACTTAACTTTTTATCTACAAAACGGGGCGGTTGAACGGTCAAGAAGCGTCGGACGCGACGCTAATATTGCTACAATCTTCGGCCATTATTTGAACGGGTGGGGAAGTCTTTATTTTGGACACCAGTATCAGTTGTGCAAGCAATTGTGGCGACCTCAGGTCGGCTTCCAGGCCACTTAGGGGAGGTGTGTGTGCGATTCTCTGGCCGGCATTCCCTCAGATATTGTCCATCTCCCTTCTGAAAGAAATAAGATTCAAATAAATAGCGCAAAATCTAATCTTATTATGGATATAATGTATTAATGTATTGCATCCTTTTCTACAACATTCTGTAACAGATTGAAATTCAAGTTTTAGGCCGCATGCGTTAAGATTCAAATCAATTCTTGTCTAGTATATAGGCTAATAGCTAATTAGTTTGTGGTGTGACGACATGATTTTGTAACTACAAAGATGAACACGTGAGAAGAGAGAGATTAGACACGTCATAGCCTGCCTTTTAAATGTTTCACAGATTCGCTCGGGTTCACAGAAGGAACAGCCATGGAGCCGAGAACAGCCGAGCACGGGAACGGAGATTTGCCGAAGAGGTACGACCTTCTCCCGGCGGAGAACGAAGGTTCCCGAGAAGGGAGGCTGTGTGGTCTCCGAGGATGGAGGCCGTCTTTTATCCAGCGGTTCGCCACCGTCAGATGGTATCTCCTGTGCTTCTGCCTTCTCATGTTCTTCGAGGTAAGATGAGTTTCTTATGTTTTTACTTTTTTGAGAACTATTAAATGCCGAAAACACTGAAGGCTGATTAGTACTGTTCTTCTGAAATAGACGTCTACAATGTACGTCTATAATTTGCATTAACGAATGTCAGGAACGTTTCTGACGATACATGGACTTTGATGTGATACGACAAGAAAGTCGTTAAGATTCGACTATTGAATTCTTTTGATTTTACTTTTTTGGTCAACTTGCTTGTTGATTTCTTTTTTCAAACCAACGACAAGTTCGATAAATTGTCGTCCTTGGTCCCTGGTCTCCTGTTATTTTGAAATATCTTCTCTTTTTTTTAAAGTAGAATAGAAGACTGAAAAAAATTTTGAAGTGAAAATACGTAAGACGTATATCCTATGTTTTGGATATAGCTTATTGCTAGCATTAGGGAAAATATTGCTTTTCTAGTGATTACAATTTTCGTAATTTCTTTACCACCCAGTGACAACTGAATGTTTGTCATGTTTATGCTTCAACAATAAGGAACATACTGTATGTGATATCAATAGGATTTTCTCTCTTGGTACTGTAACTAGCTAGGTTGTAGTATTTTGGTGTAGCAAAGTTTGAAATTGTGTAATGATTGTGTTTTAATTGTTTTACATTCTACTGGTTTCTATACAGCAAATTTAGAGACTTATGAGTGATTCAAAAGGATCGATATAGATTTTGGAAGAACATTTCAACAGAGAATAAACATCACATATTTCATTAAGTTTGTAAATTTTGCGTTCACCATTTCATTTAATAGTGATCTATTTATCCATTTAGGGATTCGTGCAAAACGGCTATTTCAAAGGCGTGCTGACATCGATAGAGAAGCAGTTTAAGCTGAACAGTTCGTCCACGGGTTCCCTGGCCAGCGGGGCGGAGTTCTCCGCGCTGTGCGTCGTCGCCTTCGTCAGCTACCTGGGGGGGAGAAGTCACCGCCCCGTCATCCTCGGCCTCGGCGCATGCTCAATGGGCCTGGGAGCCTTCTTCATGGCGATGCCACACTTCTTCATGGGAAAGTGAGTGATATTTATCAACCAATAAAATTAGGTCGCTTTTAATTGATTTTGATCTGGCCACCTTCGCCTTGAGGGTGTGAAGCCCCGCCTAAACCTTGAGAATGACCTTTGGCAGTATGTCAGTAATTGCCGATTCCTCGGCAGCTGTGCGTTATGGCAGAAGAAGGAAAGGAGGAATTATTACCCATAAGTATTTAGATATTGCAAACCGCCCTCGCTATGGGCCGAGATAGAATGATCCAACATTATTTTAGATTATAATTGACTTCGTCGTATTTCAAAACATAGTCTTATAACGATGATGATAGTTTTGACATATGGCCATATCTACAGCTGCAACGTATTTCCTGTAAAAACAGACTTCCTATTACAACAATTTTCTGCAGATGCATAAACAAGAGATATGGTTTTTTTAAGCTATGATTATGAAGCCCATTCCGTGGACAACGCGACCAACACGTGTCATGTCGGTCACTCAGCTGAGGAGAGTGAAGTCTGCTCTGCAGCACAAGAGTCTGCCGCTGCCGGTAAGGAATCACTTTGTTCGTTCGTTCGTTCGTTCGTTCGTTCGTTCGTTCGTTCGTTCGTTCGTTTGTTTGTTTGCTTGTTTATTTCGCACAACTGGTGAACTGGCGTATCGCTCTGCTTTGCAGAGTAAGTACAGTTTGTAATGAAACTGGCTTGTTATGTCTTTACAGAACACATAGCATTTGCTTAAGGGCACACCAAACATCACTCTACAGGGACGGGTGTCAGTATCAGCTTCCGGTCACTTCTGACAAATCGCTAGCATCCCATCTAGTGTCTAATCTATCTTATAACTTCCCACATCCCCAACCACAGGCAGTTCATATTCCAGTTTATTGATGCTAGAAGAGATATTTATTGGATCACTCAACAGAGACGGGAGTCGGTATCAACTTCCTGACACCTTTGATCAATGGCTGACATCACGTGTCTAACTATCACATTCCTACGTCTGCAGCCACAGGTACATGCAGCTCGTATTACGGTTTACTGTTGCTGGGAGAGCTGCTGATTGGATTACTCAACAGAGACGGGAGTCGGAACCAACTTCCTGCCACTTTTGACATCACGTGTCTAAACTATCACATTCCTACGTCCGCACCCACAGGTAGCTCATATTACGGTTTACTGATGATGGGAGAGTTGCTGATTGGATCACTCAACAGAGACGGGAGTCGGTATCAACTTCTTGCCACTTTTGACCAATTGCTGACATCACGTGTCTAATTTATTTTATAACTTCCACGTCCCCAGCCACAGGCAGTTCATATTACAGTTTGTCGATGCTAGAAGAGATACTTATTGGATCAATCAACAGAGGTGGGGGTCAGAATCAACTTCTTGCCACTTTTGACCAATTGCTGACATCACGTGTCTGATCTATCACATTATTACATCCACAACCACAGGCAGCTCATATTACGGTCTACTGATGCTGGGAGAGCTACTGATTGGAGCAGGCTCCACGCCGATGATGACTATAGGCGTGGCTTATCTGGACGACCACGCCCCCAAAGTCAGCGCGTCCCTGTACATATGTAAGTATCTATATCCGATATCCTACATGTGTGTATATATGCACCGTACATATATCCACCAAAGATTGTATATGGTGTATAGTCTCATCTTATACTACATACATGTAGTCTTTTGTAGAGTAGATTAGTTTCCTACAACTGTATAGCATACAGTTTTGTTGTGCCATCATGTGAAGTCTTTCAGTAACTCATCTTGATTATATGATGCTGTTGCCCGATAAGAAATGTAACTAGATTTATTAAGTTGGACTGACAAGGAGATGGAATCGAAATATCAAACACTAGATATCTATTTCCCAATCTTATCTTATTTTCTCCAAACGTTGAGAAGAAACGACACTATATGTCACCCAGAGTTGTACACATTACTCTTCATAACTCTCATACCACTTGACCATCAATCAATTTTGTCTATTTTCTTAAGAGCGTAGATAATCCTACCAAGCGATAGTCTTTCAGAAAAAGCACACTTGAATGAAGTCTACTTCTGCATTGAGATGTAGAACGTGGAACGACTACTCAATGCTTGCTCGTTCTCATTTAAATGTACACATTTTGTAATTTCCGTTACCATTTGAAGTAAGGCGTTCCTGACATTAAGATTTGCCACATATAAGGTGCCAAACTGTCGTTTTTATGACGACTTAAAACTTTTCTGGCATTTAAAAACTAAAATTTGGCACCTTATATGTGGCATACCTTATCAGAAACATCTTACTTCAAAAGGTAACGGAAGTTACAAAATGTACATTTAAATGAGAACGAGCGTGCTATGTACCTGACCGTTCTCCCCGTAGCGCTCTCCTGGTTCATGCTGGTTCTGTCTCCCGCCGCCGGCTTCATCGTCAGCGCCGTCATGGTCAACATGTTCGTGGACATCGATCGGGTCGATGTGGAGTCGGTCACCATCGTACCAACGTAAGAACAACTGGTCGCAAAGGCACGGTCACATTGTCGTACGACAGATTTATGACTGTCAGCAACGATACAAAGGACATTCTTGCGACAGTCGTGGGGGTGTCGTACGAAATTCAGCGCCGTGTGGTAACGGTAAAAAGTTAACATAGGACCTTGTCGAGGGTCAGGTATGGTAGTTTTTCTGAAACTCCTTTGACAAAAAAAAATATACTGTACAACGAAAGTGACCTGACCTTAAAAAGAACGTAGCTGTACGTAGCGATATGGTTTGTGGGATTCAGATGGGTAATCGGATAAGGTCGAGGGTAAAGAAAATGGTTCCCAATTTTTATGCCTTGTGAGGACTGTGTGCTTGAACCAAAAAAAGACTGACCGGTACTTTTCCATTGGTCCTTTTACAATCACTAAGGAGACAACTAGTTTCTGTGTTTTGATATCATCGAAAACGTTTTGTGTTTTATCATTATTATTAAATTACATTTCATCTCAAACTGCCCCTCTAATAATCAGGAAAAAAAGAGCTATTTAAAGAAGCCTCCAAAACTTACCGCAATGGCCAAACGTTTACTGACGAAAAAAAACTAGAACCCTGCTAACCTCTCAAAACCCACTCATTGCAGAAAAAGTAGGACACTTCGTCTTCCACTGTCTCCAAAAAAGAAGCCAAACCCCAAAAGCGTAGATTGTATTCCGTAGCAGATCTTAGAATAGTCACTTGTTCCACTTGTCACCGGTACCATTTGTTAACTTGTACTTTCTGCATACTTTTTCTATGTATTGTTTCACGTTGCAATTAGCCCTCGGGCAAGAACTTGCAAATAAAACTCATCATTATGCCGTTTGTAGAGACCCCCGGTGGATAGGGGCGTGGTGGCTCGGGCTCCTCATCGGCAGCTTCCTCCTCTTCCTCGTGGCCATCCCCTTCTTCTTCTTCCCGAGGTCCTTACCGAAGCCCGACGAAGACTCGAAGGATCCCGAACAAACGAAGATGGAGACCATCAGGGAAGAAGATGAAGACGAAGAAAAGGTAGAAGACATTCTTCAGACAAAAACGGCGAAGGAAATCTTCTTTGGTGAGTTGTAAGGACACGTGAATCAAAAGACTCTTCGCTCTCAACCAAGTGATTCATTCAACTGACGTTTCGGTGACCATCTGTCACCTTCCTCAGGGCAATTCTGACTGGTTCACATTGCACTGCAGCGCAAACTTTGCGTTTAGGAACGCATCTATAAGCAGCGACACCTGTGCTGCATTGCAATCTAAACCAATCAGAATTGCCCTGAGGAAGGTGACAGATGGTCATCAAAACGTAGGTTGTACTAATGACTTGGTTGGGTACCAAGATTGTGTACCTGTTATTCAATGACTTACCAACCTTTTGAAACTATACACGCATCTAAGGATACGTGTTTCTATGTTCTCTACCTTTTGTGACCTGTAGTATGAATCGCCATCCCAACGTTGCGAGTCATGTGAAATGCCACCGTATCACTGTTAAAACAAATTGAAAATAGATTCCAATCTATAATAATTATAAGTAAATAAATTATTTTTCTTAATTACCCAACACTTGAGACACTCTGTCTCTTTGGAGTGTGTACATAACAATTTAGGTAAACCAAGTAGTCACTTTACATGTTTGGATGGCGACCGTGTTTCTGCATTCTACGTATGGCCCAGTAAACAAAACAAAGCCAAATATTTACAAACACATGTTGAGAATTCCGCCAATGTTTGAAGTGTTAAGTGGTCGACAGCTCGGACTACAAGCTACGTGCTGTGTAAGCTAGATGTTTACAATTCTTGTGCCATGTAAACAACGTTTCTGGCAAAATACAGCATTTTCAACAGTAGAAAGGTTATAGTGGTCGAACCCAATAGAACTTAAGATATCCCAACATGGTTGACCTAAGAAATTCAACTCCGGTCTATGATTGGGGGTGTCCTCATATAACCAATGGGCAGTTGGGCACCCTTCCATCATCTTAATTCATAAGAAAAACTATCCTCTTATTTCGTTGGTACTTTTGGAGAGCTGCATGCAGTTGATAATCCTGGTTATAAACCCGAATCGATGATGATGACGATGATAATTATGATGTTCGTACTTCGTTTGAAACCAGAGACATTAGAGACATGTCTTCCTCTTCCTTGTAGGGTTCTTCAAGGCTCTTAAGAGGATCCTGTTCAACCTGGTGTTCATCAGTGTCAACATCATGGGAATCTTCGAGATCAACATCACCCACGCCGTCATCGTGTTCCTGCCCAAGTACATGGAACTCACCTTCAGTCTGTCCGCGTCCCAGGCAAACTTCCTCGTCGGTAAGCTGTGGTTCTTATCGTTGGAATTCTTACAATAATCTTACAGTAGCAGCAGAAGCGACGGTGTCTCGATGACATAGGAACACTGTCAACTAAACACATTTACAATCCTACTGGCTCCTTAGAGCAGAGGTTTAAGGAGGAGATCATTATCTTCTTCTGATTGAAGGAGTCGGCTGTAAGAAAACAGCTTCTGGTAAAGATAATGATCTCTTTTCTTCAACATCTTTTCGGAGAGAAGTAGCTATGGTGACTTGCATTTTCATTGGCTCACTTACAAAATAGATCATCGCTTTACTCCATCCAGTTTAAACGAGGAACCAACCAATGAACGTCAGGCATGACAGCCAATCTCCAAGTTGCTTTCAAAACACCTTAGGGGTTTGGAGGCAACCAATGAAACAGTGTTTCTTATACGTACATGTACGTTTGGTGTAAATATCCTTCTGTATTAAGTCTCTGGTGCATGTATCTTCACCTCAGGAGTAGCAAGTATCCCAGGTGCTGCAATCGGCATCATCGGCGGCGGTTATCTGGTGAAGCGCTTCAAGTGGGGCCTGCCGGGCTGCATCAACTTCTGCTTCGGCACCCAGATCGTCTCCTTCGCCATGTTCTGCGTGCTGTACACGTTTGAGTGTCCCAACATGTACCTGGCAGGGGTAACTCTACCGTATGTTAGGTATGTATAATAATCACTTAAACACTTTTAACAACGGCAGAGAAAAGGCAATAGGGCTTACGATCATAGTTGCTTTGTCTAAATTGTTCATCCAGACGTCACTAGTGCAGTTTGTTCATTTTCTTTTTGATGTGTGTTTTAATCTTCTGACAAGTCTTCTATTCACCCCGCATTTATGAAGAATAGGTATTACGTTTTAACTTTAAAGCGGCCAAAAGCAATATAAGGGCCAAAAATTGGAAATAGAAAAATAAACATAGAATCTCTTATTGTCTCGAATGCTTCTTCAGTACTGTGGACAGATGCCATGCCATTAAAGCTCGTTGGTGATGAATATTCATCAGACTATATTCTATTCCTTCACAGTTTCTATGGATTCATTCCTGGACTGACTGATATGGGTCCTGGACTGATGGTAGGAAATACGTCAAACATCACGATGACGCCACTTCCGGTTGTACCCACATCGATTGCATCCTCACTCATCAACGCTACCGGTGGAGAAGCTGGGTACATGTACAGTACTCCCCATCTTCACCACGACATGGCTCACACGATGGCCTACACAACTCCAGGTATCTTATGTTCAGTTCTTATATTATCATTTGATTATTGTAATCTATCGTTATCATATTTCATGTATTGCTTTGCTATATTATCTATCGGTTGTAATCAATTTTGATTATTATGGAGAAGGATGGCCTGTTATATCATAAGCTATATACGCTTTTTCTCTCCTCTTACACCTGTTTTTATCTATTGTTTATCGCATTATGTATTTTCCTGTTGTGCAAATAAAATAAACGAATAAACAAATTAAAAATTTGAAACCATACAGCCTCGCCAGCCGGTAACGACACGGGCATGGTGATCCCGCCGTGGATGATCAACATCACCCTCCCCAACATGTGTAACGGGCACTGCGGCTGCCAGGAGACGACGTTCGAGCCCGTGTGCGGGGCCGACTGGATCACGTACTTCAGCCCGTGCTTCGCCGGATGTACGGGGACGGTCACGGCGGATGACGGCATAACCCCCAAGGTCAGATCATTGCGCTTTCCTCGCAATAAGCTCGTTCACCATTCCGAGTGCGCATGCGCAGCGACATGTATTGTGGGTAATATGACAAAAGTGAAGGCCTTTGAGGCATTAAAAAAATGTACGGGGACCGTCACGGCGGATGACGGCATAACTCCCAAAGTTAGATCATTGCGCTTGCTTCGCAATAAAGCCCCCCCCCCTCTCTCTCTGGACCCGCGGCACGCTGGCGGCGTCGCTGCGACCTAAACTCGATTTGTATTACTTTATAATGGGAATATAATTCAAACGTACAAGTTTGACCAAAAAGACAGCAAAACACACAAAGCTTAAAAAGATTTTTTGTCGATGAAATTCGTTGAGTGCTTTGTCAATTTGATCGGCCGCAGCGACGCCGCCAGCGTGCCGCGGGTCCAGTGAGAGGGGGGCTTAAGCTAGCTCGTTCATCATTCCGAGTACGTATGCGCAGCGACATGTATTGTGGGTAATATGACAAAAGTGGAGGCCTTTGAGGCATAAAAAAAGCATCGACATTGTTATGCAAATCGAGACAATGGTCGAGACGAGAACCGTTCACAAGTCAGGTGTACTCACCTTTGACCGTGCGCATGCGTACACGGAATGATGAGCGAGCTTATGCTGTTGTCAGTGTCTTCGGTGTGTCTGTTCGTTATGTTCCTGTGTGTGACTTATTTGAATAAGCTAGTTCGGAGTTGTTACTACGCATGTGCAGTGTCAAAGGTGAAGGCCCCCGAGACGCGAACAAAGCCAAAAGGGCGTTGTTATGCAAATCTAGACAGTTGTTATGCAAACCTAGACAATGTTCAGGCGAGCACTGTATACGAGCCGGGGGCCTTCACCTTTGACACTGCACATGTGTAGTAGCAACTCCGAACTAGCTTTTACACTGTCAGAGGCGTGGCAGGAAGTGAGTGGTAATATGCTAGCACCGCAATGGGGTCAATGTAAGAGACATTCATTCGGAAAAGTATTCTTTTTGGTCTGTTTGTGTTTTCGCAGTTATTTATTTTCCAAATGCTAATCACGTTCACTGTTAAGTGACAGGAAGTTATCAGTGGATCTGTACACATGTAATGTTGAATAAAAAGCCTTATTTCCATAATCAATGAATTACAATTAAACAAAAAATCTGAGAAACTGTTTTCACGGAGGCGTGCGATCTTCGAACTCTTGCTATCAATGAGAATATATCTAATGTATATGTTCATTTTTTTCAGAATTACACTGGATGTGCTTGCATAAAAGGTGGACTACATGCAACGCCGGGAGTGTGTCCAACACCCTGCACAGCGAAGGCCATTCCATTTGTCGTGTACATGTTCTTCCTTGCCATTGTCACCGCCATAGGACAGGCTCCAGCGTTCATGGTCCTTATAAGGTAAAACCTATTCATGAGAACATTGTTGTTGTTTGAAAACACATACACTCATTTTCAAACACACGAACCGTCACCAGTCTACATGTCAATCGACAATTCCAAAACTGCAGTACCGTCATGGATTACTAAGCGATGCTTCAGTACGGCCCAGCTGCTAAGTACTTGCTGAGGGCACAATGTTGGAATTCTGACAAAAGGTCACTCTGAAAATTTAACTTCATCATCAATACTGTAAACCCTTTAGAGCACAAAATAATAACTTCCTAGCATAATAGTACTCAATAATGTTCGCTCCTACAAATTATGTCACCTACCATTTACAATGAATCACACTAAACCTGTCCCTATTTGCTGATGCAGACATTTATTTCTAGTGTGTATTTTCCCCATTGCAGAGTAGTAGACGTTGAAGACAAACCGTTCGCCCTGGGTTTGCAGTACCTTGCTACTAGGCTTTTTGGTGAGTATAGCGAATATCGTAACTCTTCGTTGAAACAATACTTCTGTTTTTGTAAGTGTCACAGCTATAGCCTGTATCATACGTAATGTAAATTCATTATGTGGTGTTTTGCATTCTCTTCAACTGTGAATTTAAAATACCGCGAAAACTTTATTTTAGCTAAATAAAGCCACCGCGAAAGTAGACGAATATACAGCATCAGTGTCCATCTATCATCCCCATACACAGCCTCCATTCCTGCTCCTATCTACTTCGGCGCCGCGATTGATACTTCCTGTATGATGTGGAGCACCGTCTGCGGCAAGAGGGGGTCCTGCTGGCTTTACGACAACGCTCTATTGCGGCAGGTCAGTAAAACTTCTCGCATGAGGCTACTGACAGGATGATCCTGTCAGCAGTAGAAAAATCCACACTGCATTGTCCTGTCAGCAGTAGAAACAATTGCACTGCTGACAGGATGATCGCAGTGCAAATTCTTCTGATAATCCTGTCAGCAGTACAAATTGTTCTACTGCTGACAGGATCATCCTCACTTTTTCTGCTGCTGACAGGACAATGAAGTGCAAATTTTTCCACTGCTGACAGGATCGTCCTGTCAGTAGCCTCAGGCAAAACGTCTCGTGCTTAATTACGACAACGGCGTATTGCAGTTGTTGCACATCTTTAAGCCTGTCGGAATTACCATCCTATCAATAGTGGGGAAATTTGCATTATTGATAGGATCCTTCTGTTATTAACAAAATTGTATGCACGTGTGAAGGGATCATCCTGTTAATAAGAGGTTTTCTTCGGGGCTTGTGGTTGTGGAAGAATCCAGGTCCACAATATTTTCTGTACGAGATTTGTAGATGACCATCTTCAATTGCCATCCTCAGCTACTTGGCGCGATTTTTTAGTATATAGCCCGTTCTCTAAGAACAATCATCGTTGATAAACATGTCACTACTGCGTTCTTCCAGGCCTTTGTTGGTGTCGGGATCGGGCTGAAAGCCGGCGCCCTCGTCTGGGCATTCGTCGCCTTCATGGCGGTCAGAAGAGTGTCCAAGCGCGAAGAAGCGAAGGAGAAGGCGTCACCATCAAGACGTCTTGACAGCTTGACTCTGGGTGACGTCATCAAGGCGTCACAGTTTTCCTTGGACATGCTCGATGTCAATCTTAACTTCACGGAAAAGGAGTTCATGGAAGCTAAAGAAACTGTGCTGTAGATGTTCTGTGCCAAAATTGTTAGTCTGTCAGTTTTTGTTAGAAAAATCCACCCTCCTGGCCTTAACAAAGACATATTTCATGCCAAGCACCCTTCTTCTTCAGTAAACTGCTAAACTATGATTAAAATTACATGAAAAGCCCTTCTAACTTGCTAATGCCCGAATCAAAATACTTTTATTGATATTTATGAAGTGACATAACTCAAAGACTCAAAGTTATGAAGTTTTAATGACTGACAGCATTTTATGTTGTTCGTTTTTACAACTACGCAATACTACAATGATAGCTACGTGATAGTTATTAATTGAATAACATGTGACTGAACCCTTGGAAATTTTGCTACCTCAGACCCAGTTTTACTATATTAAAATGTCTGATGTTATGATAATGGTTTATTTGATCTACGTTCAGCAGATTCTTATTGCTTTACAGTTCAATGATATTGACAACGTTTGTATATATTTTTATATTGATTCATGTGATGTATTCAGTCCTTGTTGGACGTTTTGCAGTCTTACTGTATATTTGTATTAGTACGGTGCAATGACGAGACACTATTGCAAGGCTTTTTCTAGCAAAAATTTGAATAAAAATGAAATGTTAATGTTATCCAGTTTGATCGCTTGTTTGCAACAGATATGTTTTTGTGCCAATGTAAGCCTCTGTGGTGTATTACTTGCTGTTTTACACAGCCGAACAATTTACATCACTTGTTCCTCAATGAAGTGCAATGGATACAATATTTACACAGAAAATGCCCAGTGTCCCAATAAGAACTGGACATACTAGGATAGGAACTTGGATAGGATATGAATACTTCATTTGCCAAAAGTGTACCTGGTTATTCGTAATTGTAGAGGCTGACATGTACCACAGTGCGATCGGCATCCGAAATACAGGACATTCTGTGCCCTATCAAATCAATACAACAATACGTATACTAAGAGCAGGGCCCCTACGCCAGCGAGCCAACGAATCGAGCGATAGGGGTCCTGCTTTTAGGAGGGTGCAGCAAATAGGAATATGGGAAGTCATACGATAATTATTCTGAAGATCGAAGGAATGATAATTTTGCCCTTATATGGACCGACTAGAACAGTTAGAACAGGGACTTGGATCGGATGGAGAGCACTGCCCTATTTTACGACGTTAGGTAATATGAAGGATATGTCCTGCTTTTGATAACAAGGACGACAACACTTCATGAAAGGAGATACATATGCAACACCTCGTGCTTATACATTGTAATGGGCCAAGGACTACTATATACATGTTGTATATATAAGGGAGAGCATTGCCATAGAGTACCCCTTCTTCAACAGATATGGACACTATAACGTTCACTTCAAACCAACACGTTACAAAAGGTTCGGGACTGAAGATCAGCAGAGAGACATTCTTTTTGACAGTTTATCATCACTTTATGTCGTTTTAAACACACAAATTGAAAAGCTTTTGTTAGGAGCTGTCAAATATGGCTTCAAGCAGTCCAATTAATGTATGGATAATAGCAATTTTATCCATCACAATCACTAAGGAATAAGTGAAAATGTTAGTTTGTGGCTGTCTTAAATTGAAAGGAACAGAAGAGATACTTTCTTGTACCATTTTGTGCAAACGCATTGTAGAATTGAGTACTGTGAGAGGGAAAATATTTTTGTCAGTGTAGAGTCGTTGATAGTGGATTGGGGTGAACATTTATGGTTCCAAACAATATCACAATTATGTACATTCAATATGTAATTGTTAAGTTTTGTTGCAACTCTTTATGGGTTTTTTCAAACAATTTTGAAGACTAACTGAATCACTTTACTGTAAATACACCCTTTTACTGTACTGTATTTCTTCCTGATAATACGGTGATTGACAGCTGTCAATCAAAACCTTTTGAAACAGAAGTACACTATGATACCAAAGAATGCCCTGAATTTCTTTAACTATAACTTGATCTTATAGAATGATGGTATATACACATAAAAAGATCAGCACAACAATATTTCATCACGATGACATCTTGGTTTAATTTCCTTCTTTGTTCACATATGAAATTATATTGACATCATCGCATATTCATTAACATGCATATGAAATTGTATTCACAACATCGCGTATTCATTGACATGCATATTAATGGAACCAAAATGTCAGACAAATCAATGAAATTAACCGGAAATATAGTTTCAATCAATCATCACACCAATTAATAGTTTCTTGTATATAATACCACACACAACGAGGTATGGCATTATTATTTTTGTCTGTACAGCTACATTAAATGATTGAATACCCCCAGCTGAATGAGTTCCAATTGCAAAACAAAGCTAGACGTTACCACAATACACTTGAAATATTACATCAAACGGTACGATGATTATAGACCTTGCAAATTACAGAATACTTACAAATACACATTTGCTAGTAGGGAATCTATAACAATGTCTCTAGATCTAGTGCAAGGTTGCACATTTACAACAAAGGCTAGTCACAAAGCTTTGTGTCTGCCGTCTAAACCTGCCTAAATGTCAACATTCCTAAATTTTCATTCTTAACGTTACATATTATATAGAACACAAGTTTTCACTATCCAACATAGCACAGATCCATATGGCGTTTGTGTGACTACATACTAAATACAGGTACAAAGTATAGGGGAGCTTTCCAAGTTGAAATGGGTAGGAAAGAAGAAAACCAAAAACGAAATATAAAGCTGTAAGACTTGATTTCATCGATACTCTTACAACTAGAAAAACGCCAGCCTCACCGTCAAGACATCTAAGTAAGAAATAGTACATATAGTAGTCACTCTAAAGTTGCAGTAGTACTTTCATACAGGGTGTTCACTACTTCAGTTGTTTGATTTTCAGTTCCGGTAATGTCACGAGCCATAGTTACGTTGCCAGAATTCTGTCCATACAAGCTACTTCCCGCCGCACAGTCATTTGTAACGTTAGTACTTGTGACGTTGTGTTGACCCGAGTGTGTATCATGGCACATATTGTCAGAATGTTGTCCATACAGGCTACTTCTCGAAAGAGAGGCGAGAGTTTCATTCTGATCGACACCCCCCGCAGTATCAGTTGTTGTAATATTATATTGACCTGAGTATGTTGTATCATGGCACATATTGTCAGAATGACGTCCATATAAGCTACTTCTCGAAAGAGAAGAGGTCGTCGTTTCGTTTTGATTGACACCATCCGCAGAAGAGATGTTGAATTGACTCTGATCTGCAGCTTGTTCGTACAGTCTGTTTACTGTTTCTATCCCGTGAAACCTTTCTTCGACTCCCGGCACGATATCCTTCAGACGAGAAACAGGTTGAGCAGACATTGTTTGCGATAGATTTTTATTTAGCAAGGCGCTTCCAGCTTCTTGTCTTACGTTGTCGCCGAGGATAGGGTACGATTCTGCAGAGGCGTAAATATGATCATCCTCATCGTCTCCACAATGCTCGGATGCATCCTCATATAGGTGAGGATGAATCTGCACTTGTGTTGTGCGCATGCGCACTGCAGGAGGGTCCAAACTAGGTTGTGCCTCTCCTGTGGTTGACTGACCTTCTTGCGAAACCGAACGTCGGAGAAACGACTGGCTCTGATTTGATTCCGAACGTCCTGCAGAACCAGGCACGGTGGGAGGAGAGATACGGACAGACACAGCTTGTGTCCCCGCATACCATGTTGCACTCACGGTGTGAGGGGCTTGGGGGCTGAACATAGCGCGATATTTTCTCCACCAACATACAGCCGCAAGAAAGAATGATATAAGAACTGCGGCTATACTAACAGGTACAATCACTGACAATGCGTTATGGCCACGTTCATGGTTTGTTTGTAGAGTTAAGTTGCCAACAACACAGAACTCCTGATTCTGTGACTGACAACAAGATTGGTTTTTAGAAGAGAGACAAGTACTAGCGTCACTGTTGTTGCTATCTTGTGTTTCTTCTATTGTGGGTAGTTTAGTATGGTGATGCTCTTTCTTCTTGAGAGGCTTAGCCGCACACAATATCAAATCATATTTCATTTTGTTATCACCTCCGTCTTCTACATAAGTGTACAGGCCAGAGTCTATTACGCGAAACTTTGGAACAGTAACTTTTCCTGCTGCAATTTCTAAAGAGTTCATTTGGTATCTTCCGGTCGGAGTATCCCAATAGTAGGAAAACATTGAAGAAGATCTAAAGAATGGTAGAGATATTGTAATGCTATTGTTTTCACCTACATATCTAATAGGTGGACGAACGCCAAAGTATTTATAACGTTCCCTGATGAACATCACTTTTTGAATAAAAGGTCTATGATGTTTTGTGCTCACTGTGTAATAGGCTAATCCAAAAGTGTTCGGCTTTGTACCCCCGGGATTTATTGGCTCAACCTGACAACTCAAGGGGTTGCCTTGCAGATCGTAAGAAGTGGAAGGCTGTAGTGTTAGTATGTCTGTCGGTATTTGACTGATGTTGTTGACTCTAAGCATAACCGTAGAGAGCTGGTTACTAGGGACCAGCTTGATGGCAAGCGTTGGAAAATTAGATAGACGGTTTGCAGAAAGATCTAGGAACTGCAAGTTTGCCAAGCCATAAAACGCGTCGTCTGATATGGTAGAAATGAAGTTATTGGTGAGGTAAAGATCCAACAACATCGAAAGTGCAGAAAAGGTGAACTGGCGAAGGGAAGAAATGTGATTTTTGTTGAGATCAAGATAAAGTAGCTCTTTCAACCCTTCAAACGTTTGCGTCGAAATGTTGTTTACCTTATTGTTGTCGATGTAAAGATATCGTATTTGAGGGGATGAGCTGAATGAGCCCAGGTCGGTTATGTTGTTTTTTGTTAGTCGTACGACAAGGGCGTATTTGATTTTATCTATCGGGACGCGTGATAAGTTTCGCCCTGTGTAATCAACCGTTCTTCCAATGGCAGTTGTTAACAAAATAAAAAGGAAAAAGGAGGTCAGAGATTCCATTTTAAATCGTGAAGCGTACTCTCCACCACAATGAGAGGTTTCCTATGGAAACAAACAAATAAAGAAAGAATTAGATTTGAAACTGTCCCTACCTCTCTAACAGCGCGGTCACATTTGTCGCAGTTGATCGTACGATTTTGATGTAGTACAATCTTTAAGTGTGCTATGGCAGAGACAACCACTAACAATGTTGTCTGCTGTTTTAGATCCTTGTCAGTATTCTGTAAGCAGAGGTTTCGATCGGGGGGCTAGGAGTGTCCAGTATTTTTAACGGTGCCCTCCTTTCAATCGTTCAAAATCCAAGACTCTACTAGCCCCCCTATCGAAACCTCTGCTTGGAGAATATATGATACTGACAAGGATCTAAAACAGCATTTTCTGCAACAAGACAGTCGAACACATGTTACAAGACACACTGCGGCACAACTGTTCCGAGAATGCCCTAAGTTTGCGACCGTACGACGATTGTATGAGGTATGTGACCAGGCCCTTAGACATACGCCTGAATTCAATCAAGCCTCTTGTGACCGCTCGCGGCCCTGTAACCACCTCGCAACCCAAGAGCTTGATGGCTATGGCCGCTAACTCAAGGGAATCCTCCTTTCTAAATATGGATAATCTATGCAGCTGTCATCAGCCCACAGAGCTGCCAGCACAGGCCAGACTCTAGTTGCTAAGGATCTATTGCTGTTGCTATCCAGTGATTGACAGCTGCAGATGTCTGATCTGCAGGTGGTAGGAAGAGAGTTTCACAGGCTGTTTCTCTGTACTTTGAACATTTTTCGGCAGTCAAGTCTTTTCTTGTTGGATTTTCAAACTTGGTTTTTGATGTGGGAGAAACTGACATTGTCTGCCTCTAAAGGAACAGATAAACTAAGTAGGTGTAAAATCCCTTTTAACAGGCTTGGATACATATCATTTCTCACCCTCCCAACATCTGGATCTCATTTCCCATCCCTTTCTCCCGTCTGCCTGTGTGACAGCTAACAGACATGCTAACTAGGTTTGTTTCTATGGCAATGGGAGCCTAGCTGAAATCCTGCCCTCTGATTGGTGTTACCATTTTTGATAACAGCTCTCCAGGCTTAGAGCAACCAGACCACAAACTCCGCGGGGAGGGGAGAGAAACCCCCGGACAGCTGGAGTTTGCGTTACACAGACTACAAAAGTGCCAACATTTCAAAATACAAAATAGGCATAAGGCCACAGCAAGTAATTTTTATGGATGACATCAGCGCGCTCATTAATTTTCGCCTGATTTCGAAATAAAAAACAAGAAATTTCATTGCCCTCCGACGGTGGTCAACATGCCAAAAATTGGCAAATATGTCGTAAACATTTACAGTCTAAGGTGTTTTATTGCATATGAATACCCAGTGTAGTCCCTGCCCATGATGGTATAATAACAAGCTGTTTTCTGCATTTGTTCTAGCAAGGACATTATATAAATAATGGGAGGGGGGGTCTAGTTAATTGAGCTGTATTCACAAGGTGTTTCATCGCATATGAAAAGCCAGTGTAGTTGCTTCAGATGATGGTACAACAAGCTCTTTTCTGCATTTGTTGTAGTTAGTCTATTGAGATGTATACACATCTACAAGGACATGTTTACTGTTGAATCAAGGAGGTTTTATATTACATATGAATGAATACAGGGCTAAACAGCTAAAAGACCTGTTGGTCATGATATCATATTTCGTCCCCTCAATTCTTGTTTAACAAGAATTACGATCTCAAAATTTGAAAATATAGGAATCTTGTTTTTTTTTTTGCCCGCCTTGTTTTTTTCCGCCCTATCTCATTAATTTTGGAGTCTGCGGAGGATGTCATCCATAAAATTTACTTGCTGTGGCCTAATATGAAATATGCAACTTCTAAGCATCTTACCTGATAGATAGAAGGGATAGGCGTACGGCTAACCTTATTTGGTGCCGAATCTCAGAACGTCTGTGGTGATGGGTAAGTGGGGCTGACAGCAAATAGATTTTATACTGACTGTTCGCTCGTCATTGGTCACAAAACTGCGCCAATGTTGTTTAATTTATTTTTTCCCTAACATGTGTACACGCCAAATTTTATTGTCTGGTGCAGTTATGTATTTGAGTGATTTGTCAGACACGGTGATTGGTCAGAAATTGTCGTTCGTTATTAATATTCAAACCTGCATCAGTTGATTAATGTTTTATTGCCATTATATAAACTGATTGGTACACACAGTTAATTTATTATAAAAAAACTGCGTCAATCGATTAATTTGTTTTACTGCCATATACTCAAAAACATAGATGCAGTTATGTATTCGGGTCATTGGTCGAAACAGTGATTGGTCAGAAGTGTTCGTCCTTTACTTTCATATGCAAAACGGCGTCTCAAGGACTAGTAAAATTGTCTAATACAGTAATGTATTTGGATCATAAAAACAGGGACATCTGATGAGAAATAGAGACGCGCATTGAGGAAAGCTCTCTAAAATCAAAGCCATTGCGACAACTTTCGGTAAAAAAAACAGCAAAAAATATCAACCAAGGCCTGTACAAAGACATAGTTATGTGCACTTCTTTTCTACTTCTTCTTCTTGGTTTCTTCTTCCTCTTGGTACAAGGTAGCTATTCAAGTTGGTTGGTCACTAGCACTCCTCCTGGTCATTCACAGCATATGCAACCGCTGGTTCGAGCTCTCGCTGTGCGGTACAGTATACCATACAGGGAGAGCTCGAACCAGCGGCTCACGCGGCAGATAACAGGCTAGGGGCAGGAGTCCGCTGGCACGGTTTTTTTTCAGTCTTCGGCTTGAATTTGGTTATGTATTTTTTTCAAGGACAATGGGAAGTGCCACTCATTCGCCCACTCACACACAAACAGATAGGACAACACGAGGCTGACATCACGTGTTTACCAAATAAGTCTAACGATACAATTCAATGACGGCTAAAGAATGTCCTAAAATGAAGGAGCAATACATGTAACAGTACTAGCCTAATCCAAACCTATTATAGCTCTCGAGTCTCTCTCAGGAGCTATAGTAGGTTTGGATTCCAGGGTATAACAGTACTAGTCACAGTCACAGGCCTGGTCACAGACATTCATGAATACATGTAGTGGCACCTAAGCTCAACACCATGTGGGGTTGGACGGTTGTCAGCGTCATTTAGACATTTCTGGAAGATCTGGAAGCAATTGCACCAAACATCTGCTAAGTTGCCTCTGTAAAACTTCCTTAACCATCTGTTCGTTTGTTGATTTATGGTGTTCATTTCAAGTCTCGTCTCCAACTCGCTGCGGTACAAGGACGCCACTCAGCGGAATGAGTTAGAACTGCAAGTATGTGATGTAGTTGCTGATTGGTTCAATAGAATACATTAACCAATCAGTGTAGACATATGTTTGCTATCCGGGAATATGACAGTAAGTATCTTGAATCTAACGAATGTGATGATCGGCGACTGAAATGGTTAAGTCTATTATGAATTTCTAATCATCGCCATTACATTTCTAATGTCTAGTCTGATTAGTTAACTTCGCCATTACCTGTGACCAATCAGCATTCATAAAATATATACATACAGGTAAATCTAACCTTGGTCCCGTATATCAAACGTGCTGGCCAATCAATGGGCATCTACAAGGACGCTTTTTTTGTCAATCTGTGGCATTTATCTTATGGGCTGCTATGGCTCTCTGTTAAACATACAGTGTAAAATCGTATTGACGCTATTACTGATGTGCCGTTCTATTTTAATCCGCTAAGTGACGCCTTTGATACGCGCTATGATAAGCGATTGCCCGATTTTATCAGATGTGACCATTGAATTGCTTTCTAT
The DNA here is from genome assembly GCF_035083965.1 of Branchiostoma lanceolatum. Classification (NCBI taxonomy): domain Eukaryota; kingdom Metazoa; phylum Chordata; class Leptocardii; order Amphioxiformes; family Branchiostomatidae; genus Branchiostoma; species Branchiostoma lanceolatum. Next base: position 12,009,316 of record NC_089740.1, read on the forward strand.
TGCTGGATGGTTGGACAGAGGTTGAGAAAATGTGCAATTTTCACGGAATTGTATAGCTTTCATTGCCTGCAATCTTTCGAAATTCGAACTTAAACATTGCTTAACGTAATGTGACTGTCTTTTGGCGTAATCGTCCAGATATGACATGAGCATTGTGTTGATCTGACAGCCGAGGCGCCTCCATGTTGCCTAGTCTATCCTTTACGAATACCAACAAGGCCCTTTGATACTCGAGAATACCAAAAGGTAGGCATCCGAATTAGCAATGACTTGACGGTACAATTATGTACGAGAGTCCGATACTTAGGGGACAATGTGGCCAAGACCAAAACGTCGGGTTGGGATCAGTGGCGGCCTCGACCGTGCAAATTCATAGTAGTGGCGCGGTCATCTGCGGATATTACAAACCAATAACGTTATATTGCAGAGACAAGGTTCGCCGATTTTTACACAGTATTACTAAAGAGATCTTTTATTCCTCTTCTGTCTAGTCATTTGGTACATGACAACATTTCACTTTTTCAGAATTAAAGCTTTCACGGCGATAAGGTTAAAGGAATACATCTACATCTACATAGGTGTTGCCCCCAAATAACCCCTTCAGGGGCATAGTAGGGGGGGAGTTGAGGTTCCGGGCTAAGGCGGGCAGGCCTCCAGCCTGGCACGGAACGACTCAACAATACCGAGCAGTGCTTAAGCTGTCAGGTTTTCTCACCATTACAGCTTCTCAGTGCCAACTTTTTCAGACCCTCTAAAACAAGGGGTACTGTTTTTATTTCACTGGTTTATGGTTCCTTTCCTCCAAAATGCCCCCAATATGTTATACATCAATAGAAAGCTAAGAGTCTACCCTTTCTATTGGTGTCGTGCAACTTTGGCGTACCCAGCCCTATCTCTCATTTCTGGGCCCCTCAAAGAGATGTGTATAGTACTATAGTTGCATGTTAATCTCCAAGCAGATGTAAAGATCTGGCTCATTCTCATTCTTCATTTTCTTAAAGGAGGTGAACCGTTAAAATGTGCAATACTATGAAAAATGAAATAAGATAAAATAAAATTTAGATAGGACTAAATGATGCAGTGACAGGCGTAAAGCATTGAGAATAAGCAGGATTCTTACATCTCCTTGGATATTACCACTGAAACTACCAAATATGGTCGTGTGGGACAACTGAGTATCTCGTACCCTGACTTACGCCGTTTAAAGGCCTTTAAAACGCATCCGGTATTGATTGACGAAGGTATCAAATATATCGTTTTGCGTGGAACCTCTAATGGCTTTTCTGAATCTTGAACTGATGAAGGTTGTAGTTCTGATATATTTCGATAGGAGGCTGCTCAAGACTTACAAACTTTATGCAATGAGGTTTATTGTCATCACAAGCAAAGTTAACGTTACATTCCATCATCAAAAACAAGATCTTTTCTTCTCACAACCAATGGTTTTTACTGTCATCGTGTGCAGCTTGAGGCTAGAAACGTCATCAAACACTTTTCGCGCGCTTTGTTTTGTCTCTGTCAATCAATCATTTGTTTCTGTCAATCAATCAACCGGCGTCCAACCAGAGGCGGGGGAGGTGGGAAGAACTCCAACTTGTGAGCAAGGCACATAACTTTGAGTCAGGACCATGAATAATACATTCCTCTGTACCGGAACTGTTACTTTGTTTACATTATGCCGTTTCCCGGGCGCACTTCCTGTGGTGTAGTAAGTCGCAGCAATGGCGGGGAGAAGCACGACCCATGCACGGCTTCTAGCAAAACATCGGGCGGCGATCGTTCAAGACTTAGACGTGGCTAAGATCATCCCCTCCTTGGTCTACACAGGCGTCTTCAGCTTGGTAGAAGAAGGAGAGATCCTGAGCGAGAGGACCCGGCAGCTACAGACCGAGGTATTTGTGGACTTGCTCTCGAGGAAGGGTCCCGCGGCGTTTCAGGAATTTTGTTCGGCGTTGGAGGACAGCTTTCCGCACCTGCTGACGTGCTTTCTACTCGACAACCCCGGTAAGGAAACCCTCCGACTCTTCCACAACTTCGTACCATTTCCTAACTCTCATTTCTGGGCCCCTCAAACGATTTAGAGCGACGCGAGTAGTATGATAATGAGTAGTTTTTCCCGCTGTGCAGAGGTGGGTGGGTATACAGGTAACAGGTCAACTCGCCCCAAGTCCAACTCGCCCCAAAAATTTACTACCAACTCGCCCCAAATTGCGGCTTATCAAGATTGGCTTCATATGCATATATCCCACTTCTAAATATTGATTGACATGCTAAGAAAGCCTTGTGACTCTAATTTCAACTTTCTCTTCTCTGGTCGGCATTTAACGCCGATGGATGCAGGAAGCGCCGGCGGGCCATGTTGCATGTCGGCCCGCCGGTTCACCGGGACCTGCGCCCGCTCACTGTAATCTCAAGCATGGCTGACTGCTGGCTCAAGTTATTATTCAAGTTCATGCTCGAAGATGCTTAGTTTCCTAGCACATAGACCTCAGCAGTCTTTTGGATCGCCATGCTTGAGACTAGAGCTAGCGGCCGTGCACGGTGTCATGGCGGGCCGATATGCCGACCGGGTCCGCCAGCGAATACCTATCGCGAGTTCGTTGCCAAAATACGTCAAAAAAGGTAAATTAAAGTCAGAAGGTTTTGTTACTACGTAAAGTAATATTTACAAGTAGGATTCATGCATATAAAACCAGTATAAAACCAATTTTGATAAGTTTTAATCTGGGGCGAGTTGGTAGTAAATAGTTGGGGCGAGTTGGACTTGGGGCGAGTTGACTAGGATTCGGTATACACCAGGGACACAACAAACCAGAAATGTTGCAACAAAAATCGCTTTAACATCCTCTGGAGCTAGTTTTGGAAGGAATTTTGGCAATCTTCCATATCTACAACCCCAAATCATCTCCCTATTTCTCGCCCTGGCGATCTGGATAAAGTATTACGATAGTTGTGAGCTCTTTCACCCCTTCCACCCCACACGCTGTTACCGTTACTTTTGGTGTTGTATCTGTTTGTGAAATTGACACAAGGGTTTGTTGACAAATGCTACAAAATTCAATCCGCTGGCTTAAAAGATATTATAATACATTCGTTCGATTCCATTACTTGTTGTTTTAGTCTAATATTTTATGATGTTTTTGGAACACTTCCCCCATCCCACAAGTGTTTATTTATAGTGCTTAATTTACATTGCAATATATCATTCAATTAGAGTATTTATGGGAGGGTCAGTATGGGGGAGTGACGATGAATTACTCGAAATTGTCGACCTTCACTAAATCACTATGTTGTTATTGCCCTTAGATGATGAAATGCATTGCGATAAATTCAACCACCTAACCTCTCCAGTTTCACTCTACTCTACTCTACTTCATACAAAATCTGATGTTTTCTGATACTTTGAGAATCGATTTTTTTAAACATACCTGTAATATGATAGTAACTTTTTTCAAGTACATGTGATTGCTGACCCATTCACAAAACCTGGAAATGCTGCAGCGAACGTTTTATAAAGCAAACGTTTTATATTGATGTCAACAACAGATGCCCTGATTTCAATTGATTTTATAGACAACAGATTTCAACCCATGAAATGTACAATAATAAAATACTTGACATTGTAGATTTTGGGGTAATTGTCAGTCAAATTACCAAATCGATATTTGAAAATTTTGACACATCCTTAAACAGCCATTTGAAACCACAAAATGACCTCTGGTGCTCTCCCAAATGTTAGCATGTAAAGTTGGGTCAACAGTAAAAATTCATTTGTACATGGTCCAACTGCAAATCAAATTGACAGATGTTGAAATATCACATCCATGGTAAACTAGTACGAAGTTTGGAAGGCAACACTTAAGTATTTGGTCACATAACTTCATAGGTTGTAATAGTACTGCCGACCAAGTAATTATGTTTCATTTCATATTTTGATATATCAAGTAAAGTTTATTTAGCACTTAGCAGGGTTAAATAGATAAGATTATTTCTCTGTTGTAATTTGTATACCACAGTTTTTCATTGTTATGTACAAGTACAAAATGACTTTCAACATCAACAATTTTCTCTCAAGAGATAATGTTTTATTGTATATATGAATAGATTTTTTCACAAAGGCATTTTATATGATAATCCTGTGAAAAATGTAGAATAGTGCAGTACCAAAGAAAGCTGCCAAGGGGGGAGGGGGGCAAGAAATCTAACCGTTTCTTTAACCAAACATCAAATTACGTTGATGAAGGTTAGACATCCAGGTAGTAAGATACGCCAAAAATAGTTACTCCAGCAACTGGATTAAATTTTGAAACAGTCAGACATTTCAGACAGCATCCGCTGTCTTTCGTCAGTGACAACATCAAATTGATTAATTGACATTTCCATACATGCTGTTAAAAACCACCAAGAAAACTTCAAATCACAAATTTGAAAGCGTATCAGTAAAGGTAATTGTATGGCTACATCTAACTTATAAGGTTTGTGCAAAATTACCGAGCAGATATCACGACCCCAGCATATGATAGCAATCATTCGCTGAAATGTCAAGAATCCAGTTTTGGGTGAAGAAGAGAGAAACCAGGTTCTAGCCCCTCCAGGCTCAAGCCTAAATATACATCTGTTGCTGCCACAAATACAATTCTAAGCAATAGAACTTATACATTAAGACAGTAACTACATACATGTACATGTACCTGTATTAAATCTAAGTACGTACTAGTAATTGTATTTCATTCACTGGTTACTGCACATTTTGTCCTACTGTACCTTGTGCTGCAACTGCAAGTTGCAGTCAAATGGCATGTAGCCAGGTGGCAAGATTGTGAACAATCACAACAGAGGTTCTTGACTTTGTTCTTGATTGTAAATTTGTCCTACCGCGAGTATGCATGCTGTCCTGAAAATATTATGATTACTAGAATAGCCTACTTTTGCATTTTTAATACTGCACTATTAATAAAGTAATGCATTCATCCTCATTTGAAGTGAAGCGTGATGCTTTTTCAAGTAGCTAGTGGTAGTGCAATGCGGCTTCGCTACGGCTCACGTTTTTGGCAAAGCACCCCTACTCTTCTTGAAGTATGTTGGGTTCTTTTATGTTCAGAGGTTTGACGCTCGAGGGCCGAGGCTTATGACTGTGTAAATTTTGATGTTATACTATAGCCTCAAGAAAATGGAATGTAACATTTTCATTCTCTTTAAAACCTTCAGAAATCTCACAAAAGGCAAAAGTATCTTTGAGAAAATGTATGAAAATACAATATGCATGTAGGCTGTTATGTATTGTCTATGAGCTGTAACTCACAATATATTGTTTAAAGAATCACTGTATTCTCTGGCAAATGTTTAAAAAGTCTTTTTACACCTGGAGGGTCTGCACCTGAAGTAGACAACCTGTGGGGAGACCTACGCATGTCTGCTGCCATGCATCAGACCCTGATGTTTACAAACAATTTATATATTGATTGATTGACTGATTGATTGATTGATTGATTTACTACTTCTCTCTAGATGTGACGTCAGAAGCCGAAGAAGAAAAGTCTCCGTCCAAGGCGCTACAGCTCGGCTTCGAGCTCGCGCTGAAGGAGCGAGATGCGGTGCTACGGGAGAACGCCCTGGCGCTGAAAGAGCGAGACACGGCCATGAAACAGTACCAGGAGATGAAGCATGAGAGAGACCGGGCTCTGGCGAGTCTAGAGAGTCTGTCCACCAAACCGAGTCAGGGGCTTACACAAAGGTATGTAACCACCTAGCGGGTTTGGATCAAACTGCAGGGGTTTTTCTAGAAAAATTGAATAAGAGGGAGCACACACATGCGAGGGAACGAATTCTATGTATTTATGGATGAATCGATTGCTGAGTGAAGGCTGTATGCTCATATTAAGCTAAAATCTGATTTTGACAAGGGGGAGCTGGGATGAAACATGAGGGTGCCCCTCTTTCCTGATTTAGATGAACCCCTGAAACTGTATTGAATTTAGCTCTAGCCAGATTTAGTCGGTATGCAGATATAAGCTGAACTGGATTTGAAAATCTTGTCTTAACATATTCTACCAGAAAGCAACCCAGATTTAATCTTGTCTAAGCTGGATTAGCTATCCTATTCTGAAGTGGGATCCAATTATTAAACCTTTCAAGGTGATCAGCCCTACTAATGCACCTGTTGTGTCTTTTTTCCAATACATTTACATGTACTTTGCAGCTTTAGGCCACACCAATTTAATTTCTTGGTTGACGGATTTTTTTTTTCAATTATAGCAAACTTTCCTCTGAGATTCTGTTTTCCTGCTGATTTTCCAATCTAGCATTTCTTTTAGATTCCATTAACCAAGAAATTAAAATGGTGTGGCCTCAGAAACATTTTTGGAACCTTGCACCATCATATGTGAAAGAATGAATTAAGGTGATCAGCCCTTCTAATGCACCTGTTTTGTTTGGCTTCCAATACATTTACTATGCAGTTCTAGGGTTTAGAAAAAAGAAAAACATTTTTCAAACCTTGAACCATTATATGGGAAAGAATGAATCGATCCCTCCTGTATACAAAACAAGAAAACTTAGTCCCTGGTAACCTTGGTGTGACCTTGATTACCGGTACTTTGTTTCATGGTGATTGTGTGTAAAACATTACTACTAATGGAAAACCACAGTTCCATCTGTCTTCTGGTGTTTTCTATTATCCTCACAACTCAGAAATAATGAAATAATAGCATCTTTCCCATTAACTAATTACACCAGGCTAACGTCAATTCCAGCGTTAATGTATTTTGCATATTGAAATTGGAAAAACAAATGGAAGATTTTCATTGGGAGGAAGCTGTCGCACATCCATTCGGGAGTTCTGTTTGCCACTAGAAAGTCTTGTCTTGGTGTTGGTGAGATATTGCCAGGCGTAGCAGGAACGTTTCTGTGAAACTATGGCGTCCTCACGAAGATTACGTTCCAGAGTTTTTCACCGGAGTTTCTCTTGTCCCAATCTGAAGCTTGCGCCAGCAAGTGTTGAGTCAAGGTCAGAAGATGCCGTAAACAGTTAGCAAATTGTTTGCAAATATTCCAAGGGGCTTGGTCATATTTGTTGTACAAAAGGTTAAGGACAGCAAATTGATGGCAATCCTTGGGCTTTTGTTGGTATGCTGTGCAAAATTCGGCTGTCGTGTGACAGAAAATGTTGAATTGTTGTAAGAGTTGTTGTAGGTTGTTGTAGAGTTGTTTTAGGTTGTTGTCGACGGTCTTTTCTGTCATTGCCTTCCCGAAGATCTTTCAACAGAAGAATCGAACTACAAATGTTACCACACTGCAATGATATAATGCAGGTAGTCTTGAGTTTTTTTAAAGGGGATGGTGCAAACTGCAAAGTACTTTACTGTATCTGTTCATTCATCTGTTTCGTTTTTCCTCCAGGTTTGGTGGGTCACAGGGTTTACAAGGATCGCCGGGGGAGAGACAAACACGAACACGAAGGGAAAGGCGCAGAGGCAAGGACGAGACAGAAGTGAGTAGAAAATTTGTACATACAGGAAAGGATAAGACAGAAATAAGTAGAACATTTGTTGAGACAAAAGTAAGTACTAACATAATTCCACCAGGGTACATAATTTCGCCCTGAAAAGATACGTCCAAACTGATCTCCAACCCAATGTTCCCCAGTATAATGCGACTTCCCGTAGATCTAAACTGTGCAAACCTTGGGGGTGCTGCACTAGAGATCTCTCAAACCCAGTTTTTCAAAGTGGCAAACTTATGTAACCCAGTGGATTGATGTTAATCGACTTAATGGAGGTTAGAACATTTGCACATTCAGAAAAGGATGAGAAAGAAGTAAGTAGAAAATGTCAGGAAAGTACAAGACAGAAGTAAGCAGAATATTCAGACAATAGAAGTAAGCAGCATTTTCGGACAATATTGTCTTATTGCTTTCATCAACACTTATCGCAATGATATTTTAAAACCTGCTATATTCGAATGTTGCCGTTTTCACAAACCAATGGGGTTGCTTGTCTGTTACGGATGTAGTTTGTGAGTCATTGCAGCCAGATATAAGAAGGTTTGTGATTGGCTGATCAGTAAGAAAACATTTTTTGGATGCTTGAGAAGTTAGATACATTCATACAGGTCAATATTTTACCAGTGAGGATGTAGTTGTCGACAAGTGTGTATGGGATGATTGTTGTAACATAGTCCAGCTGTTAGAAAAATGTCGAACAGTTTTTAGCTGTGTCCTTCTTGTTTTTTGAGACACACCCATTTTTTAGCAGCCCAGGAAATGGTAGGTAGATTGTATTTCTGATTTATTTACCTACTTGTTGGTTCTAAGACATTTTAAAGTAAAAATTTAGCAGACACTACGGAAAAAAAGGGCTCGGAGGGATACTTTTAACTACATTTATATTTGCTGCCTAAGCTGCAAAATTGGTACATTCTTTTCTGTATGTCCCTGACAATATTCCAGGATTCAAAATCCGAAAACCAACAAGTTTGATTGGTATGGCCTAAGTAAAAGGCCTACATGTATTCCTACATGTTGATTTGGCAGATTTCATCCGAGCACTTTGCAATTATGGACAAATTTGATGGAATTGATGGTAAAATTGGCTGGTAAATGCTCTAACGACTGTACAAAAAATTGCAAACTGGAGTGATGTTACCGCACAAGGTTGCGTTTTTGAAGTATTATGAATTGTAGAAAGGAGCTTTATTTCATTAACGGTACTGATGAATTTTTTTTTTTTATTAGAATTTCTCATAAATTATGTTGTCCTGAGTTCTCTGCTATTACTCAACCCATTGCTATTGTGGTATCATATTTCATTTCCTCTTAGGTCAGAATTTAGGAAATCTCCTGGTATGTTGATATAGATAGCAAAGGTCACCCACTACAAATGACAGCAGCATATGGTAGGATCCCTGTCAAAAATACATGCTATCATCTATACAAAACAAACCAGAATGTAACAGAAAATGATGTTTCAAAAATCTTGGAAAAAACCTTGGGTAGAATTTCTACCACTCCAATTCCACTGATAGTGATAGATATGAAATGGAGTTAACGTTTCTGCTGTCGTGACCTTTTTTTCGGGAGACCTGTTCCCAAATATACACATGTCCCAGGAAATGTGTGACCAACACCCCACTGACTTGGTTCACTGGAATTATTCGGTCGTCAATTCAGGTAAAGATTTGTATAGTTAGATGTTTAGACATTGTCAGTTCTTCAGTGACTAATCGCTGCAAAGCTTTACTGTTTCTTTGCTAAATTGTTGCCATTTTGTCCTCTTGAAGCGTTGTTTATAAGGAAGTGAACCCTGCCCTTGCTGGGACTGAGAGTAACCTTACACCCTCCCCTACTATCCCATGGGTTTGACAACTGTTCCAGTCCAAGATCTTTTTCTTTGTCTCAGTGTATTTTGTAGAGGACTTGGTTTTCGTTCCACATTCCGTGAATTTCCAACATGAAGAAGTTATGGGAGGATGTATTCCGTTCATCCACAAGGAAGAATCAGTCTAGGTCTCATCTTCAGCCAAAATCTCATTTCCAGGTCAGTTTGTAGAATAGTGGGGCAGGGTTTTCCTTCCCTGTGTTAAATAGGTCATAGCTTGGGTTGTGTTGTAAGAGAAAGAAGCCTTTGTTTTCCAGTAACTTTGTGAGATTTAAAGGAAACCCAAGCAATATAAGGGCCCGAAAATCGGAGTTTGAAAGTACAATTAATGAAGTAATTCCAATATATGATTAGTTCAAACAACACTATCACAATGTGTTGCGACATCCATCATGCAAAAATAGACGTCGTTGTGATGTGAGAACTCACTGAAAATCGTCGCCGGAGTTTCTGTAGGCTCGCGAAACTAAGGGAATCATTGTTCGGCACGTTTTGGGGCGGTTTTAAAATGCTCAAAGTATGAAGTTATTACTCAAATGTGCTAAATAGTGTTAGTAAATGTCACTACCATAAAGATTTCAGCATGTTTTTATTTCCATATTTTAGGCCCTAATATTGCTTTGGTTGAATTTTGAACTTCCTAATCGTCTATCATGCCATTTTCACGGTATTTTGGGGGCCAGATTTCAGTGACTGTTCTATGGCACTGTTGACAAGCAATTATTGTCATGTCATAAAGTTTTATTTTTGTAGAAGTCAAGTGGGACAGAATGGTTGGAATTTCTGTCTGCCCCTAGTGGCTAAATTTTGTCCACTGATGGAACTTAGAAAGAAAGGAAAGAAGAGTTAACTTTAAGCTTGGCATGTGGTATTAGTTGAACTTGAATGTATGCTTTATGAATCATGGTCAGCGAAAAGGCAATTTGGTCAGTTTAACCCTGTGGCGAGGTCCTCTTCATGGTCACCACCACTCAGACAGGTCAAGGGTCAAGGGAGGTCAACAGCAACTCATAAATCTCTGACATTTTGGAAGGAACCAAGAAGACTAACTGATAGGGGAGATTTTTTTTATTGTTAGCAATTTGGTTTGTAGGATCCATTTGGGTTTGTTCCTTGATATCCCTCTTTATACTAACAACAAATTGTTTGCAAATGTGTGAATACACTTGTCTTCTTTTCTATAGAACACCGAGAACAATACAGAGAAACAACTTTGTATTTCACACTGTACTATGTCTGTAGCCTCTTTGTGTAGATGGCTTGTTGATGTGTTACAGACTGTTAGAACCAGACTGCCCTTAGTCCCTGTGGTATAGTAGTTCCCAGCTGCTATACACTACAGTGGAATGACAATATTATGCTGTGCGCCAGATGTTTTTTCTATTACTAACTCACAAGAACAGATATACATGTTGTACAGTCAAAACTTCCCATGGCAAGAAGACCACTCAGGGGACCGGGAAAATGTGGCCTATGTGGACAGGTGGTCAATATAGACAGGATTCTTTATACTTGAGTCAGTTGTAAAATTACCAAAAGGACCACCAAAAAGTGGTCACATTGGCCAGGTGGTCCGTAAGTATAAATGATCACTTGTAGTTGTACAGGTTTATCTATACTAAGTCTTGTTGTTGAACTTGAAGACATAAAAGAAAAAGAATTTTATTGCGCGACAATTGCAACAGGTATAATGTATGGCAACTTGTAGATACATAACAAGTGAACTATTTCTAATACAGTATCTAATATCAATGTTCAAGAACTAATCTAATACGTGAGTAGAAGTGTCCATGTGGTAACAAGACTGCATTGTCCCAAGGTTGTATTCACCCCTAAGGGAGTAACCCCTCCCTTAACACATTCCAGCCTGTTCTTGACAATTGAAATACATGCATTTCTAATATCTAATATCAATTTTAAAGAACTAATCTAATACATGAATAGAGGTGTCCATGTGGTAACGCATTGTCCCAAGGTTGTATTCACCCCTAAGGGAATAACCCCTCCCTTAACACATTCCAGCTTGCTCTTGACCATATGTGGCCCAGGTGTTCATCTGCAAGTTCAAAATCTTTCCTGCCGATTGTAGCTTGCAGGTTGATATTTCAAGTCGAAATATAGAGGATCCATCAAGTTTTTGTAAACCCACGACTTCTCATACATAAATGCAGCAAAGCCTGATTTAAATCAAGCCTCCTGTAACCGCTCGCCGCCCTGTAACCGCTCACTGCGGGGAGGGGACAAAAAACCCCAAACAGCTGGAGTTTGCGTTATACAGACTAAATGCAAAGAAGACCGTTAATTCTAGACCGTTACCTGACTGATGACTATGTTTTTATACTTTACAGGCGAGAGAACAAGTGGTTTGGGAACAGTTGAGCTTTACAATCAACAGGGTAAGTAAGATTTACCTCACCAATTAGATAAATGTCACATGCGCTGGTAGGATTTGTGGATGGCTTAAGGGGAGCGTATAGGATTTAGCATTCTAGGAAAAGGATTTTCATGAAGTAAATGTTGTGCTGCTGACAGCTGTTGTTGTTGTTGTTTTTTTGTTGTTAGGTACCAGGGTTTGGTTTTTAAGTGGAGGCAGAGACAACCCACATTGTGTTGTTGTTTATGTTGTTGTTGTTGTTTATTTAGGCACCAGGGTATGGTTTTGGTATAGCAGTAAGTGGAGGCAGAGACAACCCACACTTCACAAGTGGGGAAACGTCAATCGTCATCTCAGACGTGTTACCAGGGGGGCCTGCGGAGGGGCTACTGAAGTAAGTCACTCATTTGTTTTCTTGATGATTCATCCTAAAGAATCATCTCACTTCAAATGTGAGGCTATCTTTTCTTGATCTGGCTCATTCATTATTTTCATGACTCATTCTAAAGAATCATCGCACTTCAAATGTGAGGCTAACTTTACTTTAGGTAAACAACATTTGTTGTCACAGTCACTGACGAAAAGTAGTGGATGCTACTTGAAACGTCTGACCGTTTCCAAAATCATATCTTGAGTAATTGCTTTTTGGCGTAACATTTGTTGGTGAAGTACTTTTTTTTTTAAAACTGCATTCCATCTATTATAAGTGGATGGAATCTGCCATCTCTGATCGCTTTTTTTGTACAATTTAGATTCAAGATCAATTGAAATAGAAATTCAGAATTTAACTACATGTTTTTTAAATATTTTTGATATTCCAGAGTTAATGACCGAGTCGTGAGCGTGAACAGGGCATCTCTGGACCATGTAGACCACAGCCAGGCTGTCAACATCCTGAAGGACAGCAGAGACAGCGCTGTTATTGTAAGTTAGTTAACAGGTCTCTATAGTATAACAGCATGGACAGTGCTGTTCTAGGGCTAGGCCCAGCTAGCCCTTTGTAATAGCCACAGACTAGTTGGGCAGCCCTGGCTGTGCGTGCTGAACAGCCCAACCAATAGGTAAAAATAGATAACAACAATCTCAACAGTTCATGAGGAATAGGTAAGAATCCTGCATTCTAGACTTGCTTTTTGCGGTGGATGCCTTCATTTGTGCTCAGGTGGCCAATAATATCTTTGTTGGGACGTCAACAGTGCCAGAAAACTATGAAAAATGTGCATAAAAATGATGCATGTATATGGAATATATTTCATTTGAAGTTTGCTTCTCAATTTGAGAGTGAGGAGTAGCATTAAGAAAGTTAGAATTTTCAGTAGGATACCCTGGACGGTGTTCAATTCTTGGGCAGTTTTTTTTTTAATGGTACAACTTTTAGGTGTACAACATGTCTGAAATTATGACTGAATTTAGTTTTGACTTTGATGTTGCTTAGTCATCCTAACATGTTTAGTCTTGGTTGTGTACAGGTCGTCAAGAGAAGGAATGTTGTCACGGTGCCAGGGACACCGGATGACAGACTACAGACCAAGAAAGTCACTCTGGCCAGAACCAAGAAGAAGGAAGGTCAGTCACGAAAGGCCTTGTAGATAACAGTCTGTTCTTGCAATAGAAAATGGGTCAGTAGAAAGTTAGGCTGCATACCTAAATGTAAAATCAGGTCACTAATGAAGTTTATGTTAAGTTATTCCTTTTGTGTTCTGTGGTTATGTAATAGGGCTCCCTTGGAAATCAGTTACTTGTTAATTGAAGGGACTACCCTAAAGATTGATAAATGAATAAATAAATAAATAAAAACGTGTGGTCTTCAATGTTGACTATAAAAGTATAGAAAATATTTATTTGGACTTTCGGCATTCATGCAAGGAAATGAAACAAGAGGATCTCAAATTTGATTAAAACTAAGATTTTGATTGAAACTAACTAAGATTGTGTTATACCTATTTAATTTGTTGTTTCACGAAAATATCTAAACCACAAGGAAAAGAATTGAGTTGACCTGGAAGTTATAAAGTTTCTATCAAAGTTGGAAATGTAGCAAGTGTTGTGGTGGGTTTCCAGTTTAGTGTCCTTCCTTTAATTCTTAAGGGAAAATCTAAGAAGTAGTGAAATGCTGAATAGGCTGATTGATTTATTGAATGCTTGTTCTTGTATTGTTCCAGACTATGGCATGAAGCTAGGATACCACCTGTATGTAAAGGAAGTAACAGAGAAAGGACTCGCAGCACAGTCAGGCCAGCTGGGGGAAGGAGACCTGCTCGTCAAGGTAACTATAACTTTTAATTTTATAACCTCAAACTTATCTGCATATTGTTCCTCGCTTGGGTAACACACGGTATACACATGTTTTTCTGGGCAAATGCTGTTCTAAACATTGATTGGGAAAGAGTTAGATTTGTCGTAATCTTCAATTATTTTTCTCAAACTTGCAGGAGAAAGCAAGGAAATGAAATTGTTTGGCCCACAGTCTTCAAGTAAATCTATTGAGGAATTTTGTCTTCTTTCTGTACCTACAGCCACAGTGCAAGTTGAATCTTTTTCTGGAAAAAGTTCAAGCGGTTTTGCCAAAAAGAAAACAAAAGAACTAATGAATAAAGACATTTGTGTGAAAACATTGAGTAGTGTCATGTCAGCTAGGTCTGTACCTCTGTACAGTAACTGTGACACTAACCCGTTTACTTGTGGTTGACATGATTTAAAGTTACAAGTTAAACCTGCTCAGCTGTTCTACTTGTTATCTCATTCTGTCACAAGTTTGTGAGTCATTCATCCTAAAAATTTAGGGACAGACAAGAAAAGCAGGCTATGAAAATAGGGAAGATATTCCAGCGAGGAAATTAAGAAATATTAATTTGAACTGTTTTGTTTTACCTGCTGACCAGGGAGGCAGCCATCTTGGTTTCCTGACCCAGCCGAAGTACTCAAACTGTTCATTTTGGTCACCTGACCAAGTCCAACCAATCAGGCTATTTTGCCAAGGGTGCTACCATCTTGTTCACCAATGTTTCAACACAACTTCCTCACTTCTTTGTGAATCCCTAATTTTACATAGAACTGATTAATAAATGTTTTGATTCTTTTTTTTTTTAGATCAACAACTCTTCGGTTGAGAACCTGTCCTTCACAGAGGCTAAGAAACTTTTGGAGAAGTCGAAGGACAAGTTGGTCCTGACGGTCCAGTCAGAGGGGGACTCCCCCCCAGCCTCCCCCCTCCAGGGCAGCCAGCTGTCGTTACCCAGAGACAGGGGGCCGTATGGTAGGTCCTGAATCTTGGGCTACTTTCAGCCTCCAGGTTTTGGGTGCTGTATGGTAACAGAAGAGTTGTGTAGAAAAACATGTTGTGTTTTACCCTTAGTGATATGGCACCGTTATTGTTAAACATGCCTTGGGCACTGTCATCTGGGATATGTATGCAAATTCTGTTGATTCGGCCATTCTCATGGACATTATCTTAACAGGTTGTTAAGTCAAGCTGATACACTTACTTGTAGCGTCATTGTCAATCATATGTGACTACCTAGACATGTATGGAAGTATGGATTCATTAGATGATTCAACCTTCTATGCATGTCATGTAATACAATGCCTCAGATTTCTTCCTACATTACATGGCCAAAAACTTTTGTATTTCCTTTATCAACTGGGCCATGTGTGGTGTTGTATACAGTCAAGAATTCTGTTCAGATTATTGCTTTTCCCTGTCCCTTATCTTCTCAAATGAAATTTTTGTCCTCCATGTTTTGTGTGAAGACTTCAGTCCAGACCGTTATGTTATGTGTTATTAAGTCAAACTGATAAATTTCTGACCATTTGCTTGTAGAGTTATTAGTCATGTATGGAAGAATGGATTCATTCATATTCCTCCTTCTGTGCATGTCATGTGATAGAATGATTCAGATTTATTTCTACATTGCATGGCAAATGAGTATCATTTTTTTCTGATCAGTATTTCCTTTATCAAACCTGTACATGGGCCCTGTGCAGTCTTGTATACAGTCAAGAATTCTGTTGAGATTATTGTTTTTCCCATACCTTGTCTTCTCGATTGTTTCAAATTTACATTCTCCATATTTTGTCCCCAGACTCCAGTCCAGACCGTGCAGCCACCCTCCCCCTCAGCGCTAAATCCCCCCTGCAGGCAGACCCCATGGACGCCCCCCAGTCCCCCTTCTCCGACGACAACTACAGAAGAACGTCGCCGTACGTAGACGAGGCTCCACCGCGACCACCGCTACCCAGACTCGACACCCCGCTAACCGACTCTGGTAGGTACAATGTGTTAACCTTTAGCACGCTTAAGTAGCCGTTTGGCACCCCATTCTCTATTGGTTACAGATTTAGGCAGCAGGGAGAAGGTTAAGCAAACTTTCTAATAATGCAATATGTCTGTTCTTTATAGATGAGGTAGTATGTTCTCTTCTACCTTCTTGTCACCTTACCATACAAAATTGTTCCTTATAGTGCTCATGTAAAAAGTCTAGTTTTTGTTTTAAGAAGTCTATCCCGTACAGTACAGGTTTGCATGTGTTGAATTTCTCTGATATTCATGATACTTTTATTTTGTCAACACAGGATTAGAGATTGTTTGCTGATTTTTTAGTTGTTCAGTTGGTATAGAAAGATTTTAGAAAACGACACAAAACATGTAATTGGGTAAATCCCCTGCATCTGATTGCACAAATCCCAGGATTTAAATTTGCCATTTTAGTGATTAAACAACAGCAACTGCTTTTGGTTAGCACTGTCGGTAAGACGACAAGATAACAGGAATCACAAGGACAACACAATAGCGAATCATTTTCAATTCCAAGAAAAGGACTTAACTGGCACTTTGCTTTGCTTTACCTAAAACCAGTGACATGCCTCAAGGCTTGTATGGATCAGCCAATTATAGCAATTATCATGAACTGTTGCCAAATCTTCGAAAGGAAAGTCTTTGTTCCTGAATTTGAAGCAGAGAGGAGAATTTTTTTCTACAAAATAAAATTACATCATTCTATCATGTGTAAGCTACATGATTATGCTCAGCTGCTAAATTGCAGGTTTGTGAACTAAACATGCAAAATTACAGGTTGCAAGCAGGTATTTTACACCCTTCAACCCCTTTCATCATGTAAAACCCCGACATTTGGAATGGTACAATGAAGACAGCAGTTCCTAGTTTGTGTGATGTCTCACTGTATTGTGTAATAATAAGTGGGTTCATGGTTCCAAATGCACGGCCTAGTTTCAAGGCACACATCCTAATTTCCATATCAGATGCACTCAGGAGCCCTGATTGTCCCAAAGATGTCCCAAATGGATTTTTGAGTTGTCCCGGATCAAATTTTGGTGGCCCCAGGACATCGGGACACCGTTAACTTCTAGCCCAGACAGCAAAATGCAAATTGCAAGATATAATATGTCAAAGTTGAAGGCCCCTGATCATGAACAAAACACTTCGGGACATGAATAAAGCATGGTTTAGACAAGAACTGTTGTCAAGTTCGGGGCCTTCACCTTTGACATGTTACCCTCAATGCATTTTGCTGTACATGCTCAGTTGGTACCATGAACTCACTTATTGTTGTGATTTCTTCGAGCACAGTCCAGAGTATGCAAGCCTCTCTCATCTATGTAAGCCCACAGTATTAATTTATAATTTTACCAATGAAAGAATTTTGACCTGAAATAAAAACCAGACAAAGAAAAATTACAAGGGGCTGAATCATCAACATGTTGGACTTGTAGTGACCAAGTTGTACTTGTCTACATTTGTAGATGCTCCCCCAAGGCCCCCTATCCCTGGACAAGAGTTGCTGAATCAGCTCGGTGGGTAGTGACTAGTCTATGTCACATGCATGATGCCCTGTCAGCCTGTCCCCTTGCTAGTAGATGCTTGTTTCATTTTCAAGCTGCTGATTTGAGTCCTTCGGTACCTTCAATGCAATGAGGGGCCCTCTAGGACAATTGCACTTTTTGCTTGTATGCCTCACTGAACTTGCACATTTTTACAGATATCTTGGTGCTTTTGCAATGGCTGACTTTTGCAGACTTTTGAGTTTACCCAAAGGATGTTAACTGATCATGAGAAACTCAGTACAATTCTAGCACTTTTTAGGTGAAGAGAGTGTATAACTTGGTAGGTATAGGCTCTCTTGAAAGCTGACATCTTACTATAGCAGCACAATACAATATGCACACAGGTCACGTTCACTCTGTGGTATGTCTGTGCTATATGGTGTCCCTGTCGATCTCTATACCATGCAGACAAAATGCTTGCTTTAAGTACCATAGAGGTGATATATTTTATTATATGCCTTGCATTATTTTTTGCAGCACATGCATAATACTATTTGGTGCTTGGTGCATTTCATTTATTTCTGAAATATTTCTGGAAAAGCAAGAGATACCATGCGAATGGTTGGTATAGACATTACTAGTGTGATATATTTCTGGTCATTATAGTAAATTATACACAGTAAACTGTCTATATCTTTTTGTTTTACTAGTTCCATTCGGTATAAAAGTTGGCTTGTCATAAATGACTGAAGAAAACCAATGTTTCTGTTTGCTTTGAATGTAATATTAGTTGTCAAAGTCCTGACAAAAAGTAGCTGAAAACGACATGTTTGTTGAGACATTTCTCAGTTTAATGTGACTTAGGTATGGATGTTCTATTGTTTTGGTTTTAAACACAAGGAGTCATGGTTTTGGCACATACCACAATCATGGATGAACCACGGCTTGAATACATGTCATAGTTTTGGTTCTCTCTGAGTTACTTATGAATCATGATTTTTACACCATGGTTTTTACATTAAATTGATGGCTATCACATTAAACAAATGATACACAGGTTATTTCACTGTAATATGTCTATGATTTTTTATTGACCATTTATGATATGTTTTTTCTAGGTCATTATGGTGATCCTTCGTCCGTAGGCAGTCGAGACAAGATACATGATGCTGTATATGGGAAGAAGTGGAGACAGGCTCCGTTTTAGTAAGACTCTTTCCTTAACTCAAACTGTACATTTTTGGTGTATGTAATCACCATAGATTCATTATTTGAGGGGAAAGGTCACAAGTTTCAGTAGCTTAGAGTTGTATACACCAATTAGCATCATTGTAGAGACCTCAATTGTTGAATCCTATAAGATTTTGTCCTGGTGACTTTCTTTGTTCTGTAGAGTTACAGAATTTCCAAATGTATTGTTGTGACCATACAGAAGTTAATCTGTAACTTAAGATATAAAACTAAAGTTCTTGAATAAGCCCATAGTTAGAAATGTCAAACTTTTTTGGCTGATAACCTAAGAATAATGAATGAATAATGATAGAAAATTAAAATAAGTAGAAAAAAATAGTCATGATTTTTGATGATTGTCTTTTTTATCTCTCTAGCTCAGAGCCGAGGTTAGTGAAGTTCCACAAGCAGGGTGCAGTTGGGATCCGTCTGGCTGGAGGGAACGAAGTGGGTATTTATGTGGCAGCTGTACAGGAGGACAGCGCAGCCTACCAGCAGGGTCTACAGACTGGAGACCAGCTTCTCAGTGTAAGTCTCATACATGTAATCTCCAAGCAGATGTAGGGGTGAATGAAGTGGGTGTTTATGTAGCAGCTGTACAGGAGGACAGCGCAGCCTACCAGCAAGGTCTACAGACTGGAGACCAGCTTCTCAGTGTAAGTCTCATACATGTAATCTCCAAGCAGATATTGTGGTGGAAGATCTGTAACGTTTTCTGACACTCAAGCTTCTCTGACATACATGTAGTGGGGTGGGCAGTTATCATGAGAAAAATGTTACAATCTTTGTGATTAAATTTGGCTGTGCCACTGTATCTATAAAATTATTAAAGTGCAGGTCCAAAATGCCTGGATGTCAGTGTACCGATTTGCTAACAACTGGCCAGTTCATCCACTTTCAAACTGGTTGAATCTCTCCTTTTTTGATGGACAGCTAGGATTGGTCTATACTTGTTTACATGAACCAGGCCTATGACTGATAAGTCAGAGATTTGAAACAGGCAACAAATTTGATTAAGTTACATCAACCTCTTTCGCCCCAGATGCCAGGAAAACATATCCCCATTTATGTTCATGAAATGTCTAAAATCTTATTAACCAGGCTAGGCATGGCGACCTTCAGATACTGTAAATGCAGAAATGTTTGCGAGGATTTAATGTAGCGGTGGGGAGAAAATGGAGTGTTCGCGGTGGTTTTGAGTTCGCATTTGAAATGATAGTAGTGCTACGGTCACACAATGGAACAGCTTTTTGCTGTGGTTTTAAGTTCGCGGTAAAGAGTTCACAGCGAAAAACGTGATAATGACACCCCACGAACATTTCTGCGTTTACAGTAACGGCAGTCCCACCCCATGTGTGTGCTGTGTGGTTCGTGCAGCCACATTTGGAAAACAGATAACCAGCCGCAGCATAGTTTGCATTACAATGAAATTGGTGCAGCAGGAAGCATGACATAGTTCTGCCATGAGCTGGAGCTTTCCCACGACTAACTGTCTTGTCAAATAGCCAGGACATATTTGATGTGTAAGATATACTTCCTGGGCTTCTACAATATTCATAGAACATGCTTTGTGTGTTTAGTTTATTAGCCAGATGTTTAGACTATTATTTCAAATGCCAGTTGGTGACCTGAGTCTTTAATGTACAAACATGCACATTCCAGTTTTTAAAAGTGGTTCAAGGCTGTGAAAAGTATCAAGCTATGTTAAGTCCATCAGACTTTTACATGTAGGAAGGTTCTTGTTGTACAAGGTCATCTGACTGATACTGCACTATCTACAAGAAATGCAAATATGTTGTTTAAATATACACATGTTATGTTGTTTTACAAAGCAACTGGAATATTTAATTGAATTCCTTTATTTATTCATTGATATTCATTAATGAATTTTATTGATAGTGACATTTATTTTTTTTCCAAATTTCTACTCAACCTCCAATGAATGAAGTTTTATTTTTGGTTTGTTTCGACACTGCAGTTTTCGTATGTTCTGCCAGAGGGGGTGAAGTCTGAGACCTCTGATTGCCTTGTTCATTAGACAAATAGGAAATCCAGGCTCATTTTATTGATCTTCATAGTGACATTGATTTTTTTTTACTCACTCCCAAGGGGTTTTAGGCTTGTCTGTCAGTTTCTGCGCTGCATTTTCTACATGTTCTGCTAGAGGGGGTGAAGTTTTTGATTGCCTTGATTTGTTCTAATAGATTGACATGTGTGTTTCAGGTGAATGAGATTGACATGCGAGCAATGACACGTGAGGAGGCTGTGCTGTTGTTACTCAGTCTACAGGACGAGATTAGGATAGTGGCCCAGGATAGGAAAGACAGTTAGTACCCATCTGTTATCTCAACATCTTCTTTCAGATTTCCAAAGATGAATGTAGCAAAACAGATAACATTTTGTACATGTACCGTATTACATAATACATGTAATGTTTTTACTGCATTGCAGAGTATGACAAAATCCTGGAGATGGGCTCTGGAGATTCGTTCTATATTAGGTATGTTACACCAGCTCTCTTCTTTTTTTTCTATTTGACCATCTTTTGCCAAGTATTATTACTACTTTTAGAAAATCTAAAGAAAAAAGGAGATTAAAAGAAATGTAAGAATGTTTGCTTAACATTCACAGATGCATTCATAAGCAAATTTGTTTGCAAGTTAGAGATGTGCATTTGGTTGTGTATACAAGGGTTGAATCATTACTAAATCATATCAGTATATGAATTTTCTGAAACACTCTTTAGAAAACATAAAGGAAAAGGGAAATGAATGTTAGAATTGCCTGATAACCTTTTCCTAAGCTGTTTTACATTCTCAGATGCATTAATGAGTAAAGTGAACATAATTACAAGTTGAAGATCTGCATTTGCATTTCAACCACCTCCAGTCACATGCCACTCTAAAGCAGCATTTACTGGAGTAAATGAAGTATCCAAAGCATCCCCGTCTATTCTTACATAGTTACCCCCTCCCTGTCCTGAGCAACCACCTGTCCCCAGCAACCATTTATCCTCAATCCTTGGTAGCTGAATCCAGATTTGACCGACTACAATTGTTATAAACTTTTCAGGACGCACTTTAACTATGAGAAGCAGGGTAAGGAGGAGATGAGCTTTAAGAAGGGAGACATCTTCCACATCAGAGACACGCTCCACCAGGGCGTGGTCGGGTCCTGGCTCGCAGTGCGCATCGGCAAAAATAACCTGGAGACTGAGAGGGGTGTCATTCCCAACAAAAACAGGTAGGGGGAGCTCATAGTTCAAAACTCCCATCCCTGAACTCAGCTGAAGGCTGTACTGTAAATCGTGAAACTTTTGCTGTGGTTTTATTTTTGCAGTGACCTCTCTACCGCCAGTGTGCATTTCCAATGCATTACTGCTGTACTTAACAATAAAAAAAACTGAAAACCTTTCCCCTTCTACTGGAAAATGAAACCACTGCCAAAGTAAATGAAGATTGGTGGGAGGGTAATTTGAAGCATGATTTTGTCAGGTTAGAATAAGATATAAAAACTGTGCTCATCCAATGTTTAAAAGATTTCACTGTCCTCCATACAAATGTACCTTTCATGGCAACTCTTAATCTGAACATCATGCAGTTCCAATGATAATCACTAGGTGTCACACCATGTTAGTTGACCCATAATGAGTAGCTGACTTCACTCTGTCTCACATGTACAGGGGAGATGGCCTCCTGATATTGCAGCACAGGTACATTACACGAACATCTGGTGGTCTCTCTGGCTTTGGCACTTCAAAAATAACTGGCTTTTAATTTATACCTTCTGCGTCAAGGTCCAATCTTTCCTGGCTGGCTGGCTACGTACTAAATTTATGTTTCATCATGTTTTACAAGCTAAGTAAGGTATTTGTTGACATTGAAATTCTGTTCTGCCTTGGAATTGAATTTATGGGGTTACAAGTACTTTCAAGCACAGCACTGTTCAATTCACAAGGCATTTTAGCTTTCCTTGATTTAAGGAAAGCAAAGTTTTAGCTTTCCTTGATTTAAGGAAAGCAAAGTTTTAGCTTTCCTTGATTTAAGGAAAGCAAAGTTTTAGCTTTCCTTGATTTAAGGAAAGCAAAGTTTTAGCTTTCCTTGATTTAAGGAAAGTAAAATTGCCCTTTGGATGGAACAATAAACATATGTCTGGCTTATTGTTTTTATCTGCTGAACAACTTTCTGCTAACTTGGCTGTATCTTTTTTTCAAGGTGTTTCACGTTGTGTGTGTTTGCATGGCTCAAAGTGTGGCGGTTTGTAACGGCTGTGTGTTTTTTGTCACATCAAGGGAGGAATTTCAGTTAACAGTGTCTTCTTACACCCCACTAAGCGACCAAACATTTGGCAGATCACTCGACAAATTTTATGGACGAAGAAAAAATCTTTTTTAAGTTTTTTTTTTTTTTTTTGCCTTTTACATAATACTTTTACATCTTGTATCATATTCCAGTTATAAGGGTCACACAAATATAATTTTGCTCGCTCAACGATCACTGTCTAGTTAAAAGGAGCCCTTATGAGGCCGTTTTGTGGAGTGGTCTGCCAATTTTCTTTTAATGACACAGTCGATAAGTCTTTCCAGTACCTTAAAGTTTCCAACAGTTTTTATCTTTTTAAATCACAGGGCGGAGCAGCTCGCACATGTGCAGAACACGGACGCTAAGGAATCGCAGGCCGGGAAGCGGTCAGGTTTTTTCCGCCGGCGAAGCTACCGTCGCTCCAAGTCCTTGAACAAAGAACACTGGGATGATATTGTGTTTGGTAGGAAGTCTAATGGTTTGTATCCCTATCTTTGATTCTGTCTTGGATAAGTGCACACTGCATGGATGAAGCAAAAGCAAGGTGGATGGATAGAAGCTAAGACACCTCTCAAGACTGCCGCTCATCTTGTATGAAGTGTTGGTCCTGGCCTTGGTGCTAGTCTAGAACTCTACAACCTCACCTATCAGGCTATAATGCAATATGCAGTGCAAAAGCTACAGCCCCAGAAGGAAGGGTGCCAGGCTGTTTTACTTGGGCTGTTGCTGATGTATTGGGTAATGCAGACTGCACACCTGGTAGGCGAGGATGAAGTTCTGAATCATGGACCTTTTTTCGGATCCTATTGCATGCTGGGAGGTGCAGGGCATCATGGATACCACGGGAAACAAAATCATTACTATCACAACATAGACCAAACTGAATACGGTACGCGTGCACAGCATATGCATTGTCGTGGTAATCATCTTATTTCTTCCAGCATTTCCCAGAATGCCCTGTGTGTCCTATCATATAATGGGATCTGTAAAAAGGTTTATTGGGAAAGCCTGTGTGGTTGTTGTGCAATGAACTAACCCTAACACGTCCTCACTGTGTTTGTCACTCATTTCTGACTTTCTCTCTGACTCTGCACGGTAGCCTTTGACTGTCCCGCTAATTACATTGTCCTCTATGGTAAGTCCTGTACTTTCTTTACCTTCTTTCACCCTTTTCTGATCTTAAAGGGGCTTTTTGTAAGATCTTAAAGGAGCTCTTTGTAAGTTTTTGACGGCAAAAGTGAAAATATTCTGGGCAACAAAATCTCTCCACTTTTTCACCATCTTCTATCTTCTTCTAAGAGGACCTCATTGTTAGATTTTAAAGGAGCTCTATGCAAAATTTTGGCCACAAAGCTGAAAATATTCAGGGCAACAACATCTCTGTACCTTATTCAACTTCTTCCAATCTGTTCTTAACCTTACCAACCTTGTACACAGAACTGGGGCTAAAATGGTGTCAAAATGGTACTAGTGTATGGCATGGAATGTATCATCATGTACATGAAACTTGCAATGGGCTGTAATCCAGATACAGCATCAGTAGCAAGAGAATGCTTTCATGGTGACTTAAGTGATAATCATTAGATTGGTGCCTTGCTAATGTGTCACCAAACTGCTAACAAGAGATGCAAATGCAGCGAGATGAAACCTGCTTTGGGGGCTGAAATGCTGGGAGTGCATGTTTTACTTATTTTAAAAGAAAATGCTTAACTGAATTTGTGAAGAAAATTGATGCGCATCAGTATGTTTTTGTCTCAACGGCTCAAGTTTTTGAATTGTCACAATTTTTTTTACAACTGTACAAGAGCGATTTTATGTACTAATAGAGATGAAAGTCCAACAAACATAGAAGCAAATTTTATTCTAAGGGATGGCCATATGAACTTATATTAACCACTCTTTGGTTTTGAAACTTGTCCTTTAGTGTTATTGTGAAATGTATGGTTTTGTTTCACTAATTTTCAAACTTCCATGCTAACAATATTAATCCAGCTAAAACATTGCCAAATCTGATGTAATACTGAGTAGATATTTATAAGATATTCCTTTTTCACAGCTGGACCGACTACAAAGTTCCCAGCATATGAAAGGGTGGTGCTTAAAGAACGTAAGTACATTTTATATTGAATACAGTAGCAGTATACCACTAGAAATTTAGCACAAGGTTTTATACTTTCGACACTTTGTTATGAAGTTAGTAATCAATAATTGTTGAAGTATTGAAAGAGTTAAAGGAAAGTACATGCATGAATAATTTTAATATTTTGTTGTTCTTTCTAGCGGGATTCCCGAGGCCTGTTGTTGTTTTCGGTCCGATAGCTGACGTAACGAGAGATCGGCTGTTGAGAGAGATGCCTGACAAGCTGGATTCTGCCCGTAAGTAAAGACATTTTCAATTGGATAAATGCCACATTGTAGTGGGGCAATCTGACGGGTGTAACCAATAGGAAGTTGTCTAACATTTCAAAATGAGCTAGAACATTCTTACAGTTGAATTATAGAATTTTGCTAACTTTTCAAAAATTAATTGCAAATTATAACATTGCAAAGACAGGTGTAAAGATGTTCATATTTTTGAGATATTGTGTCAGATAATGGTTGAAATGTAGAAGATGCCATCTTGTATGCTCCATTTGCCTGATGTCGAGATTCCTCTGTCTTATATCTTACAGAAAGTATCAAGAAGGACAAAGAGGCCAAGGGTGGAGCATCCACCATTATCAAGCTGAATGCCATCAGAGATGTAGTGGAGAAGGTTAGTACTACCATAACATTTTCATCAGGCCACACTACCTTACAATGTATTTCCTACTATTCAGTGCAAAATGTATATCATCGTAGCATTAACATTGCTGTTGTGTCCCTCTAGGGAAAGCACTGTGTGCTGGACATCACTCCCAATGCTGTAGACAGGCTGAACTATGCCCAGCTGTATCCTATAGTCATCTTCCTCCAGCCAGACAACAAACAGACAGTTAAGGATCTTCGCTCCAGGATCGCCAAGGGGTCCAACAAGAGCTCACGCAAACTCTTCGAACAGGCCATGAAGTTAAAACAAGGGTATTCACACCTATTCACAGGTCAGTGTCATGTAGGGTTTTTTATATTTTTGGCAGCACCTCAGGAGTGGAGGCAGTTTGTTTTACAAGAGAAGTTTGCATTCCTTGTCATATCATGGGTAGTTACATGCCCTGTACACAATGTATGCCAAACACCAAAGTTTTGGAAAAAGTCGCACTGCCAATAGGTTAATGATATTAACATGTTGTTCTAAGATCGTCAGGCATATCTTTATAGTAAAATGTTGACTGCAATTGGTCAAAAGATATTATTTTATAAATTTTGAGGTAAGTTTACATTTGGATTTTGTTGTACTTATTGGTATTAAAGGTGTATGTCAGGAATAGAATAAATATTGTGAAAAATCTCAAAGTTATAGACTATTTTATGATGTTGGATACATGTACAAGTATGTGAATCATATCGTTAAATTTGTACAAACAATTTATTATTATGATTCCCTTTGAGTACATGTGTGTAATGTCATGTGGACTAATTTGTCAACTGTGTTTGTTAAACAGCTGTAGTTCATCTGTCCAATAACGACGCCTGGTACAGCAAGGTCAAGGACATCATCCGCAAACAGCAGTCACAACCTGTCTGGATGTCGGAGAACAAGGTTTGTTTGTTTGTACCTGTGGGATGGATGGATGGAAGGAGGTAGGGATGGATAGATGGAGGTATAGATGATGGGAGAGGAAAGGAGGGAGGGAGGGATAAATGAATGGATGATGAGGAGGGCAAGGAGGAATAAAGGATGAAGGGATGGATTGAGGAATGAATGGTGAAATGAGGGTGGATGGGTAGAGAAACGTCGGAAGACTGAAAACTTGGAAAGACTGAGAATATAGAAAATCTGATTATCAACTTCAAGTTTTATATTTCACAGTACTGAATGTGTAGTCACGTGTGGGTGAGTTTTTAAAGGACCAAGCTTTCCCCTTAGATTGTGTGTTTTTTTTTGTCAAAACTTTAATAGATGGCGTAAGTACTTGCTACAAAAAAGACTTGCACTTGATGAGGAGTTCTGGGGCTTCCCCTTCCATGTGCAAGCATGTCCAACCCCCATCTGATGGGGAATAAAAGACGTAAAATTGGAGAGAGAGACAGAGAGAGAGAGAGAGAGAGAGAGAGAGAGAGAGAGAGAGAGATACAGCTATAATGCCATCCCTGTGACTAATACACATCTCTTGTCACCCTTCAGATGGAGGACAATGTGGAGGATGACTTCCTATTCCCCATGTCGGCACGCTTGTCATACGCGTCGTCGTCTGAAGGGAACCTCTCGGCGGCCGTGGACAGTCGCCCCGTCAGCATGTTCAACACCTCAGACACGTGGGCGGAGACTGGGCCTGGCGCGGGAAGGGTCAGTTTGTTTCTTATAACTAGTTTTATAAACTTTTTCAAGGCATAATGCACCAGTTTTGCATAGTAAGGCCATGTTGATTTGATTATAGGGATGATATCCTCTGGGAACCCCAAAACTTACATCAGCATGCGAATAAGAAAACGTTTGGCAAAAAGGAAGTTGCCTTTATTATGAAATCTAAGTAGTCAGGAAGGATGAACAAATGACTAAATATACAGAGTATGGTATACCGAACATCTGCTTTGACTTTGGCATGGTTGAAAACTTTTCTTTTGAAGCAGACAAAAATTAATGCGGTGTGGATGTCATCCATATACTGTAATTCACTTCGTCTTTACAGTAACAAAACTTCAAGGTGTAAGGAAAATGGACATTTTCACTGAAATTTAACTTCACAGTGGTGGCAAGTGATTTTCAGGACGGGTTTGTGAAAGAATCATATATAATAACAACAGATTTTTTCACAGTAATGATAAGTTCACGGTACAAAGGTGACCGTGAAAACAGTGAACATAAAGTTACAGTGAAAAAAACAAGAATTACAATAATCGAATTGGCACATCTTACAGTCTGGGTAAGACTGGACTGTGAGGTTTGGTTCACTCACAATGTGGCAGACCCCTACTCTCTGTGAATAGTTTCATCAGGTTGGTAAGTCACTGAATAAAAAGGACTGTTTTTAATAAGCAGCAACACCTGTGCTGCATTGCTATGTGAACCAGTCAGAATTGCCTTGAAGAAGGTGACAGATGGTCACCGAAAAGTAGGTGGAATAAATCTCTCGGTTGTGTAAAAAGAGTCTTTTTTATTCAGACCCCTACTCTGTTGATAAATGTGGTAGGTTCTTCTGTCAGTTTGATGTGCTGAAGGTGTGGCTCTCCTTGCTTGTTCCTGCTACAGATGGGTAGATCCACATCAGACCCCAGTCTGACAGTTGATGGACAGCCCCCTCCCACAGGACCGGGGTACGCCCCGCATCCAACACGACAACTATCGTCTGACAGACCTGGCAATTATTCTCAGGTAAGGCCACACCAATTTAATTTCTTGGTTAACAGATTTTTTTTCAATTTTAGCATGAGGACATCATTAGAACAGAAGGCTGGGGTGAAAACTTGCACCTGACCCTGTTCACTCCCTGAAACTGTGTGCACTTAAGTAAAAACTTTCCTCTGAGATCCTGTTTTCATGTTGATTTTCCAATCTACCATTTTTTTTAAAATTCTGTTAACCAAGAAATTAAATTCATGTGGCCTAAGCACTGTGTTCTTTACTCTTCTAGTCTAGTCTGTTCTGCCCTTTGCTGTATCAGTTCTTTTTTGCTCTATTCTGTTTTGCTCTCTACTATAACGCTAACAGGTCTTTGTTCTGTCCGGGTCTTTTCTGTTTTGTTCTGGTCTAAAACAAGCCTTATTCCTCTGCCTTTCAAAGGGCTTCCTAAGACCAGTTTTGCATATTGTATCAAGAATTGAATCTATGATGCGGTATAGATCTCCCTTTTCAGCAGATAAGAATGATACATAGAATCTTTCCCATCGAACACCTAGTAAACACAACCAAGGAACCCTGCAGCAGATCTGAGTTGATTTTGTTCCCTACTGTAGTTCCCCCCAGCGAAGGCACCAAGAAGCAGGGACAACTCATATTCTGGGAGGCCCCCTGCTGACAACAACAGGCATGACAGCCATGGTCCCTACTACAATGCCTACGGGCATCCACAAGGGGACAACATGTCAGGACATAACAGCTTCCCACGGTAGGGACATGTGTGGTGTTATCTTCCAAATGACTGCTTACAACTTTTTGAATATGTTCAAATATGTATTCGGACTAAATTATGTGGAACAGTATTTCCCAATGTGATATTGTGCTATTGTATGCATCCTTTGCATAGTTCTTACTGTTCATACATGTTGTAGCTGGATCGACCAAACCTAGCTGACAACAATGTGAAAGTTAATCACTAGTGCAAGGGAGAACAGAACACCCATACTTCTTGTATACAGACATGTAGTTTCTTCTCAACTACTGTCCCTTCTTCAGTACGATTCTAATTGCGAAAAAATCCATTGACACTCTCTTTAGAAATACCAGTGGTGCCTTGATGATTTGTGTATTTTCCTTCTCTGCAGGGAGAACAATCGACATCCGCGTTCCTTCTCCAGTATCGAGCCTTACGCCACGCTGCCACCGGACAACGATCGCTACAGGGAGTACGCACCACACAACGACGGCTGGGGAACGAGGAAGCAAGAGCCGACATATAAAACAGGGTACGGCAACTATGACAATTACCCACGGAAGGACGAGGGGGGCTATCCAACTGAACAGCGGCACAGACCAAACGGGTACAGTTCAAGGGACACAGGAGAAGGTAAGTTACAGCACTGCCATTCTTAACCTCAGCAAGGTGTAAGGAAATTAACTTCTTGAATATGTTTATGTATTTTATCCTTGAAAGATGGCCTTATATTGTGTCGTATATGTAGTGTTTATTCATTTGCAGCTTACTGACAATCAAAATTTTGCAGGGTTCTCCCCAGACAACGGAACAACGGCGTGCCGCCGGTATACTCCTAGCTCTGCGCCGGTATACTCATTTTCAAATTTAGGGTGTTTCTTCCATATTTTCCTGGATAATTTGGCAAAAAATCATGAAAATACGTAGAATTCTGGGCCGAGCGGCGTCACTTTTTCCGTCGGCATTGTCTGTAAAAACTTGTGAATGGATCGGATACTCGAAAAACAATGGACCATTTCGCTACAACGCCGGTGACAAAAGAATCTCATTATTGGTTCAGCATCCGACTCCCCTAAATCCTATTTTCATGCAAACAACGCTGTCTGTATTTACTTCATGAATCACAGCCAACGGGTCAGAAAGAAGTTTATTTGGAGCTACACGTTTGTGAAAATGAGCTTACCGCCTGTGCGTCATGGTCTCTGCAACATTCCTCAAAAAACGGCAAGCAGCAGAAAAATGCCTGGTTCATTGTAGCACAACTACATTTAAAAACATCGTGTGGGGTTTGCTTCACATTCGGTTGAGTATTTTTTAGTCCCAAAACCGATTTAAAAAAGGCAGAACTTTGTTGACAGCACTCTACTCTACTCTCAGAGCACATGGCATTTTTTTAAAAACAAAATCGGCCATCCAGTCGAAAAATGGCGGCTTCGTTTTAGCAATATTAACCATAAAAATACCGAAAATGGTGTTATTTCGCTTTTGGTGTTGGTTATTAAGTCCTAAACCCGGCGAATCGCTGATATCCTTCAGGAAATCGTTGCTACAATGCACGAGACTCTTGTTCCGGGCCGCCATTTTGTTTTTTCTGTTTACTATTAGGCTAGACAAAAAATAGCCTCACATTTCACTGCAGATTACGGGCTTTAAAATTTGATGTCATAAGCATGAAAAAAGTATAAATCTTTTAGAAAACTGCATGATAGAAGGATTTAATATTTATTTGAAAGTTCAAAGGATCATGTTTATTTTCTTTTATTCAGATGTGGTTTTTGAGGTCAATATTTTCTTTGAATCTGCGGCTTGGAATGTCAGTTATATGCTGTAGTGGAACGTTCCATTTTCTCAGACTGAAAGGGGCCAATTCAAGCACTTGGACCTAGAGGTTTTGCAGGAAACTTTTTGAGTGTATGTTGGGATTTCGGTGTGTGAAATGCTTAAAAAATTCATAACAGTCTATAGAAGAAAATGCACAGGCTTCTGTTGTCTTCTTTTTTTATAGTTTTTGATGTGTTATTTTAAGTTTAAAAAAATTAACGTTATTTATCAATACATGTAACTTGATGAGAAGGTTTTGCCAAATGTTTTCCATTGTGATTTGCCTCAAGTTCCAAGTAGAAAATACATGACTTGGAGTTGTGTATATACTATTTCTCTTGTTGAATTTGAAGGCACCGTTGGCCCCCGGTAAGGGGTCATAGCGGGGAACCTATGCCCATTTTTTTTTTTGAATTAAGAAATTTTGTCAGTTTATATCCTAAATGAGGGTTATTTGCATTTTTCTGTATATGTGACAGGGCCGAATGTAGTGTCCTTTACCTACCTGATTGCATCTTCTTTCCCAAGAGAAGATGATGAAGATTAAACAAAAGCCAGCAAGATGATGTCAGAAAGATATGTAATAAAAGTGTATGTGTTTTCAAAATAGTGTTGTCTTGAAGATTTTTCCTGCCTCTTTTGTTTGTGATTGTAGGTAAAAAGTAAACCTGAAGTTGCAGGAAATGGCCTCCAATTGTACTTGAAACAGCCCAAATGCTAAAGCTTCCTCCTCCGGAGGGGGGGGCACCCCCCCAGCGCCGCGCCAAGGCGCGTCGCCTCGGGTGCTTTGCACCCTCCTCCGGTATACTCTAAATTTCTGGGGAGAACCCTGTTTTGCAATATCTTTGAGTTTGCAGTTGTAAGAATAGTGGGATGAGTTTGTAGTGGAGAAGTGAAGGTGAAAACAGTGAACTTGAGAAAACCACAAATATTTCAAGACTTACTGCTTTATATTTCATGTTATATCTTATCATGCTGCTTTTTAGATGGTATTTATCGACTGTTTGTTATTTGTAGTTTATGTGCTGTGTATTGTTTTGTGTGTGGGCCACAACACCAGCAACAGCTGCCTGTGACCCACGTGTATTGTACTGTTTGCAATTTCAATAAATCAAATGAAATCAAATCAACCTTCCCACAAGTCGTCAGTACAATATGAAGCACAGTATGATTTAGCTGGATGTTGTTCTTTACTGTGTACAGGTGGTTCTAAGACCCAGCCCCCACCGTATGACAGACATGTACATCGTGCTCCACAAGTCTTGTCCGCCTCGCGAGAATACCTGGCTCCTCAGGACCGCAATCAATCCCCAAAGTCGGCCTTCGGTCAGCCGTCAACGTACGACAGGCGCACGTTACCGATGTCGCCCTCGCGCGACCGACCGGGGGGCTACGACCCCTACAAGTTCACTCGCATGACCGCGCACTCCCTGTCACGCGGGAGCAAGACTAGTCTGACCGGAGGTAATAATACTCATAGCACGAACTCCATACAACGTCCAACCCCCACGTACCCGAAGATGCCCCTGTCTAACGGTCCCACGCTGGACGCCCGTCGCGGGCAGTACTCGCCGCTGTCCAAAACAAAGTCTGAGCCCCACATTTCTCACTCCCCGCCGGCGGATTCCGCGATCGAAAGCAGCGACGTGGTGCAGTCCTCCGTCTATCCCACCAAAACTATTCCCGTCATCGAGAGACTGGACACGGGAGACGACAGTATGGTGTCCGACACAGGATCCAACCAAT
Organism: Branchiostoma lanceolatum; assembly: GCF_035083965.1. NCBI lineage: Eukaryota > Metazoa > Chordata > Leptocardii > Amphioxiformes > Branchiostomatidae > Branchiostoma > Branchiostoma lanceolatum. The sequence continues at coordinate 12,042,113 of NC_089740.1, forward strand.
CGGAGACCAGGAGGGACAACGGCACCGACTCAGCGCGGCTACAAATGACACCGGAAAGAGACAGAGACGTTTATAGCCGTTCTTACAGAGACGGGTTGAAACCAGCGGTGTATTCGGCCATGGAATTCAGGAGGAGAACACTGGACGACTTGAGAATTCCCAAGACTCAGCTTGACCATGTTCCGACCTCGGACTCTGTGGTGATGTCATCATCAGGTGACCACAAGGTGGACCATGCAAGGTAAGACTGCTAACCTCAATCTGTAATAATGTCTACATAAATATCTAAACAAACAACATTTGTGTAAAATGTACTACTATGTGTAATGTTAGTGTACAATGTGTGTAGCAGTGAACACAAGCCTCTATGTTATGAACATTTTCTTAGAAAATGATTTTATAAGATAGATTCATTATTAAAAGTAACAAAGATTTGTATTATGAAAATGTAGGCTTCATCTGTAGCTGTGATATTAGCAGAAAGCTTTTAGAAATCGCTAAGTTCAAAGCATTTTGAGCTCTAGTTCATTACTAATAGATATATTTTGAGCTCTAGTTCATTACTAATAGATATATTTTGAGCTCTAGTTCTTAAAACATTTTTGTGCCTCCCTGTCTAGTGAACTTGAACCAGACGAGAACCACACGGTCATAGCGACGGCACGCGGCATGTTTGACTCCAACGGTGGAGTGCTGTCCAACGCCGAGACTGGCGTCAGCATCATAATTCCCAAGGGAGCGATTCCGGAGGGCACGAAACAGGAAATCTACTTCAAGGTGTGTCGAGACAACAACATCCTGCCGCCGCTGGACAAGGATAAAGGTCAGGACAAAGTGTTATTATATTTATTATTAATAAAATATCTTGTTGAACTTATGGCAATATTGGCCTTCAGTTCAATACACCGGTCCCATAGTCCTAGAAATGCAAAGAAAAAACATAGAAATGCAAATATTTGACAGACATACAGCTGCTCTCTCATCGGTCAAACTGCTAATGTTCTCATTGGTTGAACTGCTAATTGTGATGGACAGTCTTGGTAGGTCTATTGTATACTACAGAATATATTACCACTGAAGCTCCTCATATACACATAATGACCAGTGTTCTTGACCACTTTGAACTTTGACCATGTGTACTTGCTCATGCCCAACATGAATGCTGTTGACCTACATACACACCCACACTACTAGCCGCTCCACCATGGCCAAACTAAAAACATAACCTTCTTGGCAAAGGTAGGTAAATAGTAAGGACAACCCCAAACCAACCGTACACACTCACGCCACATCTTCAGAAAAGACACTGGTAGCCTCGTATAGTTCCCATTTAGAACTTTATTCGAGCCCACACCGACATGTTTCGCCTATGTGTGGCTTTCTCAAGGATCAAGGCTCAAATGAGCACAGTACAGTGTGTTCTGGCTTCTTGGCGAAGGTAATAATGACCAGTGTTAAACGTGTGCTCTTGTCCATGCCTGACCAGGTGAGACCCTGCTGAGTCCGTTGGTGATGTGCGGTCCCCACGGGCTGAAGTTCCTCCAGCCGGTCGAGCTGCGGCTCCCACACTGCGCCTCCATGACACCCGACGGCTGGTCGTTCGCTCTCAAGTCCAGCGATACGTCCACAGGTAGGCACATGTCAATCATGTGGTGATTGACACAAGAAGTCGTAAATCACAACTTAATAGTCCTAGAAATAACATCAGGATTTACTGGAGGGTTTCTCTAACATTCAGTGACCTTGTCAACCTTCTCCCTGCTGCCTATAGCTAACTCTGTAACCAATTGGGTGCCAAACGAGCTACTTCAGAGTGCTTAAGGTTAATCTACAGAATTGTGCTGAACTACGATGTACATGTACATGTAATGATTGTTGTTTCTGTTGTTGTAGTTTTTAGGCCAGCTGTCACAATGGCAGGAAATGACACTTGTCAAGTGAATTGCAGTGTAGTATCAAATTAAGAGAGGGGTTCTCATAGTCATACAGTTATTATTATTAGAACATCGATATCCTTATCCAATCAGTACTGAGCTACATTGTGATGATTGTTGATGTTGTTGTCTTTCCAGGCCAGCCCACCCAATGGCAGAACATGACGCTACCTGGGATGAACAACAACTCTCAGTGTCAGGTGGGCGCCAGCAGTGTCTCCGTATTGGTCGACCACTTCTCATGGTTCGCTCTGATTGGCTGGCCCAGGTTCCACCGGTACGACCACACTGGGTCCATGGGAGGAGTCATAATGACAAACATCTTCTGAGAATGATTGACAGTTCTGTGTGGGGGAGGAGTCACAACAGCAAACACCTGATTAGGACAGTAATGAATGGAGTCATGGCAACAGCAGATTATGATTTGACAGTTCAACAGTTGTGTTGGGGAGGAGTCATGGCAACAGACAGCTTCTGAGAATGATTGACAGTTCTGTCAGTAGGAGTCACAACAGCAGACACGTGATTTTGATTGACAGTTAGGAGGAGGAGTCATGGCAACAGACAGCTTCTGAAAATGATTGACAGTTCTGTCAGTAGGAGTCACAACAACAGACACCTGACTATGATTGACAGCTCTCTCTGTGGAAGGAGTCACAAGAACTGACACCTTCTGACTTTGATTGACAGCCGTCTGTTTGTGGACTGGACCAAATGTGTCCCCATTGGTGCACTTAGCCCAGATATAGAGGACTGATTTTATCTGTTTTTATGCAGTTTGTTTTTAGTTTTTATACCTTTTGTTTATTCATTTTATTAAGATACCCCGCGTGTACGTTTAGAAAGGGCTGATACCAGAATGTGAGAAGAACCTGAATAAAATGTGGAAATTTTCAGATGAAGAACGAAAGGACTGCTGACAACAATGTCTGGACCTATGCAGAACATTCTGTTACAAAATTAAAGACTCCATCTTCTTGGAGAGAAGAACATCTTTTTCTTTATATCCCAAATACTTGAGAAATCAGTATTTTTTGGCTGAAGCCAGAACCCATGATATTTCACCATTTAAAAGTACTATGCCAAAAAATGTGCCTTTTATACTTTTTTAACATCCGAAGCTATACAAAAGGCAGCTAGCAAACAGGCCAACTTGAAATTGAGTGGGATATAAAACAAGAACAGCAAAGTGCACAAAGAAGACATAAAAATGGCAAAGTTTATGACTGAAACAGCAAAGTTGTGGATTCACTGAGTCCTAAATACACAATGGAAATGTTCAAACAACCATTTGAGAGGTGGGGAGGGCGGTATTTGTAAGTCAAGTAGCTTCTCTTGTTTTTAATTTTTACCCTTTGTACATAGGAATAAGCCATCACTTTTTGTGCCAAAGAGTTAAGAAGATAAGATTTAACATGTATGTGATTAACCAAATCCATGTATACAACAAGTTGAATGTATGTGTGGGATGTCTGTTAGAGTAGTTAAATAACTACTAGTAGACTGATATGTTTGTGGAAGTGAGAGAGAGAGAGAAAAGTGTACTTATGTCCAAATGTATGAGCAAAACAATGATATAATAACCTGTTGTACTACAGGTATGACTTTTCTTATATAGCAAACCCGATACAGCTCCATCGTTACAAGGAGTTTCAGAGATATGCCAACCGTATTATACACATTTCTTGTGCAGTTATTTTCCGTTTTCATACTGGTAATTTGAGGAATAATTCTCGAAAGCAGAGGCCAGTTAAATGATAAGTAGAAACTATCTTTTGTAAGAAAACATTTAGTTAAAGTACAGACTTGGCATCTACTGATGCAACTGCAGTCATATCAGTCTTGGTAAGACTCGAAAATGGTGACAACGTTGGAAGCGGACGAGAGTTTGGGTTTCTTTTGTACATCAAAGTATTTTTCTACTCATACTGTAACAACCAATATTAATTATGGCAATCGTAGCACAATAGATTGCACTAAGTATAAAGTAGTTTAATTGCTCAATGCATGATGAAATTCAGGTCTGATAACTGTGCTCTTAGTGATGATAGAAACGTCAACTTGAGTTATGTTATGCATGTATTTTCTTACAGCAAACTCGCTGTGAATTCTTTTATATAAAACCTTGCTTTAAGTATCCTTTTTCTAATATGAATTATTACTACTTAGCGTTATCTTAGATTTTTCCTAACTTGCGCAAGAATCTCTAGAATATGTACTTGTAAACTGACTACTTTTTCTTCGGTAATGTGTCAATGGTGCCATCATGAAAACAGGCCATGTTTAGTTGTGGTAAAAGTTAAGTACGGCTCAACATCAGGTCATCTGTCTATGTTAGTTTCTTCTTTTCAGTGTAAAACTTCTAGGCTATGAACTACATGTGTTACACAAACACCCTATAAATGAAGGCTTGCCATTTTGTTGTACTTCTTTTTTGTCAGACAAAACAGCCAACTTTTTCTATTACAAGAAAGAATGTTTTTTGTATGACACATTTAAGCATGCTGTCAGCTAGTGTTCTCCTACAAAAGTTTTGTATGACAAGTTTTTTTTTGGGTCATAACAGAGCATTCTTGTGCGTATCAAAGTGCAGTAGCAAACTAACAGGACATTTGGCCTAATGTTGGTGCCTTACTGATGCTAGTGTTTTCTCTTTATGATACAAGCATGCCATGATGTACTTTACATAAACCTGACTAACTTCAGCTGTTACAGTGTCTGTCTTCCCTTCAATGGACAATCTTTATGATGATGAAAGGATTTTAAATTGAATACCCAAGAAATTAGCTAGCTTCATTTTAAAAAATCACAGGGTATCTTTCCAAATGTTCTTAGAAGTGTAGATGAGACTTGAACATTGGCTGTCTTAGGGCTGAAAGAAAAGGTGTACCTAAGAACAAACAACTTTATTTTCTTGGTTAACGGATTTTTAATTGTAACACCAAAAAAATCATGAAAACAGAAGGCAGGGGTGAAAACATGCACCTAACCCTGTTCACTCCCTGATGCTGTGTGCACCAAAGTAAAAACATTCCTCTGAGATTCTGTTTTCATGTTGTTTTTCCAAACAAGCATTTTTTTTTTAATTTCTTTTATTCCGTTAACCAAGAAAATGAATTGGTGTGGCCTAAGAACATACAAATTTAATCTTCCAGGATGGGTATTCACTATTGGAATATTTTACCATCAAACAGTACATTGTTGATGAGACAGACGTCTAGTATATATCTTGCTGAAGGAATTCTCTTCTTCTATAACAAATAAAAGAAATTTTACTGCTGTATGAGTCTCTGCTGTTTTTCTTTTAGTCTGTTTTCCTCAAATATAAATCTAGTTCTCGAATGTTTACATAAAGATGACATGAAGATGACCTAAGACAAATTCTTCATCAGGTTGCAGACAAAACGATGAAAGATTCTGGAATACTAGTATTCGTTTACCATCAAAATCGTGGAATATAGCAAGTTGGCAACATAACGTTACATGTAACTCGAACTACGGTAGTAAGGAGGCACCACTCTACGGCACAATGATGCATTGCAGCTGCATAACATTTAAAACTATAGCTGTAGACTTATAAGGTGTACACGTGTTGTCAGTCTCGTGTTGTCCTATTTGTTTGTGTGTGTGTGAGTGGCTGGCTGGCATTTCCCGTGATGTCCTTGACAAAATATATAACCAAATTCAAACCGCTGTACCGCACAGCGAAAGCTCGAATCAATGGCTGCATATGCTAAATGATCAACCAATATAGTTATCTTGTACATAAAGGCGTCTTTGTACAGACCTTGGTTACTGTTTTTGGTTATTTTTGAAAACTGCAAACTGTCGCATGCGCAATGGCTAGCTCTTTTGATTCTAGAGCGTTTTCCTCATCACAATGTACGTCTCTATTTTTCATCAGATGTCCCTGTTTCTATGACCCCAAATCCCAAATACTAGTACATAACCGTATTGGACAGTTTTTCTAGTCCTTGACGCAGTTTTGCATATTAAAGTAAAGGACGAAGACTTCTGACCAATCACCGTTTCTGACCAATGACCCAAATACATAACTGCATCAAACAGCTATGTTTTGAGTATATGGCAGTAAAACAAATTAATCGATTGACGCAGTTTTTTTATACTAAATTAATAACTGTGTGTGCCAATCAGTTTATATAAGGGCAGCAAAACATTAATCAACTGATGCAGGTTTGCATATTGATAACGGACGACAATTTCTGACCAATCACCATGCCTGACCAATGACCCAAATACATAACTGCATCAGACAATAACGTTTGGCGTGTACACATGTTAGACAAAAAAGTAAAAAAACAACATTGGCGCAGTTTTGTGACCAATGACGAGCGAATAGTCAGTATAAAATCTATTTGCTGTCAGCCCCACGTACCCATCGCCACAGACGCTCTGAGATTCGGCACCAATTAAGGTTAGCCGAACGCCTATCCCTTCCATTTGGCAGGTAAGATGCTTAGAAGTTGCATATTTCATATTATGCCTATTTTGTATTTTTTTAATGTTGTCACTTTTAGTTACTCAAGCAACTGGATAAAATTTTGAAACAGACGTTTTAGGCAGCATCCTCTGTCTTTCGTCAGTGACTAACGATGGAACTGGGAAACCAGATTTATACCAAAACTCTGAAAGACAGCGGATGCTGTCTGAAACGTCTGACTGTTTCAAAATGTTATCCAATTGTCTGAGTAACTCTTTTTGGCGTATATTATTTACTGGATGTCTAACCTTCATCAATGTATGTTGGCACTTTTGCTCTGCTATGTCTAAGGGCTGGTCACATGCCTCATACGATCGTTGTACGGTCGCAAACTTAGGGCATTCTCGAAACAGTTGTGCCGCAGTGTGTACTTGTAACATGTGTTCGGCTGTCTTGTTGCAGAAAATGCTGTTTTAGATCCCTGTCAGTATTCTCCAAGCAGAGGTTTCGATAGGGGGGCTAGTACTGTCTTGGATTTTGAACGATTGAAAGGAGGGCACCGTTAAAAATACTGGACACTGATCCTAGCCCCCCGATCGAAACCTCTGCTTGGATAATACTGACATTAGTGACAAGGATCTAAAACAGCAGACAACCTTGTTAGTGGTTGGCTCTGCCATAGCACACTTAAAGATTGTACGGCATCAAAATCGTACGACCATCTACGACAAATGTAACCGTGCCGTTAGAGAGGTAGGGACAGTTTCAAATCTACTGTAGACAATTAAAAAATGTTCTTTTTCATTTGTTTGTCTCCACAGGGAACCTCTTGTTGCAGAGTACGCTTCACGATTCAAAATGGAATCTCTTACTGTATTTTTCCTTTTTATTTTGTTAACAACTGCTAATGAAAGAACGGTTGATTACACAGGGCGAAACTTATCACGCGTTCCAATAGATAAAATCAAACACGCCTTTGTCGTACGACTAACAGATAACAACATAACCGACCTGGGCTCATTCAGCTCATCCACTAGCATACTATATCTTTACATCGACAACAACAAGGTAAATAACATTTCGACGAAAACGTTTCAAGGGCTGAAAGATCTAGTTTATCTAGATCTCAACAAAAATCACATTTCTTCCCTTCGCCAGTTCACTTTTTCTGCACTTTCGATGTTGTTGGATCTTTACCTCACAAATAATTTCATTTCCACCATATCAGACAACGCGTTTTATGGTTTGGCAAACTTGCAGTTCCTAGATCTTTCTGCAAACCGTCTATCTAGTTTTCCAACGCTGGCCATCAAGCTGGTCCCTAGTAACCGGCTCTGTATGGTTATGCTTAGAGTCAACAACATCAGTCAAATACCTACAAACATACTAACACTACATCCGTCCACTTCTTACGACTTGCAAGGCAACCCTTTGAATTGTCAGGCTGCACCAATAAATCCAAGGGGTATAAACCCGAACAATGTTGGATTAGCCTATTACACAATGAGCACAAAACATCATAGACCTTTCATTAAAAAAGTGATGTTTATTAGAGAACGTTATGAATACTATGGCGTTCGTCCACCTATTAGATATGTAGGTGAAAACAAAACTGTTTCAATATCTCTACCATTCTTCAGGTCCTCAGAGTCGTCCTATTATTGGGACACTCCGACTGGAAGGCACAAAATGAACGCTTTACAATTTGCAGCAGGAAAAGTTACTGTTCCATGGTTTAATGCTAGAGACTCTGGTATGTACACTTGTGTGGGAGACAGAGGTGATATCAAAATGAAATATGATCTGATATTGTGTATGGCTAAGCCGCTCAAGAGGAAAGAACATCGCCATTCTAAAATACCCACAATAGAAAAAACACATGATGGCAACAACAGTGACACTAGTACTTGTCTCTTTTCTAAAAACCAATCTTGTTGCCGGCCACAGAATCAGGAGTTCTGTGTTCTTGGCAACTTAACTCTACAAACGAACTATGAACGTGGCCATAACGCATTGTCAGTGATTGTACCTGTTAGCATAGCCGCAATTCTTACATCGTTCTTTCTTGCGGCTGTATGTTGGTGGAGAAAATATAGTGCTATGTTCAGCCCCCAAGCCCCTCACACCGTGAGTGCAACATGGTATGCGGGGACACAAGCTGTGTCTGTCCGTATCTCTCCTCCCACCGTGCCCGGTTCTGCAGGACGTTCGGAATCAAATCAGAGCCAGTCGTTTCTCCGACGTTCGGTTTCGCAAGAAGGTCAGTCAACCACAGGAGAGGCACAACCTAGTTTAGACCCTCCTGCAGTGCGCATGCGCACAACGCAAGTGCAGATTCATCATCACCTATATGAGGATGCATCCGAGCATTGTGGAGACGATGAGGATGATCATATTTACGCCTCTGCAGAATCGTCCCCTAAACTCGGCGACAACGTAAGACAAGAAGCTGCAAGCGCCTTGCTAAATAAAAATCTATCGAAAACAATAATGTCTGCTCAACCTGTTTCTCGTCTGGAGGAAATCGTGCCGAGAGTCGAAGAAGGGTTTCACGGGATAGAAACAGTAAACAGACTGTATGAACAAGCTGCAGATCAGAGTCAATACAAGATCTCTTCTGCGGATGGTGTCAATCAAAACGAAACGATGACCTCTTCTCTTTCGAGAAGTAGCCTGTATGGCCAACATTCTGACAATATGTGCCATGATACAACATACTCGGGTCAATATAATATCACAACAACTGATACTGCGGGGGGTGTCGATCAAAACGAAACTCTCGCCTCTCTTTCGAGAAGTAGCCTGTATGGACAACATTCTGACAATATGTGCCATGATACACACTCGGGTCAACACAATGTCACAACTACTACAACGGACTGTGCAGCGGGAAGTAGCTTGTATGGACAGAATTCTGACAACGTAACTATGGCTCGTGACATTACCAGAACTGAAAATCAAACAACAGAGGTAACGTTAGTGAACGCCCTGTACGAAAGTACTACTGCAGCTTTAGAGTGACTACTATATGTACTATTTCTTACTTAGATGTCTTGACGGTGAGGCTGGCGTTTTGTTGTAAGAGTATCGATGAAATCAAGTCTTACAGCTTTATACATGATTATGTATATTTCGTTTTTGGTTTTCTTCTTTCCTACCCATTTCAACTTGGAAAGCTCCCCTATACTTTGTACCTATATTTAGTATGTAGTCACACAAACGCCATATGGATCTGTGCTATGTTGGATTGAAATGTATGAATGAAAATTGTAGGAATGTTGACATTTAGGCAGTTTTAGACGGTAGACACAAAGCTTTGATTTTTATGTGACTAGCCTTTGTTGTAAATTTGCAACCTTGCACCATAGACATTGTTATAGATTAACTACTAGCAAATGTGTATTTGTAAGTATTCTGTAATTTGCAAAGCCCATAATTATCGTATCATTTGATGTAATTTTTCATAACTACAGGTGTATTTTGGTAATTAACGTTATTGTTTTGTTTTGCAATTGGAACTTTATATAACTCGGGGCATTCAACTATTTAATGTAGCTGTACATGTATACATGTATACAGACAAAAATGTTAATGCCATACCTCGTTGTGTGTGGTACTATATACAAGAAACTGTTAGTTGGTGTGATGATTGATTGAAACTATATTTCCGGTTAATTTCATTGATTTGTCTGGCATTTTGGGGTCCATTAATATGCACGATGTTGTGAATATAATTTCATATCTGAACAAATAAGGAAATTAAACCAAGATGTCATCATGATGAAATATTGTTGTGCTGATATTTTGTGTATATACCATCATCCTATAAGATCAAGTTATAGTTTAAGAAATTCAGGGCATTCTCTTTTATCGTAGTGTATTCTTGTTTCGAAAGGTTTTGGTTGACAGCTGTCAATCACCGTATTATCAGGAAGAAATACAGTACAGTAAAGGGGTGTATTTACAGTAAAGTGATTTCAGTTAGTCTTCAAAATTGTTTGAAAAGAACACAAACTAAGTCAATGGAATTTGCAAAATTGTTTGAAAAGAACACAAACTAAGTCAATGGAATTTGCAAAATTGTTTGAAAAGAACACAAACTAAGTCAATGGAATTTGCATTCTTTTATTCGAAGATTCAAACTAAGTCAAGTTATGGCGAAGAGATTGTTAAGCATAAGAATACTGACAGGACAACTATATCTATGTTTTTATGCTGTCCATAAACACCAACATTTCTCAATAGACATGAAATTTGGTACCCTCTGCTACATGCCAAATTTGGCATCTCAAGTTTGGAGGCAAAACCATAGAATTTTCCAACTTGTAGTTTTTACTAAATATGATAGGGGGCGCTGCAACTGCATATGTGTTGCTATTTCACAATAATTCATCAAAGCTAAAAATTTGGTGCTTTTTTGTGGGCAATTGTTAACAAGGACTTGTTTTTCGCGTTGCAAAGTTGTACCATATCCTTATAGTACTGCAGGCCTGACCAAAGGGAATGTTTTGTATTCTTTTCATTTCGAGGTATGAAAGCTGCCTCAGGTGCTCAGGTATTGCTGCGTACCGGTACTGTACCGTAAAAATTGATTAGGTACAGCTCCAAAATACCAGATCATGAAGTACCGGTACTGTACCGATATAAATTCATACCAAGTATGTGCGCATTTTGTCACTAATCTCCTGACCTCATGCAACACCATTTTTGAAGAGGTTCAGATAAACGCATGTTAATTTTTCAAAGTTGTTCAGGTACAGGTCCGGACCTGTACCTAAACCTCTGTACCGGATGTTACGTTTAGGTACGCAACACTAGTCTCAGGCCTTCACTAAGGTCATTCCGTCCTAGCTTTAGTTTCCTTAGAAAGCACGAAGCCACTTTCAATCAGGGAGACGGGGGTTTCAAGATTTTATTTTGGTTCACGCGAGTTGTTTGAGAGGACAACGTTTTTAGTTGGCGGCCCATCATCGGGGCATGTTTAAGGATCGAACCCAGGACCTCTTGGCTTCTGAGTCAACTACACTGAATCATATAGCATTTACTTCACGACAAGGGATTCACTACAAGCATAGCTTTCCGAGTTCATTTGAAAAGGCCAAACATCAAAGGACGTTTTCAATCCAATTTGCCAAGGCATCAGTACCCGATTGATGAACTTTGGGTCTTAGTTTAGACTGATTGCAAGGAGCTCTTATGGTCGGGATCAGGAAGGAATGACAAAAGACTGGGACTATTTCTTGAACACCAGACGTAACGTATCGAGGTTTGCGGTTTTGTTGAGGGATCACATAAGGTCCGGCTGCTAAAGACTTACTGTGTATCTAGGTATGTACACTGCAGTACTGGCAAAACAAAGTAAGTGTCGCTGTGAGACCGTACACAATCCTACTTGTTTTGGGGGAAACTATACGAAACCATAGATTTGACCAGTTCGTTTCCTTCTGTAAAACAAATTCTGAAACTCTTTTTGACAAAGAGGATAATTTGTAATTTCTTTTGGGCCTTAAGAAGAATGTGTGGTTATTTTTGACGCAAGAAATGCTACTCGGGTTTTCTTTTACCAATGAACCAATTTTCTCTCACCCTCTAAGATTAACGATCAGATCAAATTGCTAAAACTATTTGCGATTAATTTATGGTGTCAGTGCCTTGCAGAATAAAATCAGATACACGTGATGCCTAACTCTTACTAGTCTTAAATTTACGTTTCTTTTTAAACAAAATCTAAAGTAGTCATATATATACTTTGCAACGGCCAATGTTATGTTGGGTTCTTTTCCAACATCAAAATTACTCAATCGACAAGAAATATTGCAGCGTTTGGTACATGCCGGAGTTTGAAAGCCAAACCAAAGAATTTTCTACACTGCACTCTTTTACAAAATCCGATAGGTGACGCTCAAATTCCATATGATCCCATATGTGTTGCTATTTCACAGCAGTTCATTGAACTTGAAGTAAGGCCTCATGGACTTGACTATATGCTCTTGGTAACAAGTTGCCAGAAAGATTGAGCAAATGACTGAACACACAGAATATGATTTAGCAAACAATAAGTTCTATATTTTAGTTATTTCAAATCTTTTTCCTGGACTTTGGAAGACTGCGCTCTAAACATATTTTGCGGCTAGTTGTACTGATACACGTGGCAAGAAATACTATCGGAAAAGGAATTTTACAATTAAATAATATCAGTTTTCCAATATTTGTGGCAACATCTACATCATAGATATGCTTCTCTTGAAGCTTCCTTGAACGATTTACAGAATGGTCGGAAAGTTTACCTTTCTTAGAAAATTTGATGCGCGAGGGGATGTCATCCATATATTCATGTCAGTTGGGCCCAGAATAATTTGGCATCCTTTTCTGTGAACAATGGAGAACTTTATTTGTTTTTTTCAGAATTAAGCTTAATTTTCACAAATGTTGTAGAAAGGGATTTACGTGCAGACGCTTCTTGTTTTGTAAACAAAGGAGGGATTAAAAGGGCCTCTATGAAGAATTTTTTTTCGGAATTAATGTTGTACAAAAAGGCTTAGAGTGCAGGCGTTTCTTTTCCTTACGCTTTCCTTTAAAAGATTCGGCAAGCCATTCTAGGTTATCAACAAGCTAAGGCTATTCCAAATGATATTTTTTTACATTGTGACAGACTTATTTATAAACTTATAATCGGGGTGGGTACTTATTTACTCGTGTTTCTACCAGAGCTCATCTTAAATGGCCAAACATCATCGGATGTAATCTTATACTTTAATTTTGAAAAAAAGCCAGAACCCTAGTGGAGAAAATTGGGGTTTCACTGCACTTACTTTGAAAGAAACTTTTTTTCATAGCCAAATTAAAGATGTAGAAACTGGATTGAAGTGATTAGGCCACACCATCCTAATTTCTTGGTTAATGGATATAAAAAATGCTAGGTTGGAAAATGAACATGAAAACAGAACCTCAGAGGAAAGTTTGTACTTTGGTGCACAGTTTCAGGGAGTGAACAGGGTCTGGTGCAAGTTTTAACCCCAGCCTTCTATTTTAATGATGTCCTCATGCTAAAACTTTACAAGAAAAATCCGTTGACCAAGAAATTAAATTGGTGTGGCGTTACAGTATGGTTTGAAAGCCAAAATTGCATGTAGGGGTGTTTAATTTCTCAAGTCCTCATTTTGGGATAGGAAAACTGCTTCAAACACAACGGCTTGGTTAGGAGCAATTGCAGACCCAGTAAGACTTTGGCAGCCAGAGGTAGCTTATGTGTGCGCCCTTTATGGGAGGACGGGGGGTGGGCGACCGTTATTTGATGCCTTCTGTTTTCTAAAGCCTCTGGCAAACTTGTGCGTATATACAAGTCCGCATGAGTTGCGTATTAACATGTTTTTGGTTTAGATTAAGTTTGCAGCCGAATAAGTGATTTCTTAGGTTCGATCACCAGGCTGCACAAAGTAGAAAACAACTCTTTCCCCGCAAACCTTACTTAACACACTTGAATATACGCACAAGTGTGATAGGACCCTACCAAAAGGTTCTCACTAGTCGTAAGCGGGAATCTCACTCCTGCGACCTATTGGCGACCTTGCTGCGATCGAAACTGGATTTGTGTTACCGTTGGCTCATCAATGTGTTTATCAATTAATTGCAAGACACACAAGTATGACTGAAAGGCAACAAAACACACAGAGCATTAAAAGATTTGTTTCTTATCGATGAACTTAATTGAGCTGTCAAATCGCCGGGCCACAGTTTCAGTGATATTCCCTCTTTAGCCTTGTCACTCACTCACTCACTCACTCACATGACCTCAGTGTATCCATGTAAAGGGGGAAGGAGGTAGGCAGACCTATCTCCACCGTCCCGGATTAACGACGCCTTGGAAAAGAATGCTCCTTTAAGCGTGAATCTCACTGAACTGCCTCGCTGCGACCTTAATCAGATTGGTTACCATTGACTTTACAATATCATGCAAAATGTACAAGTAGTTATGACTGAAAGAAAGAAAAAAGTGTAAAAAGATTCGTATGTTTATCAATGAAATTTTTTCAGTACTCTGGGCCCCAGCAAGGTGGCAGTTTCAGTAAGATCCCCGCTTTAGCCTTTCAAACAGACATTCTGAGAGGGTTTGTGGAAAAAGCTGGCTACCTACCAGGCCTGTCTACCACATCAGGCTTCTCAGATACCCCATTCATATCTAGACGTTAGAAACTCCTCCAATAATTGTAAAATCCCATTGTCATCCCATACTACTACACCATATTGTATAAGATAGACGGATTAGCCTAATAGAATGTTATCTATGTACCAGTGAATGCCATACTTTTTACCTTGTACAATTGTTGTGCAATAAAGTTATTATTATCCCCACAAACGTGAAAGTTTCTGGGGCCTGGTAGGGGCCAGCTTTTTCCACAAACCCATTCTGAGACTCCCCTATTCTGACCTTTGACATAAGGCTAACAAGTGACCACTCAAAGAATGACACAGAGACTCTCGTAGGTCAGGGGTTACATTTCTGACCCCTGACCTCTGCTGCTGATGACCCCTGCTGCTGATGATCCCTGCTGCTGATGACCTCTGCCCTCCATCAAAGCCACCGTGCAGTGGAAGACACCTGTCCTGGAACCCCCCGTCACACCTGTCCTGGAGTCACCTGTCCTAGCTGTTGGCAGTCTTAGGTTTTCCTTACCATGTTGCACAGGTAACTGGACATAGTACCAAAATTGACCCTTAGGCCACACCAACGCAATTTCTTGGTTAACTGATTTTTTTATTTTAGCACGAGGACATCATTAGAACAGAAGGCCGGGGTGAAAACTTGCACCTGACCCTGTTCACTCCCTGAAACTGTGTGCACCAAAGTAGAGACTTTCCTCTGAGATTCTGTTTTCATGTTCATTTTCCAATTTTTTAAAATTCCAAGAAATTAAATTGGTGTGGCCATCCCCTGAAATCGATACCATACAGATATACAGATACAGACTGATCTCCATTTTACTCGGGTTATTTTGGCAACACAAAATACATTTCTTAACAATACAAAAGTTATAATGGATTGCAAGAAACATCGTGCTTCAGACTATGCGGATGTAAAATGTGACGTCACATATTTTAATTCATGACCAAAAAGGTTTAAATATCTAATCTTGACATGAGAGCTTAAATGCATGACAAACAAATTTTAGTATTTTAAGAGTATTGACAAAAGCACAATGTGAAATAGAATAAAGTACCATGTCCAGCCCTGTGCTCCAATGCTGTTACAGTAAAGTGTCCTGTTTTATGGTTTGGATCATACCCGCAGCATGGAGAAAAAACAAGCACATCTGCCAGAATATGGAATTGCCTGGACGATTTCCTGAATCCACAGACTACACAAACTACTCTTAGACTACCTGAATATAGTTTTTAAGATCATTCAAACTTTTAAAACCTTTTTGGTGCTTCCAAAACTGAAAAAATGGCTTGATATCAATAGACTTAAGGATCCTCCTATTGGATGTTGTTGTTTTGAATCCCTGGGTTACACATTATGGCCTAAGAGAGAATGCTAAGGAAAGTCGTTAGAATCAACCATCTTGACAATTTAAGTAAATGTTCAACATTAAGTTTCAATCAAGAGAAGCTGCACTCAGTCTAATGACTAACAAGACTAACAGCCCGAGATTATACCCGAGGTCCCATCAGGGATGTGGGTCATATTTCATTTTTCTTTAATTACTGTTACAGTAACGAGAACAGGCTAAGCAGTCATTTTGCAGGCTTAAAGCCTGGCCAGCTTCTGGAGAAGCCAAAGCTATGAATTCAATAAATCAATCAGTTGTTAATTTGTACTAAATATGTATCAGTCTGAGGGAACTGTCTTTTATATCTCAGCACTGTAAATCACTAGTATCTTTAGACCATATATCTGCCTCCAAACGAAGCTTACATCGTAAGTTGGTATCTGCCTTCAAACAAAGCTATAAATGATAAACATTTTATTTTTATTTTTTTTACCACATTTGGGGAAGGATTGACCCAACAGGTGACTATCATCACCTTTTCAAGATGTCAACCAAGACCAAACTGTAAGGTTTGAACCATCGCACACCGGGGCATGCCCCTACTCTTTTTCAAAAGGTGTGGTGGGTTCATTAACGTACGCGAGGTGTGGCTCTCCCCAAACACGGGACCTCCATTTAACGTCCTATCCGAGGGACCTCCCTAACCGAAGCTAGGTACTCATTTACACCTGAGTGAAGTGAGGAAATTTATGTTAAGTGCCTTTCCCATGGGCACAACGTCCGGGCGCATGTCCAGACATGTCTGGAGGCAGGCCGGGTTTGAACTCGGGTTCCCTTGTTTGACGACCGAATGTTCTAGCCGTTACGCCACACGATGCCACTTATCTTGAGTCGGTATCTGCCTTCAAACAAAGCTAACACTTTAAGTCAGTATCTGCCTTCAAACAAAGCTTACATTTTAAGATGGTATCTGCCTTTACATCTATTTAGATAGTTGAATCCGTCTGAGGTAATCAGTGCAGTTGGTCTGCTGTGCGGCTGTGAATCATAGTGACAAGTGGTTTCGCTCCACCACGGCTACTCCGCACTCGCCGCAAGACTAACAGCCAAAACCCTACATGGCACAATTATATATACATTAAGTGCCTGAATAACGACCTCACGATAAGGGCCACACATTAGGCCCCCATCCTCAAGCTAATCACTAAAGCTAAAGTCCTATGCCGACTGTACGCCACACCCCTGAAAGCACCAGTGAAAGCACCCCTGTACGGCAACCAGGGAGTCGTCCTCATCCCACCATGGACGATCCGCTCAGGTGCCACACGCAAACCGAGAGGGTTCCCTTTCCCCGAGCAGTTTTCAGCGGTCACAATGGTCCAAAACTGCTGCTTCAAAGAGGAATAGGATCCCTGGTCCCCCGTTAGCTCGCATGCTTAGGTGACCGACAGTGGTGCACAAGCAGACGACAACCGCACGGCGGACGAGCCGAAGCCGCCCAGTGTAACGATCGCCTTCACACGTTCCCACAAGCCACATTGCTGTGCGATCCGCCACTACAGCCCCACCACCTCGACACTCCCCGGTACAGTGAGGCCGTGAGCTACAACTATTTCAATGCATTCATAACAAGAGTTCTACGACCTCATACCTTCGCGAAATGATTTTGACCTTTATGACTGACGTATTAGGAGTGTTTTTCATCAATCAAAAATCATACCAGTTGATCCTCCTCACCCAAATAACATAAGTTGTCCAAACCTCCTTGTTATGATTATGAGCTTAACAAAGAAGGTTATGCTAACATTTTTCATCAATAATGCAAATAAGCTCCTTATTAGCATAATTTGATTCAATGGTGTTCACATTCACACAACTTCTAAATGCAACAAGTATGAAATTGCCGTTATTTACTAGTATGGAATGATAGTAGTTTCTCATGAATTATGCAAATTAGGCCTACATTTGCATAATTTCTATCTATTGACATTCCTCTCTTCCTCAGTTACAAATGTCACATATTTGAATAGTCATATCATGGAACACAGCAGGTTTTTAAAATTGCCTCATTAATTATAATCTGATTTGCATAATTATCATCCAATCATACAAAGCATCACATAAGCTATCTACATACCAAAAATCATGACCATCCATCAAGCCCATCTCGAGTTATATTATTTTCTCATTGATTATGTAAATGAGGTTCTCATTTGCATAGCTGATATCTATTAATATTTCTCTCTTCCTCAGTTACATATGTCACATGTTTGCGAGTCCTATCATGGAAATTGATGAATGTATAAACTTTCCTCATTAATTATGCAAATTAGTTACTGATTTGCATAATAAGTATCCAATCATGTACATCATCGCTCAAGCTATGTACATGCAAAAAATCATGACCTTCCATCAAGCCCTTCTTGAGTTATTCCCTTTCAAAGTCTGAAGCAAAACCTACCCCTGCAGTTCCAAAAAAGTTGCTAGGGGGCCCAAGCCTATACCACTTACTCTCTGCCCAACGAGCTATCTACCACTTAAAAATCAGTTCCATAGCATGTCCACAACACGAGATATCATAACATGAAGTTCCGCTGCAGTACCGTAACAAGCCGATAGGGGGCCCAAAATCTAATCATTTTCAGGTTTCATCGAGACCTACCAACATACCAAATACCAAGACAATCCTTCCAAGAATTCTCGACTTATCGTGTTCACTAACAGACACACAGACATGCTCGGTATTCCCATGCTGTGGCACTGCATTAATGACTGTTCTTACTCATATAAGGCCGTGTATATCCAACTTTGGTCAAAATTTGTATGTTTCAGTCTTTTAATTGGTGTAAGGAGATATCTTTGTGGTTTGGTTTCACATGCTCCGAGTGGACTCTTCCAGGCTGGGAGTAGGTCAAAGTTGACGATTGTTTTCGTCTGTCAGCTGTTACGAGAGAACGAGCTGGTCAACTGTCTATTTTCTTTGCATGATTCTAAAGTAGACAGATGTGGCTTTCTGGTGCATAAGAATTTTTGGGGCTTGCAATTAAGGTGAATCCTTTTCTGAGCCCTTGTTTTAGTGCTTTAAAGCATTACTGCATGGGCAAGCCTATCTCTTGTATCTGCCCTACAGCTGGCTGATAGCCAATTTGTCCCTGGCAGCTGCAGTACATGTAACTGACAGTTTCCTGCCTGCCTCATGACCCCTCATGACCCCTCATGACCAACTTTGCCCCCAATCTACCCGTATCAATATCCCCGTCGCAACCAGAACGCATAGTAAAGCATACAATTGAACACATTTTTACACTTTTCTCGTTAATTATGCAAAACACTTCGCCCAAAATCTAATCATCTTGAGATTTGCCACATACACACCGACACACCAACTACGACAACAAACCATCCAGGCGTTCTCGACTTATTCTGTTCACTAACAGACACACAGACAAGCACCGTCGCATAACCTTCTCGACGAAACCATTCGTCGCGAAGGTAATAATACCCTAACGGAGTGTACCAGTGAGGACGTCGTGATGGAAGGCTAACCGCTGAGGCGCCCATTAGGGTGTAGCCGACCCACGTGTGACAAGGGGACCATGCCGCAGCCAGCAAATCAGTCCGGTACCGCCTGCCGCGGAGGGCAAGCCCTCCCGACCCGTGGGGTACCATCCACAGACTGCCTGGGTTATTGTGACCACCACTGCCCTCGGCGCGATGAGTCAGGGTTCAACACAAGGTATCACACGGGACAGACTTTTCATTGACTGGCGAACGATAATAATGTGGGCTATCGGAGATCCGGTATCGCCCGCAGATGCTGGGACCCATTAACTTCCACTGCCTTCAAGACGTAGTCTTGGACACCCCGGCGGTTTCCGGAAGGCCTGACCCGAAGTCACCCTGCCTGTGGAACTGTCGCCCGTATTATCGTTCCGATTGCACGTACCACACCAAGGACCACACCAAGCCAGTACTAGAACTCGCTGTCCCGCGGACTCTCACCATCTAACAGGGGTTAAACGCACAGTATGCTAACAACAGCCTAACCGTCTATCCAGTTTTGGAGCACCACTTATTTCCGGGCGCTCACTGATGGCCAAAGCACAGCAAGCTACCGCACCTGTTACCGCTGACTGATTCTTTCTAATTGGGTACCTGCCCAAATTAAATGGAACAACACATCAATGATTTTACTTGGGTACCTGCCCAAACCAGGTGAAACAACACCTACATGACTTTAATTGGGTACCTGCCCAAACCAGGTGTAACAACACCTACATGAATTTAATTGGGTACCTGCCCAAACAACAACACTTCCATGACCTTAATTGGGTACCTGCCCGACAAGGCTAGGGAGGTAGAGGGAGCCTATCCCCTGCACTCTGGTAGAGATCCAGCCCTGCACTCTGGTAGAGATCCAGCCCATCACCAACAATAGAGCACACATTACCTAATACTAATAATAACTTTATTGCCAGTTCATGCCCGAAGGCAAATTGCAGACAAACAAGTACACACTCGAAAAAGTTATCTAGCTAGTCTACTGTGAAAGTTAGTGATACTAACTACTGCATGCCCACAGTGCGCCTACACTTACATATACAAATGATCCTCCCTAATGATAATGACATCACATTGCCTACCTGTTTGGGTGAGCTAAAACAGACAGAAATGTCAGACCACCCTTCATAGGCTCCCCTAGTACTAGTGCAGCCATACACCCCCCCCCCCTCGTACTGGCAGGTACCAACTTAAGATGTTACAGAACCAATGATGATTATAAACCAACTTATTATCACAGTAAGATGATGCAATGTTTAAACTCACAATTTTGAAACTATTAGGATCGTAAAACTATTGGTAAGGAATTCACATATAGCTTATATATCAGCATACACTGAAGTTTGCTGTCCAAGTTGGAACTTTGTTGAAATAACCGTAGGTATCTATAGGTACATGTGAAATCAAATCGAAGTCCACAACATGGATTTTTATTATGAGACCAGCTGAAATACATGTACATACATTGAATAATTTATTCATAAATTCTTCAGGGCACAATGTCGTAAACTTTAATGTCCATTCACTTTATTTCACATCTTTATTAATGATTGTTGCATATGACAATTTCGTGGCGAAAATCATCAGAATTCGAATCACTGCGTTGAAAACAAAAATGACTTCACACAAACTTGCAGTTCATCATAGAGGTTTACAGCAGGCCGTCTGTTGTGCAAGCTAGCTAGTGTTGAGTAAAGTGTATGTTGACTTATTTGCCTGCTCTACACAAGGAAGAGCTGAGAAAAAAAAATTGGTATAGACTCATTGTTTGTTCCCCTTGTATTTTTTTTGTTTTCAAAAAAATAATGTTTGAGGTCTAAATAGGTTTGATTGAAACTAAAACAACCTTCATGGCACAGTTTCCTTCAAATTACCTCATGACTCATACAGATCGTTTTCTCCCTACGAACATCTTAAGTTACTACTTTCAATTGTGGTAATAAAACAAGTTAACAAAGAAGAGTATAACAAGAAGCTAGATAGTACAGAACACAAAATGTCTCTATTACAATACATAGTCTTTTCCACAAACATGCTAATCAACTTACTGAGTAGTAAAACCGTAAGGGGGAAGAAACAGAGAAGATCAGACAAGTAACCAGTGCAGGGATCCAACCTCCTGGGTTATAACACCAGGAACGAACCAGACTGCAAACGTTGCATCGGCAAATGAGAGAAAAATCATAAGAAAAAGATAGTGTAGTCCTGGAAAATACCTACCTCCGTGGAGGGGGCTCTGAAGACTCAAACGCAGATCGTACACCGTATTCGTGTCCACAAAACGTGCTAGCGATCAGAACAATAGAGACAGTAACTATATCTATTACTGTACATCAACATTGGAACATTTTTGGGGTGTGCTCTCTTTCCATAGTATGTGCAAACTACACCACCATGCCTCGGAGCTTTGCTCTGACGTTCCCCTCGCCGGCACTATGTATTTAAGCCCCCATTTGGGAATAAGGAGCCCTGGTGTTGTTGCAAGCCAAATGTCGGCTATTCAAAGCCCACACCAGCATCATAGTCCTGTAAACAAGGCATATAATTTGGGTGTCCGCTCAGTCCAGACTTCGTCCATGCAGGACTCGGTGGTGTACAATATTCCAATCTGTTTGCACTTTCGGCCCTTAATAATGGCCCGTTGGGAGGATCATTGTCACAATCCCACACATGGTAATAACCCCTGCGTTTGTGTAAATGCACAGCAATAGATATGATCACTCTACTCTACGGTTCTAAACTCTAGCAATGTTGCACGGACAAGAAAACGGCGTACAATTTGAATACGACTCGACAGAACCACCCGCAACGAAGGCAAGTATCTTATAGGACTGCACAGTCTTCCGCCTATGATTTTCCTTTCCGAATCTGTCAAGGCAATGTTTGCAGTCAGGGTCCATCCCGGTACTGTAACCCAGGAGACTGAATCCCCTGCACTGGTCACGTGACCGACATTTTCTGTTTTCTTCCACCTTACGATTGAACTCCTCAGCAAGTTGATTAGCATGTTTGTGGAAAAGACTATGTATTGTAATAGAGACATTTTGTGTTCTGTACTATCTAGCTTCTCGTTATACTCTTCTTTGTTAACTTGTTTTATAACCACAATTGAAAATAGTAACTTAAGATGTTCGTAGGGAGAAAACGATCTGTATGAGTCATGAGGTAATTTGAAGGAAACTGTGTCATTAAGGTTGTGTTAGTATCAATCAAACCTATTTATACCTCAAACATTATTTTTTTGAAAACAAAAAAAAATACAAGCGGGACAAGCAATGAGTCTTTACCAATTTTTCTAAGCTCTTCCTTGTGTAGAGTAGCCAAATACCAAAATCACTATACATCATAAAGAAGGCATCTTGTATCCTCTACTTTCTAACTTTTCCTTATACTCTTCTTCGTTTAGCTGATTTTGTAACCACAATCAAAACAGGTAACGGAAGCCTTTAAGTGGATGGCGAAAGGCCTGTATGTGGTAAATCGAAGAGAAACCAGATTGACATGGAAGTTGTTTTTAGAAAAGCTGTTTTGACCTAACTTTGAATTCTACCACAGAATCTCCATTCAACTAGAAATGTAAGTCCAAAATGTGATTGAATTTGAGAGTATCTTACTTTCAGATATACCATCGTTTTCTCAAACTTCATCAGACAAATGAAATGTCGAAGGATTTTTTTAGTTTCTTTTAACAATGACTGCTGAGACATATAGATGTATATGTAGATGTGATGCTGTGTTAAAGATCAATGTCAAAGGTCAGCGAATGCGTGTTTTGCAATGTTGAGACCCTGCCTCTGGACCAAGAGGTCAGTGGTTCGAATCCCCGCTGTTGTCGCTCATCGTGCAAGGGTTGCAGGCTTCAGGAAGGGATGTTGAAATAATTTACTTCTTCAGCATGAATATGAATATCATAAAAGTATGTACATATAACACATTTATCATGATGAAAGAAGCCGACGCCTCGGTGTGCACACAACTTTTTTTTTTGCTATGGTACGATGCATTAGAATGTGCAACGTTTCTCGTAGCCTCTTAAGTGTAAAATAAAAGTCTGCAAAGACAGTTTGTACATGTATATTCTTTATTATCTGGCAATCGTCACATACATTTCTAAAATTTCTGAACTGGTCTTTGTTTTGTCAAGACCTACCCACATACCAAATATCAAAAATCACAACTTCTTGAGATATGGGTTGAAACGGTACTGCTGCATGAGCGCATTCAGATTATCAAAGAACTATATATAGAAGCTTTAAATCGAATTACATGTCTGCTTTGTACGGAGTTACTGTATATAAGCTACGAAGCAGAAACAGTGTCAAAAAGATCGTATACGTTTTTTGAAATGGAATAGGTATGTAATTTAGAATGGAATATGTGTTTTTGAAATGGAATAGGTATGTAATTTAGAATGGAATATGTGTTCTTCAAATCGAATATACATGTGGTGCTATTATTTTTGAAAGTTGGTATTGTTTTAAAATCTGGTACTATACGATTCCAAAATACCATACGATTTCTGTTTGCTATATCATTTCTGTTTGCTATATCATTTCTATTTGCTATATCATTTCGGTTTGCTATGTCATTTCTGTTTGCTATATCATTTCTGTTTGTACTCCGGAAATGACGCGTTCCGCTCCGGAAGTAGGGTAGGGCATACATCGGACAAGTTCGTGGTCTCCCACGATGTTGCCGGCCATTTGCTCCGGGTAAGTTGTGTTCGTCTTTGGCGAAATACGCCGATATTTACGCACGCCACGTGTTGTCAGTGTCGCTGTGGACACTTGGACTTAATATCGGCCAGTTACGGTTGGTAGTGACCGTCATTTTGTCGACAATCGCCAACATTGACTCGGGAACTTTACGTCTGACAGTGTGGGGGAGGGGGGCGTGTTTTCGTGTACCAATATATAACGTTAGATTTCCACCGGCGAATCTTTACGAAAAGAGGAGATTAAATATGGAAATTATGGGTAGAAAGTCAACACAAGTTCTGCTGCTTCTTCGGACAATTTTTAATTAGGCTTGATTACCCTCAACTTTGGGGTTGGTAAGCTTGCCGCAAACCGGGCGTTTTGTGTATTTACGACAGAAGGGTAAAAGGGCGAGTCCAGAATGGATGTGTCAAATTAGGGCGTCAAATTAAGGTCGCACAACACAGTACGCAGACTTTGTGTGGATAAAATAGTGCTAAAAATCATTGTAAAATTCTTCTAAATTCTAGAATAAATACCAGTGATTGGCAACTTGGGCTACATGTTATGCTATTATCATGCCCTATTCTTATACCTACCAATTTTAGACTAGCTCCTTAGTCTAGTTGCCATACATTGTACCTGTTATGATTGTCAAGCAATAAAATGTTATGTTCTGTGTATAATAATAAGTTGCATTTCATGTATTTTCTTCTCAGAGTTCCCAGAAAAGATGTTGTGTCTGCACTGTGGGGCGTGCGGCACACAGGACGCTGAACTTTACCATTGACTTTCTAGAAGAGCAGGGCACAGTCGACTTGCCTGAGTCCAGCACACGTTGAGAATACCAACAGGGCTGCCATACGGGGAGTTCTGTAGAAGGCTTGTCAGCCATTATTTTCTAATCCTAAAACATTGGTCACTTGAAAACTGAACAGATTTGAAGGTGATGTTGGAAAACTTGGAAACCTGCTTTTTGGCACAAGACTTAAGTAATTTGAGAGACCATGTTTATCTCAACATAACAGATCCTTTTATTTAGTCATAGTAGTGTATATTGTTATATAGATATTCACCTTTCAAAACTGCACCGACCATGGTCTATTTACAGTTTTGGGGGGAGTCTGTACAGGCAGACCAAGTTGTATGGGTACTGTCCATGCCTAGTGTAACAGAGGACTTTGTGTGGTTTGTGGTGCCTCCATCTAGACTGAATGAGCCTCGTCACGCTGTTAGAATCACATCAAGAGAGTTCACACCCAGCTTGGCAGTACAATTAGTGTTTGTGTGACAGCTTTTTACAAACCAGTGAATGACATTCAAGTCAGCATGAAGGTCATGTCAAATTTTGACTGTGGTGATGAGGAATACTGAAGTTTATGTTGAGAAAATGGTGTACATGTATATGCAGTATTAAATAGAATATGTGTCTGAACTTGAGAGATTAGAATAGGTCATCTTTTTTCTAAAGGAAAAGTCCATTTCAACAAAAGTTTAGTGGGAGCACTGAAAGACATCATGATTCAGTCTGAAACTGTGGCAATGTAGTTTTTTATTGTAAGAATAATATCACTAGACCATGGTCGACATTCACCTCATATAGAAAGGGGGATTTCTGTCCATTCTATATATATACATTATTCTATATTCATGTATATGTATATGCATACACTTATATCAAAATAAACATTGTAATGTAGAACTTTCCGTGTCAATTTTCTACTTGTGCCTGACATGTTTTTCTTAGTATACTGCAGTCAACATTGCAACACTATGTAGCTGTCAATAGTTCTACTCATGTAGCATACACCGCAGTCAACGCTACAACACTTTGTAGCTTTTAATACTTAACCAGTCATTCCGACACACCTTCCACACAGGTGTAAGGCCCCACCCCACATGGCCACTGCTGGCTGGTTGGGCCCATCGCCATGTAAGCATATATAAGCAAGGACATGATTGTCGAGCCGGACTTGGTCAACAAGTTAGTTACATGTAATATAGTCTAGGGCTAGGATTTGGACATTTAGCGGCGCTCTCTAATTACACTTATATACTGAATATACTATATGAATAGAGAAAAGGCCACACAGGTTTCAATATGATTGTGTTTGTATTTTAATGAGATAATTACTTCACAAATATACAACAACAGGACTGGCTTACAGGTACTTCGGTTACATAAAGGTCGGTAGCCCATTACGTTCCCATGTAAGGGACAGGAAGGTAAACAACCCCAAACCGTTGTTGAAGTATTGTACTGGCCGGTCAAGAACCCCTCTCTGATCTGATTGTACAATTCAGTAAACACCCTCGTTTCGATGTTCAAGCACCATTGTATAAGATCAGTCACGTCGCCAGTTCCATGCGCGGGTCGACCCGGCCAACGGGCCTCGTTCAGTCACGGAAACTCCCATCTCGCTTCTTGTCCGTCCCAGTGCGATCGTGACAGCACTTATTAGAGCCAATTCTTCTCCTGAAGTTACGGATCCGGCTACCCGACTTCCCTTACCTACGTTGGTCTATCGACGAGATGCTGTACACCTTGGAGACCTACTACGTTATGGTACGGACAGACGTGAAAATTGCACGTCTCTCTCTTTAATGAAGAGAGAGTCACGTCTCTCTCTTCAATGGCCCACCTGAGCGTACCGGCACCATAAAAGCCGCGGTGCTTTACGGGGCAGCTTTCCTTATCTCCGGGCAAACCGATTCCTGGACACGTGCGCCTTACAAAGAAAAGAGCACTCTTTCCGGGGCTCATACCCACGTCAACGACTTCGCTTGCGTTGCTGCGCCGGGCGAACATTTCCCCGTTCGCGGGAATGTTAACCCGATTCCCTTTCGGTATGCCGGGGCGGCTCGTGACGCACAGAATCCCGCGGCCGCACCCGCCACCGTGCGCCCGACGAACCTCGGAAGGACCCGAACACCCAACCTCGTTACTGCTTGGAGCAAGCAGAGCGAGCCGGGGCGACGCGCAGTGACCACGAAACCGGGCCCGCACTTCCGGAATAGACCCCTTTCCAAATACCGCGGCCATTTTGAATCCAGGGCGCGCGCACGTGATTCGAGCGCGGGAAAAGTCAACACCCGGTAAGACCAAGCCAGCGGTAAGGCGCTCCCAGTAGAAACCAGCGTTGAGTCATCTTCGGCGGCGAGATGTTCTCCTTCTCGGTGAAATCCATCGATATATTTGCATGGCACAAGTAGATGATATTGTTGTGGACACTTGGACTAGATATCGGCCAGTAAAATTGTGAATTTCTGCTACTTTTCCACAGTTTCTGCCGGGATGTTGAACGCGCGCTACAGTGATAAAATGCTGATATGTTTACACCGCGTGCTTGTAATTTCCCTAATAATGTTAGCTAAAGTCGAGAAAAATCCCACAAAACATACACTTTTCGGATCATTTTAGCTTCGTTTAGGTATGAATATAACTCTTGAGCCTTTTGGCTGTCGTGACAATGCCAACATCATCTTGAAATTACGTTAGTTTGAGGGAGGGTTTTGTTTTCTGTGCAGCGTTACATCGACTTCGCTCAGCAATATTTGACATTTCCGTTGAATGCAATCCCACAAAAAAAACAAGACGTGAAAATATAGACTTGAGTTCAATGTCCTTTTGGGTACAAATTTGGCAGCATTCCGGCGGCTTTTTGACGATCTTTTCGGATGCCAAGAATTTAGGCTTGAGGACTCCAAGTACGCGAGTGAAGTTGTGTTTTCCATTCTATCTGACGTTTCTTTAAATCATTTTGCGCGGCAATATTTCAGATATCTGTTGGCCGGATGGAACCCAAAAAACGTTAAATAATATTGACTTGAGGACTGAAGGACCTCCGGCCGATATTTTTCCTTTTGTTGTGGGGTTTCATCCTGTGGAAATCTAAGATATTTCCGCAAAAAGTGATGTAATAAAACGCTCCAAAGAAAACACGCCCCCTGCTTCACTCACAAGTCGAGAAAAACCCCGTAAAGCATACACTTTTCGGGCTGGGATCCTTATAGCTACTTAGATAGAAATATACAGAATTTTACCGGTTGTGACTTCCCCTGGGAAAACGCGCGTTGAGAGGGGGTCGTGTTTCTGTCTAGCCTTTCTTTCTTTTCTGTCTAGCTTTTCCTTTCTCTCTTGTTACATCGCTCCGCAAGCGATATTTGACATTTCCGCTGAATGCAATCCCACAAAAAAAGACCTGAAAATGTAGGCTTGAGCTAAAGGTAATTTTTTGGGGGAATTTAGCAGAATTTCGGCGGCTTCTTTTGACGAGTTTTCTGAAATATCAAAACCTAAAGTACGTGAGTGAAGATGGAGTGTTTTCACTTTGCGCCGTAATATCTTAATTTCCGTCGGATGATATTACAGAAGCGTGAAAATATAGGCTTGAGGGCTTTGCGAGTATAAAAATTTGACGGAACTTCGGTGGCTCCTTTGACTTTGACGATATTTCAGTGCCAAGATTAGCTTGATGAAGTTCGTGAGTGAAGCAGGGGGCGTGTTTTCTTTGTAGCGTTTCATTACATTACTTTTTGCGGAAATATTTTAGATTTCCACAGGATGAAACCCCACAACAAAAGGAAAAATATCGGCCTGAGGTCCTTCAGTCCTCAAGTCAATATTATTTAACGTTTTTTGGGTTCCATCCGGCCAACAGATATCTGAAATATTGCCGCGCAAAATGATTTAAAGAAACGTCAGATAGAATGGAAAACACACCTTCACTCACGTACTTAGAGTCCTCAAGCCTAAATACTTGGCATCCGAAAAGATCGTCAAAAAGCCGCCGGAATGCTGCCATATTTAAGGACATTGAACTCAAGCCTAGGCCTATATTTTCACGTTTTTTTGTGTGTGGGATTGCATTCAGCGGAAATGTCAAATATTGCTGAGCGAAGTCGATGTAACGCTGCACAGAAAACACGACCCTCCCTCAAACTAACGTAATTTCAAGATTATGTTGGCATTGTCACAACAGCCAAAAGGCTCAAGAGTTATATTCATACCTAAACGAAGCTAAAATGATCCGAAAAGTGTATGTTTTGTGGGATTTTTCTCGACTTTAGCTAACATTATTAGGGAAATTACAAGCACGCGGTGTAAACATATCAGCATTTTATCACTGTAGCGCGCGTTCAACATCCCGGCAGAAACTGTGGAAAAGTAGCAGAAATTCACAATTTTACTGGCCGATATCTAGTCCAAGTGTCCACAACAATATCATCTACTTGTGCCATGCAAATATATCGATGGATTTCACCGAGGAGGAGAACATCTCGCCGCCGAAGATGACTCAACGCTGGTTTCTATTGGGAACGCCTTACCGCTGGCTTGGTCTTACCGGGTGTTGACTTTTCCCGCGCTCGAATCACGTGCGCGCGCCCTGGATTCAAAATGGCCGCGGTATTTGGAAAGGGGTCTATTCCGAGTGGCCTTCGCTTATCACTCATGACCAGCTGACCCATGTCCAACTACTGTTCTCACGTGGAACCCTTCTCCGCTAGTCTTTGAATTTCTCGTTTGAATATTTGCTACTACCACTATTACTAAGACCAGCAGCCGCGGCGGCTCCACCCGGACTCGCGCCCGAGGCTTCTGCGCTCACCGCGGCGGCCCTCCTACTCGTCGCGGCCTGGCTCAGCCGGAGCGGACTGCCGCGACGGCCGGGTATGGGCTTGACGCTCCAGCGCCATCCATTATCAGGGCTAGTTGATTCGGCAGCTGAGTTGTTACACACTCCTTAGCGGATTAAGCTTGGCCACCGTCCTGCTGTCTGTATCAACCGACACCTTTTCTGGGGTCTGATGAGCCTCCGCATCGGGCGCCTTAACCCGGCGTTCGGTTCATCCCGCGGCCCGCAGCGCCAGTTCTGCCTACCACACGTGGCCCACTGAGCACTCGCATTCCAAGCCCGGCTCCACTCGAGCGAGTCGGACACCTTACCAATTGAAAGTTTGAGAATAGGTTGAGGTCGTTTCAGCCTCAAGACCTCTAATCATTCGCTTTACCAGATAAAACTGCGACAGAGTGTCAGCTATCTGAGGGGAACTTCGGAGGGAACCAGCTACCTAATGGTCCGATTAGTCTTTCGCCCCTATACCCAAGTTTGACGATCGATTTGCACATCAGAATCGCTACGGACCTCGACCAGGGTTTCCCCTGGCTTCGCACTGCTCGGGCATAGTTCACCATCTTTCGGCCGGTACCAACGCGCACGCTCTAGCGCGACCTCACCGACGGAGCGGTCGAGATCGGCCGGTGGTGCGCCCGCGCCGCGGAGACGGCGGGGATACCACCTCGGACATACGGACGGCCCTTCACCTTCATTGCGCCTCTGGGTTTCGTACAACACCCTTGAGTCGCGCACGCGTTAGACTCCTTGGTCCGTGTTTCAAGACGGGTCCTGGTCGGGTGGACGATCGGACCTCGCCGCAGACCCCGGGCGCCCTGCGTGGCGCACCCGTCGACCGCACGACGGGGACCCGGCCCCTGCCCGCCATGGGGGCAATGGGCAAACGCGGCGGTGGATTGCCTGTCCTCGGTCCGACAGCGGGCGGCGCACGCACCGCGACTATAACTCCGGAGACCCGAGGGCCCCGGGCACCTTCCGCGGGGACGTGGCCGCCGTCGAACCGGTCGCGGAAAAACTGAAGCGGGTCCGCACGCCTCGACGCCGGCCGATCGGTCTTGCGATCCATGCTCGGCCGGTGGGGCGCGGACGGACGCCGCCTGAATCCTCCGGGCGAACCTTGCGGCCCCACCAGTTTACCTCGGTTAGCTAGCGGTTTCACGTCCTCTTGAACTCTTTCTTCAAAGTTCTTTTCAACTTTCCCTCACGGTACTTGTTCGCTACCGGTCTCGTGTCCGTATTTAGCCTTAGGCGGAGTTTACCTCCCGCTTTGGGCTGCATCCCCAAACAACCCAACTCCGAGGAGGGGCAGACCGAACGCCACCGTCGCCGCCATATGGGGCTGACAGCCGCTCTGGGAGAGGCCTCGATCACAAGGACATGGGCAACTGTCGACGGACGGAGAGCACCTCCCGAACGCCACAGTTCCCGCGCCCCGTGGGAGCGGAGATTCGGCGCTGGGCTTTTCCTGCTTCACTCGCCGTTACTGAGGGAATCCTTGTAAGTTTCTTTTCCTCCGCTTAGTAATATGCTTAATATGTGGGTCGTCTCGCCTGAGCTGAGGTCGAGGAGTGGAGTGAGCAAACGCGCAAAGCGCTGCTCTTTGGCGACCGTCCATTCGTTGCGGACGGGCACGCCGCCTGCCGACGCCCTTCGCAGTCTAGCTCGCCGGGGAGAGAGTATCAGCTCGATTGTTAGGGCTGCAATTCGGACGGCCGGCGGGGACGCGCCAAGCCGGGTCGGGGTCGCGAGGAGGAACTCCCCACGGTCCACCCGAGCGAGGCGCCGCGAGCGCGAGAAGCAAATCGGGTTTGGACGCGAGCGTCTCCGCCGGAGGGAACTGTGAAAATCTGTCCTTCGGGGGACGAAGCTTCTACCGATCGCCGTGGAAAGCCGCCAGCTTCGACAAAGACACCCAGCCGCGCGCCAGGACCGCAGTCTCTCCATGCGCCCGAGAGCGAGAGAGATGGAGCGGCGCGAAGAGTCGATGATCAATGTGTCCTGCAATTCACATTACTTCTCGCAGCTGGCTGCGTTCTTCATCGACACACGAGCCGAGTGATCCACCGCTAGGAGTTGTCGTTTTATTTTCGTTTGATTTCGCATCGAAAGTTTGTCTTTGCCTCTCGGCATCGTCGTTTCAGAGAAGGGAAGAAGCCGCCCTTCGGAGTGAAGGACGGTGAACGAGCGGAAGGGCCGGGGGTCGCTTCGCGAACTGGGACCCGCCGTGAAGACCGCTGTGCCCCCTCGACAAAACGCGACCGACCGGCCCGAGCTGGGAAAGAGAGCCGAGGGGTTGATTGCGCTCGCCCTTCTCTTGAAGACCTCGGGGAGTGGAGCAGTCGGTCGAGACCGCCGGTGGCGACCGAGAACAAGTCCTACCCTCTGCCCAAAGGAGGCCTTGGACCGCAGGATGCCCGCTCGAAGTCCGACGCTTAAGGACAGGTCACTCGTCCGC
Organism: Branchiostoma lanceolatum; assembly: GCF_035083965.1. Lineage (NCBI taxonomy): Eukaryota > Metazoa > Chordata > Leptocardii > Amphioxiformes > Branchiostomatidae > Branchiostoma > Branchiostoma lanceolatum. The sequence continues at coordinate 12,074,328 of NC_089740.1, forward strand.
AAGACGGATTGTATCGAGTCAGAAACCGAAACGCCGCGCCGGGGTGCCGGGGAGGAGTCGTCTCACCTAGGCGCCGCCGTGAGACTAGCAACTCAACCCCATTCCGCGCAAACCAACAACGCGACGCCCCTCCGCCAGGATATAGGTTCCCCCACTTGCGCACGCCCGCTTAAAACTTTTCGCCGGGAGGACCTGACTCCGTCCTCGACCAGGCTACTCGGGGCGGCTCGCTGGTTTAGCAGGGTATAAGGAACGACGGGCTCACACTGAAGGTACCCGACCAACGTTTCAAGGAAGCTGCCAGGTCCCGCCGCCAACTGGGTTGGCATGGGTGCTCCTGACACTCCGCCCGCGCTCCTCCGCGAAGGAGGAGCGATTGACGGCAGAGAGCGCCACCTTAAGAGAGCGGGACTGACCCGGGGCCGCAGACTGCGTTTGAAGAATCGATGATCAATATGTCCTGCAACATCGGGGGAGGGTGCCGGAGCGTACGCGCCCGCAGTTGGGTCGGTCCTCGGACAAGATCGGACAGGCTTGCTCGGCTAGTTTCGCCGCCGTCGAGGCGGTACGCGGACGGGGGGCGTGGGGCTGGTGGTGGTTCACGGACCGTCGGCGGGCGGGCCGGGGTGGTGCCAGGGTCCTCCAAATGCAGACCCCGGTAGAGTCCTTTCCGGGTCGGTGGAGTCGGGGCCGGCGTACGGCCTGTCGACGGGGAGCGGTGGTCGGTGCCGGTGAGCGCACCTTCACCCCCTTCCCGAAGGTCGCTCACCCTACCTTGAAAGAGAGTGGTCGTTTTTCGTCTAGCGCGGGAAATGACGGCGGACACCGGGTCTCCGGTCAGCACACTCCCTCCCAGTCGTTTTGCTACCCCGCCGATCAGGCTGCCGCTCCCCGCGAGGTCGACCGTGCCGCGGGCGTCCGGACGAACCAGCGCTGGGGCAGGGTCTTCCGCGGAGGCGATGCCCAGGTCTTCGGACCCGCCAGTGAACGGACTCACCCCTTCCGTCTGCGTGCGAGGTCGCCTTTCGGACTCGGTGGTCGGACTCAACCGGCGGAGGCGTCGCCCGAGAGAGTGGGGGCTCGTCCTTCGCGGGACGGCTAGGGCGTTAACGGGAAGCAACGGTCGGTGTGGCCGGGAGTGCTGCAGCTCAGGCTCCCGAGGCTTCGCGGCCTCGCGGCGCGTTCCCGCTGTTCGGGGGCGTGCGGACTACTGCACGGACCGCGGATCGCTCTCTGGTGGATCCCCATTACGGCCGACTGCCCCCGTCACCGTTCTCTCGCCGAGACGGGTTTTGACGGGCAGCGCCCGCGCCTCTGCCGGGGATCGTGTAGACTGGTGCAATACAAAAACACAGAGGAGGGAGGAGAGGCAGACCACCTTCGCTGAATTTCATGGACCCCTTTCCAAAACGGGGCTTACCGAGAGGCTATTCTGTCTGGCTGCCCAATGGACGCTCATTGTGCTTTCGACGGCAACTCATCAGGTGGCGCAAGGGCCTGAGGGGAGGAGGCGTACGCGTTCTTATCCAGGTGCGATGGCATGCGACGATGCCGATGGACTTTATTACAAGGACGTTGACCTTGACGAACAACAGTGGTCCTCCTGTGTGTTTGAGCGCCCGTCCAAAAAGTGGCAGCGGCAACTATTCTGGTGCCTGCTGAAGACAATTTGAATATTGTCACACAGGTCTGCATGCTCTTGGTGAGGGGCATTGGCTGTCAGATAGAGTATAGAACTAACTTAAAGTCGTGTAGAAGTTGTACTGGCTCCTTAGATTGCTAAGTCAAAGTAGGCACTACAAGCAACAGCACATATTGCAAGTTGCAACTCTGTAAATAAGATCAGGCATTGTGGAGCAAACTCTGAAAGGGCCTAATTTGAAATAGATAGCTTTGATTTCAAACTGCAGGCCAACATCCTGAATTTCTAATGTTTATAGCACTAGACAGGCTCCCTGTGGATTTCTACATGTTTATATGCCCTATTCACACTGCAAAGTACAGAACGAGGCCATTGGGTGTTAATGGATATTGTTCTTACCAGGGCAAGGAACCAGTCTCTTTAAAACCAGTGGTAGTGAAGCAGTTTTGTATGATATGAACTGTTGAAAATTGTACATACAATAAGGAACATTAAGTGAGTCATGATGTTTTTTTTATTAATAGAAAGTAACATTTGCAATCTCCATATAGCCCTTACAATAATAGTTAAATCTGAACTTCTTTTGACTAATAGGTGACAGCATGAAGGCCCATGTAATAAATGACCATATTGTTCATCAAAACTACAAAAAACTACAAAAAATTCATTCACAACTGCTGAACTAAATGTCTGTATAGCAACGAAAACTTGACTACCAGTGACAGAGCAAATAAAAAAAAATCTAAGAAAACTAGTAATTCTCAAATTGATCAATCCAAATAAATTTATTGGTTCTCTGGTTGCTGTATGAAACAAATGGAGTGTAAGATCAGCATGAAAAATACAACACTTTTAATAGACCCCGTGATAGTCCCATAACATTATGTAGGAATAAGCTTACTGCTAAATGCTGGGGAAAAAACAAACCTTTGAGATGTTTGAGATAAGAGTTTCCGGATGAAAGAATTTAGAATAAAATTTTCAAAGGCAGGGCTTTTCAGGTGTTGAAAAGAGAATTTTGTGGTTGATCTGTACCTGACTGCATGGTCGGCACCGTCAAGCAACAATCCAATACAGATGCTGAACAGTTCATTCAATGTTTTAATAGTAAACATGGCAAACACAATGAAGAGTGCCAGTCCAAGAACCAAGCAATTACACTGGTACAAAAAAAGCTTCTTTACATTCAAGGGAGTTAACTTGGCAGAAAATATCTCTTATGCCTTGCTCAGTCAGTTTTATCTCTGAAACTTAACTCATTTAACAAGGCACTTTTCCTATCAAAAGGTCATGACAGATAAGGATAAATTCTACGACAAGGATAAAGGTTTCAAGCAATATTAAGTAAAAAATCATGCACATGTAGAAAATGTTTACCTGTCAACGTACAGAAAATCCATTACATGTACAAAGGAACATAGCTGCAACATGCCCAAGGTTACTTAGTAAGATGAGAAATTGACGAGAGAACGTTCTCTGCCATGCTGCAACAAGCAGCCATAACATGTCATCATGGACTTACAGTAAGTGGCCGTGATGATAACCCAGGGGGCATAGGGATGTCAGATGTAGCTTCAAAGCCATTATGTTCCAATATGCTTAAAGGAAGTATTGAAATTCATGCGTGCAATTGATCAATCTTCCATACCATCACACCTTCCATTTGACTCCTATAATACAATATGATATTATATTTACTCTAGGAAAGGCAAGGTTGTGGAAATTACAAATACAAGAGTTGCTAGTTCTCCCAAGCATCAGTTTGCAATGTTCAAATATATGTCTCTGCAACATGTCAAATTGACATTACCACTACATGTATTTCTGTCCAATTCACACCTCCCACATCTGAACGTCTAGCTTAGATTCCTGGATAGTTCTAAACATTGAACTCAACAGCGATTCTGATATTTCTCCCTGTGAGCTGCAAGACAAGAGAGATAGCAGCATCCCTCCAACTTCATAAGCATCAGTTTCCTGCTGAGATCTCAAGGCTCACAGTGCAGATAATTCCATATCCTGTACATGTTGGCTTAAATCCCCTGCAAGTCAGAAAGAAAGAGGTTGAGAAGCATGAAACCTCATTTTCATCACCAGTCAGTTTAAATGAATAGGATAGTAAAATTGTAGGATAATAAAGAACAACGGCATAGGTAGGTATGATAATATCCCAAGTTGCCAATAACTGGTGTTTATTCTAGAATTTCTACGAATTTTCAATGATTTCAGCACTACTTTATCCACACAAAGCCTGCGTACTGTGTTGTGCGACCTTAATTTGACGCCCTAATTTGACACATCCATTCTGGACTCGCCCTTTTACCCTTCTGTCGTAAATACACAAAACGCCCGGTTTGCGGCAAGCTTACCAACCCCAAAGTTGAGGGTAATCAAGCCTAATTAAAAATTGTCCGAAGAAGCAGCAGAACTTGTGTTGACTTTCTACCCATAATTTCCATATTTAATCTCCTCTTTTCGTAAAGATTCGCCGGTGGAAATCTAACGTTATATATTGGTACACGAAAACACGCCCCCCTCCCCCACACTGTCAGACGTAAAGTTCCCGAGTCAATGTTGGCGATTGTCGACAAAATGACGGTCACTACCAACCGTAACTGGCCGATATTAAGTCCAAGTGTCCACAGCGACACTGACAACACGTGGCGTGCGTTAATATCGGCGTATTTCGCCAAAGACGAACACAACTTACCCGGAGCAAATGGCCGGCAACATCGTGGGAGACCACGAACTTGTCCGATGTATGCCCTACCCTACTTCCGGAGCGGACGCGTCATTTCCGGAGTACAAACAGAAATGATATAGCAAACAGAAATGATATAGCAAACAGAAATCGTATGGTATTTTGGAATCGTATAGTACCAGATTTTAAAACAATACCAACTTTCAAAAATAATAGCACCACTTGTATATTCGATTTGAAAAACACATATTCCATTCTAAATTACATACCTATTCGATTTGAAAAACACATATTCCATTCTAAATTACATACCTATTCCATTTCAAAAAACGTATACGATCTTTTTGACACTGTTTCTGCTTCGTAATAAGCTCGCACGTCCACGTGTACATTACATAGCTTCACACGATGTCGCATGCGCAGGGGCCGAGGGAATGTTGTTCTCGGTGCATTGCATGTTGGCATTTGGGCAAGCGGGAGTGGGGTGTGGAGCAAGCGGGAGGGGGGGGGGGGGGCAAGCGGGAGTGGGGTGTGGAGCAAGCGGGAGTGGGGTGTGGAGCAAGCGGGAGTGGGGTGTGGAGCAAGCGGGAGTGGGGTGTGGAGCAAGCGGGAGTAGGGTGGGGAAAATATGGGGTGATAATAGTAAGTAGGGGAAAGATTGTGATGGATAAAAATTAAAGGAAATTTAACTGACCTGATTTTAAATAATCTCCAAGCAGATGTAAGGATCCGGAGGAAACCAATGACTACAAAAGGTCGATACTAGAGAAGATAACAAAAGATATGGCAACAGGTAGGAACCACTGTCAGTGAGAATGAGCCGGATCCTTACATCTGCTTGGAGATTAATTTTGCAGTCTGTATGGCATCCAGGAGATCATGCATATGCAGCAGATTCGGAAATCCATCAGTGAGTGGTGGGGAGGGCGAGGGCGCTCACATTCTCATCTATCCAATGGTTTTACTATGACGACCTGAAGTAAACAACACAACAGGAGTCTTAAAATTCTACCTTCGGTAAAGGCATCAAATGTCAATGAGGAAAACGCAAAAGAGCGCATTAATGTGGCGTCATCTGTGAATTCCGTACCTATAGCTAAAATGTTTCACTGTATTCTGACATTTCAATGTTAACAATATGGCGGACAGTTTGTGTTGCCATGACAATATCGCCACTGAAGTTTGTATGCAAATTAGGATCACGTAACTGGATGCGCTCTATGCACGACCACAGGCAATAACAGCAGCAATAAGCCGTACAGGTTGCATATTCAAACATCGAAAATTCAACCATTCTATCAGATAGGTAAAAGGGCAAATAAAACTGGACAGTGAAAGGCGAGTAGGTTTACAAACCTTTCTACGTCATAGGAACACACAATGAATGGCGCTATTTACGTGTTTACACTCATACATAATTATGCAAATGACATGACAAGAAACCAGGTGCGTATCTCCAACCCACCACTTCACTCAACATTCCTTGCATTTAACGTTAAACGTTCGTGATATGAAACAAACTATCAACAGTGGCGCTTTTGCCGACACACTAAGAGGGATATCCTGTCTTGATATTTACAGCCTCACCTAACCGTCGTAAAAGAGTCGTCAAACGAGTCCGTGTTACGACGTATAACAAGAGAAAAATACACTAGCAGTATACTTCTACAAACTACAACATAGCAAAAATAGCCAACTGTGGTCGAAAACGCTCGCTGTCATATACTTAACAACAACAAAAGAAGAATGTACACGATATAGATTTTTACTTACTTATTTGGCTGGAAAATGAAGAATCAGTGTTGTTTGTCCGGGCTTCGCGTTGCAGAGGGAGAGACAGGTTGTGTGTGTCCAGCTATGACTGCGGCGAAAAACAAGGACAATATCCATGAATATATGTAACGTTACATCAAATGATACCGTTGAATGTGTGACTACCATAAAACACTTGTTGGCAATTAAGTCTCAATGCCTCGGCTTGAAATTTCTGCTCTAAAACTTTCAGCACAGTTTCTCCGCCTTAGTTTTTATACCAATTTCCAAAGCGTCGCCTGTTATTTTCACCAGCCTTTCGCGCCTTTGTTTAGTCCGTTTCAACTGTGCAGTAAAAACAGACAAGACACGAGTTTCCGACCACACTGCATTGCTTTGCTGGTAAATCTTGACACTTTTCGTCGAAAACACAAAGAAAAAATTTCTAGAAGCTTGCCTGTATGGTTCTGCGTCACATGTTTGAATCCAAAGCCATCCGACCGCCCTTCCAAGCATTTCCGTAAACTTTCCCGGCCATTTTCGCCCATGGCATTCCAGAAGCCCTTCTTCGCAATTTTTGTGGACAAATCTCCGCGAAAATGTGAGAAAATTGCAAGTTTTGTGTGTCGAAAGTTGGAACTTTTGGACACGTCGTGCACACGGACCACGCTACAGCAGGAATGCAACACCTGGTGAACCTGACTTCATCACGGCGGGAAATCTGAATATCACGTGAGGTAATTTAGGCAAGGGGCGTCTCTGATTGGCCACGAAGGTACGATATAATTGATTAAAGACATGCTGACGAAGTCGTCACATCAAGGAGGTTAAAATATTATTTTAACCTCCATGGTCACATCAGAATCCTTTTCTAATTATTCGTGACCTTTTTACCTTATCAACTCAAATTAAGAAACTCGTGTAAAACTGATGAATCAAAAAAGAAACCCTGCCTAAGGCTTGGTGATCCTTGGTTCACACACGCATTTCTTAAACCTCGCCAAGAAGGTTATGTTTTCGGTAGCGTTTGTATTAGTGTGTGTGTGTGTAGAAGACCAGCATAACTCAAGAAGGCCTGGATGGATTGTCTTGATATTTGGTTTGTTCAATTTCTATATCAAAGACGTTGCAAAGATTCAGCCTTCTACGACTATATTTCACGACTGACGGTCAGGTATGCTGCACGTCCTCTTTCAGTCGCTAGACGGCGTCTTTTTCAACACCACGTATTGGCACCTAATACATGGTTCCATACTCAGCTTCCCCTACCGGGAGTGACCTCACCTCTACCTTCCACCTCATCTTCTGTTTTGGACATACTATGATAGTCGTGATTTTGGGGAAGAAGGCAGCTTTAGGGTCAGGAAAGAGCAGTATATCAAGTTTAGGCCCCCTATCAGCTTGTTTTGAAACTGCACGGGCACTGAATTAACCCATCTATTTAAAAGGCACTGCATCTGATGATCAAATTACAACACTGCCCATGATCTCATCCCTAATTGCATTACAAATCCAGCAGTGGCCGTTCCCACATCAGACTACAGAATGATGTGATTACCAGAGGAGCATTAATGTTATCCCAGCAGTAGTGATTAAGTTAGCAGACTGAACAAGACGCCCACACAACTCTACTGTACTAATGTAAAAACCCAAAGGGGCGAGTACGCCGCTCCCGGGATTAGAACCCCCGCCTATCCCAGTCCGCATGGCTTGGGAATTCAACGCGCTAACCACTAGGCTAAAAGGTCCGGACCAGTTAGACTGGTCAGTTATAATTACCAGTGGTAGTGGTGGTTGATCCCCACTGTTACGCTAATACTGTGTAACAGTAGAGAAGGCATGTTTCTGCAAAGTCTACCATAATACATGAAGGTTAGACATCCAGGTTGACAATATCTAAAGACAACTGACAGTCTCTACAACTGGATACGATTCAGAGATCACTTCAGGACATTTCGAGTGACATCTATTACTCTTCTTCAGCGTCACTAGAATAAACCGGCAGATCATTAGAGATTGAATTGTCTTCAAAACATGTCTACCACAAGCTTAACAAGAGCGCATCAGGTAAAACCCCTACTAGCTATTGACAAGTGCAACATGCGGGACTTATTCAGGCTAGAGAGAGACTGTTTCTGCAATGTTTGCTCTATAATTAGTGATAGGACACAGGGGCAAACCCCTACTCTACAATGTAGATCTTATTAACAAGTGTGGTGGGATCTTAAACATGCTCAAAAAATGAACCAAAGATCTAACATCCCCTCTGAAGGTCAATCTCAACATTGCACGGCAAGTAAGCCCTTCCGGTAGCAAGTAAGTTAATGATAGTTATTTGGGTTTTGAACCCGTCACCTTTGGGTTTTCACCCAGTGAGCGAGAAGTAAGGCCACTAACCAATCACACCGAACTTCATAGAGGCATTGAAAGATGCGAAACCATAGCTTTCAAATTCTGTGTTCCAGAACTTTATTGTCATCAATCGATCATTCTTCATTGGTCCATTTTTTCTTGCCTGAATCATTATTAAGGCTGGTATCACATTCACATCGTAAGCCTCCAAACTCACCCCTAAACCCTGATGTTGTCCCTGATCTCAACACTTCTGTGTTGTTTACATGAAGAGAAATTTGTTTGTTTTTCAGTTTCCTTGTGTTTGCTGTAGATATATATACATGTGTATCATTTGCTGTCATGAAACAGGTAACCACTTCGGTGTACTAATACAAGATAAATCGTTGAAAAGTCTTTTAACTACAGATGTGTTCAAGATTTCATGTATCCCCATTAATAAGATTACATGCACATAGCTATGAGTTGATTTTTTCTAGTCCACTCCTTTTGAATCCAAGATTTTGAGGTATTACCTAGCATATGAAAATATGAGTGATGCATGTTTTACCATTGCAAAGTCCCTGGCTTATCATAATTGGATATTTGCAACAAATCAACCCAGAAGAGTGTTAAATATGGCTTTTTCACATAATTTTACAGAATATGACTTTACATATATAACGTAGTATATTGCGTTTCAGTGATATCGATTCTCATGGTTCAATAATATCAAGTATGGCATCACCATTTACACCAACAGCTAACAGTTGTGACAAATTCAACAATGTAATATGTAATATATACAGTAGATTATAGAATGACAGGTATAGCATAAGTAATGACAATATAGGAATAGTGAATAGATACAATGCTACAATGAATGCAACAAAGCTATAATACTGATAGTAGGCACAGCATAGGAGCGATCTGTAACTGAGCTGCAATAATAAATTGCACTAGCACATGCTACTTTAGCTACCATCAGATGCAAGAGGTTAATTGTTAAATATTTCAGTCCCAGTACAATGAGGACATATCTTTTAACATGCATGTAGGCTCGACTCTGTGTCAAGTACTTTCTCCATTTTCTGGAATGATCAGAAGATGTGCTTGTTTGCTATAGACAAGGTTTGGGGACATATCAGCCTGAATGTCAATGTCAGCACAGTTTCCCTGTAAATGTGTCCTGCTGTCTCTAAACATGCTGCCCTTCAGCTGTCCTATGCACAGCATCTGGAATCTTAGATGTCCTACAAACAGTACTAGATGGAAAAACATCTGCTGTCACTGCAGTTTCCTTGTAAAAGTCTTCTGCTGTCTCTACACAACATTGACCTTCAGCTGTCCTGGACACAGCACCTGGAACCTCAGCTGTCCTTCAAACAGTACTAGCTATAGATAGAGAAACATCTGCTGTACATGTTACAGCACAGTTTCCCCGTAAATGTCTTCTGTTGTCTCTACACAACGTTGACCTTCAGCTGTCCTGGACACAGCACCTGGAACCTCAGCTGTCTTACAAACAGTACTAGCTATAGATAGAGAAACATCTGCTATACATGTTACACCACAGATTCCTTGTAAATGTCTTCTGCTGTCTCTACACAACGTTGACCTTCAGGTGCCCTGGAGACACCACCTGGAACCTCAGTTGTCCTACAAACAGCACTAGCTATAGATGGATAAACATCTGCTGTACATGTTACAGCACAGTCTCCCTGTAACAATCTTCAGCTGTCTCTAACCCCTCAGCTGTCCTGGGCACAGCACCTGGAGCCTCAGCTGTCCTACAAACAGCACTAGATGGAGAAACCTCCCCTGTCCTACAGACAGTTGAACTGGAAACCTCCACCGTCCTGTAAACGGAGCCAGACGAGGACACGTGACTGCTGGAGCTGGTGGAGCTCAGGCTGTACCTGTAGGTGGAGTGGCGCACTTCCACTTCCTGAAGGACACTTGCACTGTGCATCACTTCCGCTAGGTGGTGCTCATCCGACTGGATGACAGACTTGATATTTTCCACAACAATCTGCACGGCCGGGGGAAGGTTTCCTACCGGCTGCTCCAGAAACTGAGCAACCAGGACTTTCGTGTCTTTAAGGTCTTTAGCATCAACCAAGGATCTGGGCCTCTTTTTATGACTTCTATGAGTGTGTTTCCTAAGCTTTGCATTCCCAGATAGATTGAGTGTTTTTGGTCTTTCTGCCTTACTTTTCCTGCCAGTGTTGCCCTGTGGATGACTGTCCTCCTGAATGCCATTGAGTGATGAAACTTCTGCGAGTGGTTCTTCATGCCTTTTGTGCAAGCCCAGCCTGGGATCACTTCTCACTCTTGAATCTTGAGTCTTATTTTTCAAGTCCTGCCTGACTCTGCTTCCATGGCGTGGCACGTTTGAGTCTGAGTTCTCTCTCACTAAGCTAGCTGCTCCCTGTGGACTTGGTGTTGCATCAGGAAGGGTAAAGTGAGGTACATGTCTGAAGTTCCTGGTCGGCTCCTGTCTGACATTTGTTTCCGTCCCGTCCATCTGCTGTGTTTGTTCGTGGAAGGCCTGGAGTACGCTCTCCAGACTCATGTCTACAGCACGCTGCAGTTCAGCCGATTCACACGTCGTTGTTCCCTGTAAAATGTTCAATCATATTTATTTAACACTTTCAACAAACTACAATTCCTTGTCGGGTCACACTGATTGAGTATGTTGGTTCTCCGATTAATTTAACATGATACTAAACAGGAGGATCAACATAAAACTAGAGTTAAGTGTTCTTAAATATACTTCAGGTTTGCTATGTTAGTTTAGCAATTACAGGGTCTTTTTATAAATATGAATTGGTATTGAATTTTTCTTTTTATTGGAGTTGAATGTGTGATAGTTGTGTGCCGATTTGTTGAAAATCGAGAGAACGCTAGCGACCCAAAAAACACCCCTGCCAATGAAATGGTATGGCTACCCTGCGACGTCACAAAATCAAGATGGCGGCCACCACACATGCCAATGGATCCAGAGTCTGAAGAAAACGTTACAGGGCCAGTGACCCAATAGCTTCATGAGTTTCCTGAAGTGATGATTCAAATTTTCCTCCCAGCCCACTATTTTCATCTTGACCTCTAGGTTCATTTTTACTGTAAAACATCTGAGATCCAAGAAAACAATTTGGTCGGGTCTCAGGTATAGATACAAATTCAAATTGATTAATGGATTTTGGTGGTCCCTTAGATTATAGTTCGCATTGTCTCAAGCATTACAAATTCTGTCTACAGTGACCACCTGTCTACTATAAACATTTTTTTCAAGTGCCATGAGTGGTCACCTAAAGACAGGTTTGACTTTACATACATGAACACTGACCTTAGCGTTGGGTGGAGTCTGGCCGCTGTTGAAGCTGGAAGCCAGTTGTAGACTGTCCAGCATGTTGTTGAGAGTTCCCGAGTGAGACACTGCCAACACGGAATGTGAGACAGCCTGCGTTCCACAGGCTCCTTCTACACTGGGGCTCAGTCTGGTCGCATCATCCTAACATATACAAACAAGAACATGACAATCTGTCGTTCCTTTCTTCAGTTATTCTCCTTAGAAGATTTTTACAAATACGCCACTGCAGTTCCAGTGACACATACCAGGGGGCCCAAAATCGACCTTGACCTTTCTCCTCCCAACACCTACCCACATACCAAATATCATTACAATCCATCTACATGTTCTACAGTTATGCTGACTTTAAGCATCCGGTGACACAAACATACACACAAACACGCAAAACAGTATCTCCATGAAAAAGCCTTTTTTCATGGAGATAAGAAGAAACAACATTTTAGACATCATATAGATGACAAACATTTGTCAAGAAAAACATTGGTCTGTACGAAGACCTCCTTTAATACAACAGTAAAGAAAAGAAAACTGAAGTGGTACGGCCATGTGTCACGTTCATCAAGACTAGCCAAAACTATCGTGCAAGGAACTGTCCAGGGAAGAAGAAGGAGGGGTAGGCAACAGAAAACATGGGAGGAAAATATCAGAGAATGGACAGGCAAGGAAATAAGTGAAACAGTAAGAACAGAAAACCAAGAAGGGTGGAGAAAACTGTTTGCCAGATCTTCTATGGTGCCCCTATGGTCAAAGAGTTAGACTAGTAAGGGTCTGCCTGCAAATGGTCTTTTCTACCAGTTTCCTACCACAAGATGTGATGAGATTAAAAACATTTCCCACAATTAAGGATGTTAGATCTTACATTCTTGGATACATAAACTAATCTGTAATCATTATACACAGTATTACAGACAAAATGTATTATAAATGTGATGTCAGCTTACCACCGAGCGCTGTGCCTCAGCTGTCCACTGTGCACCAATCTCTGTAATCCTGGCAAGGGGGTCAACAGCTGAGTAGGGAGGGGGGTCCTCACTGGGGAAACAAGTTGTATTGAGGTCAAGGGTCATGCATTGAGCAATGTGAAGCTTAACTTTCCTGTTTCTGAATTTACTGTAATGTCTTAATAACCTGAAAACTTTCCATTTGTAATGCACTGCCCCCCTTTCTTACCCACTTCTAAATCAGAAATGCACTGCTAATTTATCTATTTATTTTTGTGGGGACTTAACCTCATGGTAGATGGTTTATGGAGGTTTTCACTTTTATGTTTAGAGTTTAAACAAGACTGCAGTACAGTTATGCACTGGAAACACACATATTCCCTGTGTCATGAATTTGCATGAAAGTGGTCACAGCAAAAAAATGTGAGAATAAAACCGCCACAAACTAGAAGTGGCCTCTTACGGCCTTGCATTGAGAGAGATCGTTAAAAAATAAATTAAAAAAAAACATTTCAGGATATACTGAGTACAATGTACATGTATTTGAAACTTATATAAATTCAGTAAGTTGAAGATACAACTAACCTGAGAATTCCGTGTTGTGAGATGTAACAGCCAGGAGGGGAGTAAGGAGGAGGAGGAACAGGCTGAACCATGTTTACTGGGAACATCTCATCTTCCAGAGGTGTGCGTAAGGAGTCGGAGGGGAGAACTGGGGATCCCAGGCTGTGTCCATACAGCATCTGTCAATTAGAGCAAGGATTCGTACATTTAAAAAAAAGTAAAGGTAGTCTCGTAGCCTTTTTGAGGCTGTAGGGGCGGTAGGTTGTTATCCACTGTGTCTACACCATGGTAATGGAAGGCAGAGCCAAACCCTCTCCTTCCACTGTCTTTAACCTCCCGTAAAATTTGTATGCATACTGACAGGTACTCCTGATCCAGAACCCCCCCCCCCCCCCCCCCAATCAAGGCAGTTGTGTGTTCAAAAGGTAGCATCTCAGTAGTGGGTTGTTTGTTAAAGAACAACATAACAGAAGACTAGAAATGCACCATAGAAAATATCAATGATTAGATTAGATTAAATAACATCTATGTTTGGCACCCAATTCCCTATAGCTATTGGTTAAAGGGTTAGGCAGCAGGAAGAGTGGTGTTAAATACAAAAGACAAGATTGCTATGAGAAAGTTCTACTCACACTCTGGTGCGATCCTCTCTTGATGAAGTGCATACAGCCCACAGCTACAGACAGCGCACTGACTAGACACGCCACGACGCTGGTCCCACAGACGGCGTACATCAGTTCCTTCAGCAGGGTCTGGATACCCGAACATGTCATGTCAGTGCCCCCTAGCAGACACTGACATGTCTGCAAACACACACGAACACAAACTCCAAGGTGAATGGTGAATCCAGTGCTACTCTTCACACAAGAGTCTGATTTCAAATTGATTTTAACCCACCAGTTTCACAGGAACACAGCAGTTGCTTATACATTTATCACACCAAACAGCTTGTCATGCCTAAACTATTTCAAGCCCTCCACTGCACTTGATGACACGATTTGGGCTGATTCTTGTAGTTATGATCATGATTCTTCCTTGTTCTTTTTTGAGTTGGTACTTATTGGCTATCACTTCTACAAGACATTAATAACGTGAAGAAAAAATACAATTGTCTTGTAATGTAAGGTAAGAAAAAAAAGGTTAACTTTACGGTAAATTACCGTCAAGTGGCCAAAATCAAAATGAACATGAAGAGTGATGCTTTTTTCAATAGCTGATAGTGCCTAGCACAAGTTTTTAGCCAAGCACATTGGGTCACCCCGACCCTACTCTTTTCAATGAATAATTGTGTTGAGCTCTTTTACATGCAGAGGCTTGAGGTGTTTTGGGTTCCTTTACAAGCAGAAGTTACATGTTGACACCTGAAGCTCCGTCATACACGGGGCCGCTGGCTTTACATCACCATCCAAAATGACGAATGCAATCCTTAACATGTCCAAGCTGGGGCTGACAGTGACCCTGGGATTGAACGGATCCAAGGACAAGCTACGGGGTTACGCTACCACTTGAGACACATGAACATGTAATATGTACTGACCTTGCCCAGGTTCTGAGGTATACAGGAGTTGAGTGATGTCAGCAGTGTTGTACTCTCCCCAGACAAGACAGCGGCCACCAGGTGTAACAGCACACACACAGCAGACAGGAACGTGAAGAAACTCACCTGGTGGGGGGAGAAAATAAATGCATGGCTTCTGGATCAAAGTTGAACTGTAATTTCCAACACAAATAAATTTACCCAAATTTTTGACTGCAGTCTTTGTCAAGGAATGAGCAATCCACTGCTTCTGTGAAATTACATTATGCAGATAGGACATGTGACTCGGTGAGCAGTTGATCGTAAGTTACAGAGAGTCTATGGCTCCCCCTGTCTCTGTTGATGAGGGATGGTTGTAAAGCTCTGCCATTTTTTGTGTGAGAAATTACAGTTCAATTTTCATCCAGAATGATTTCTACCAACACAGATGAACTTTCAAATAGATGGCTTGTTTTTTTTTTTAATTCTGTATTTTGTGATCTTGTTCTAAAATGGTCTTTCTTGCATGGCAACGTTAATCCACAAGAAAATTTAATAGCCATCGACTTTTTAGGAATTTTGATGTACATTGAGATCAGTGTTCAATTCTACTGATGTCCGATAGGGACTTTCGTTCATTTAGCCTCAGAAGGGCAAAAGATTTCTGCCCTTGGAATATCATACTTACTGCCAGAGAAGTCTGCTGCTTCCAGGCTATCATCCCAACCCCGCCTGACAGCATGGCCTGTACAACAAGAAAATACATCATCTCAGATTCTATGACTTATTAATACAGACACCTGTATTATTAATACAGACACCTGTATTAATTCTATGACTTAAATGCCTCTTACATCATGGCATAGAAGCCCAAATCTAGCATTTTTTGTGTGAAAATAGCAAAAGAATTCTACCACAGGCTGAGGTAGGGGTTACATAGCTCTACATGGTAGTCCGCTATACAGTGAAGCTCCATTATCGATAATGGAGCTTCACTGTATAGCGGACTACCCTGTATAGCGGACTACCTCAGCCGATTTCTACTATTTTCCCAGCGAAAGGACGGGGCCTGGTAGAGGCTAGGGGTTACAAAGGCTGCTCAGGAACATTCCCTACCCCAAGTGGGAAATTCATCAAAAGTGCCTTTCCCTAGGGCACACCATCTGGGCCTATTGGGGGTTTGAATCCTTAACTCTTGGCTAAACACCAAAAGTATAATGCCACATGATGCCATCTAACAGAAAAAAAATATATATATACTATGATATGACAAATACTATGCACCATTTATGCTAGAAAGACACAAGATCATGAAGATTTGAAACAAAAAATTTGCACAAATACTAAAAAGGTAATCTGAACCATCCTTTCTGGTCCATCTCTTTTCTCATTCATATTTAATTGTACTCATTAAAGTGGATAAAACAAGCTAATCCTGTTGATATGCTAAATAATTCTACAATAAAATATCTCCATAGTTTTACAGGTACGCATTTACACAATAGTTGCAGCCAAACTGTAATCAACATTATCAATTTCCTGTTCTTTTGTTTTCTAGCACAAATCAAAATATTAGTATCTTTTTTTCTAAAGAACCCAGCACACTAAAACCGAAAAGCGCAGGGGTGACCAGATTTGCTTGGCGAAATTGGGGATATTTATTGGCGCAAGCCTTCTTTCCTATGATCTCTCGATGACCAATCTCTCCTTCCAACATCTGCTTGGAGATTAACAATTTCCCTCAATCAGGAATGGTGTTTAAAAGCTTAATTCTGTTGATATGGTAATTCTACAATTAACTATCTCCATAGCTTTACAGCTATGCATTCACACAATAGTTGCAGAGAATCAGCTAAACCCTCCTCAGCATTAGCATAGGATCCATAAAAATGCAAATAGATGGAGTCCCTCGGGATCAGCATCATAGGATCAGTCATATATATTAGTCATAAGGTAGCCATTGTGTTCGTTCTGTACCGCTGTCGCTACTGGGGAATATCTGAACACAAAAACGTCTTATTCAGGGTCGAGAACTGTGAAATAAAGAGACGCAAATGGGACACAGATCGACAACAGATCTGCGTGAATCCAAATAAAGAGAAATCGGTTTAAGGGCCGAAACGATTAAGAGTTTCTACGAATGAATTCTGGAAAATAACATTCTGGAAAATTAGTATAAACGTTAATAGCTAGTACAGCGGGGTTCAAAAATCAGTCCTTCGGTAATTTTGACAATGAAATACGTATTTTATACTACGTAGTATTGTAAAGAGGCTAGTGGTCATCTTGTGTGGTCACTACTTACGGCGAAACCAGCCCAGTAAGGACACGCGTTCCGGACACGGCTGTAGGTGGTCATGGCCAGCGCGGCGAAGCTGAGGGACACCACGGCACAACCGAGGACGATCTGAAGAATCCCGAGGCCCAGGAGCATTGCTTGGCTCCGTCCGAGGAGGTCCCGTCCCCCCGGCCGGGCCTGAGAGACCACTAGGCCGTGCCGGACAGCCCGCATGTCCAGCCGTACCTCAGGCCGTCCTTGTTGTCGTCTGATTCCTGTCAGCTGGGGCTGGTCACGTGGTGATCAGCCATTGGACCAATCAGCGCACGACCTCGCCTCGCAAGTTGGGCGGGACATTTAAACTTTTTAGGCCCCGACAATTAAACTTCTCGGTTCTGGAAATTTAGCAAAAAATCGGTGGATGGGCAGCCCAAATAAATTTAGATAAATTTAGGAAACTAATATTTATGATAGAGCCATCGGTTCTACTGCACTGTGCAGAAACATTTAATCCGTTGATGGACCAAATTTTCAATGTCGGACCAAAGTTAATGTTAATTCCATGGCAAGTAAAAAATGTACAGAGTAATAAGAAAATGGCAACTTGAAAGAAAACGTTCATGTTTGAATATAAGACTGTAGATTGGAAATTCAACATTATCATTATATTGACCAGGTGAATCTTATTAAAGCAACAGTCTCAACAAAATGTTGTGAAATTTTATTTCAAATTCATAGTGGTTGAATGAAATAAACCTCCCGGTATCAAACAACTAAAAGTGTGATCACCAAAAAGTGTGGTCACACCAATCTATATGTTGGAACAGACATTCTGCCAATAAAGACAGGTGGCAAATGTTTATACATGTAAAAGTGACAAAATAAAGCTCTTTTTAAAACCGTAACAGTGCTATCAATCTGATCTGTTCTTGATAATCACTTACCCTACCGTACATGTACTGTATGATGTACACTAGAAGACAAACAAAGGATTGAAAAAAAGCAATAAAGCCTTGCTAAAGCCTTCTTATTCATCTAAAAAGAATACAAGCATCCCTATCCTTGATGCACAGAATAACCTCAAGGATAACTCGTGCCATCATGTACCAATGACTCAAACTTGACATAATTGAGTTGACCACCAGGAGGCATAATATTACAGCTTATTTACACAATAGCATAAAGACTGGGTTACAAGTATTCTTGTTTTTTTTGCAACCTTTATTTAACCTTGAAAGTATTCAACGATACACTCATTCGGCCGAGGCCGTTTTTCAAGAGTTCAAGGGAGGAGGTCAGGGGTCCTTTTAACATACCATCGGAAAATAGAATATAAATTCTTTAAGCTGGTAACTGTGTTGTACATTGTATTACAGCCATCTGTGTGATATCCCTACCAGGGGATTTGCAGACTATGAACAAGAACCAGAAGACTATGTTGGAACAGACATTCTGCCAATAAAGACAGGTGGCAAATGTTTATGGTTACATGTAAAAGTGACAAAATAAAACTCTTTTTAAAACCGTAACAGTGCAGACTCTGAACAAGAACAGATTCAGTGACTGGTGGTGGACAGTTACAAAATGGTACACTGTGCATGTGCCTGGTCCTTTGTGGCCTTCATCTTCAAACTGCGCAGTTTTTCATTGGTTCCGTCCAGTAGTAGCCCCAGCTGACAGACTGCAATGGTGTCTTCTGTCTTCCCTTTCTTATACTGGTGCTCAGCATATCTGAAAGCACAGATGCAACAATACAATAATTAATCTGCTTTTTTAAGTTCATAAGGAACATACAAGAAAGTGGGAGGGCATCTTGTAGTGGGGAGGGGGGCAATTTGTAAAAATGTTCATGCACCTTTTTTTGCCCTCCCTTTCACATTGTGATGAACTCAATTAAACAAAGTTAATAATACTCAACCAATTTTTCTGAAGAAATGAGTTAAGGATATCCACTCTTTTCAAGGAATATTGATACAATGTAGCATTAATGTCATTGACAAAAGCCAAAAAAGCCTATCATACATAACTGTTTCCTTGATTGTACTAGAAAAGTTTTAAAAAAGAATTAAGATAGCTTGATCACTTGCACCTTATCATATTTATCCATGTCAATGTCTTATACATCTGAAGACTCTACATCTACCTACCTGTGAAACACCTGAGCAAGGGTGTTCTTCCCTGGACGTGATGTCACCAAACTGACGGTTTTCTGTCGGTCTGTTTTGAATGCGTGCACATAATCCACCACGGCGGGATGTTCCTTGTTGCGAAGGAGGTTGATGTAGCCCCGCCAGCAGTAGTCACTGACCTGTTGGAATCGTGATGACAGCCACATAATTAGACATGTTAAGCCTTAACCTATGTTTACATAGTTTTGTAGTAAACTGGGAACAGAATGTGTCCAATAGTTCATACACAATAAGCGCTTGGGCTGAAGTTTGCTTGATTTTGAGACTTTTTTATCATGTAGCGTTACAGATATTTGACCACATGTACTCGAATTGTAACATTTCATATTAAGTACTCCCTGATTTACCTTGGCTCATTTGAATACATGTATCACCTAACAAAACAAGTCATTCACTATAACTTTTATACAGTTTGGAAATCACAACAAGTTAAACTCCATGTACGTTTCTATGATTTAGAAATCAAAACTATTACATGAAAAAGTAGGTGAAAATCGATTGTAACAGAGATAAGTCTTACCTGAGATGTACTCTTGTTTGCATTGTTCTTCTTTATGACCAGATTGATATCGTGCAGGGCCTGGTCGTACTGTTGTAGCCTGCTCAGACACTTTGTACGCTGGCGGAGAACGTCCACGTCTGAGCTCTGTGAGGCGGCCACTGCAAGGGTCAGGTAGCACAGAGCCTCCTCGTGGTCATTCAGTCCAGTCAGGACTTCAGCCTTCTTCAGGGACACCTGTTCAAATGACAGTTATGTGTTGATTTCATTTGAACTAAACCTTCACTAACCACAGATTTTCTTTTTCTGTCCACCTCAAGTCAGCATCAAATAATCTTGTTTAGAACCTTGAGACTTTGTGACTACACTTGTAGAATCAATTACAATAGTGTTCAGCACCAAGGACAGGCATGTTCACCTAAATGTGGATTGTGTTCAGCACCAAGGACAGGCATGTTCACCCATGTGTGGATTGTGTTCAGCACCAAGGACAGACATGTTTACCTGTGTGTGGATAGTGTTCAACACCAAGGACAGACATGTTCATCTGTGTGTGGATAGTGTTCAGCACCAAGGACATACATGTTCACCTGTGTGTGGATAGTGTTCAGCACCAAGGACAGGCATGTTCACCAGTGTGTGGATAGTGTTTAGCACCAAGGACAGGCATGTTTACCTATGTGTGGATCGTGTTCAGCACCAAGGACAGGCATGTTTCCCAGTGTGTGGATAATGTTCAGCACCAAGGACAGGCATGTTTACCTATGTGTGGATAGTGTTCAGCTTCTTGAAGTTTAAGGATGATTTCACACCTTGACCAAGGAGTCCCTTTGCTCACTGTCTAGAGCCTTCAGGACGAACTCCAGGCCTTCAGAGTCCAGCTCCGCCAGAGGACTGAGTTCTGTTGCGGCCAGCTGGTAGTTGCCCTTCTTCACATAGATCAGTCCTCTGCGCGCCAGGACTGACCGGTCATCAGGTGTCAACTGTAGCACACGATTCAGGTGCACAAAGGCCTGGTCCAAGTCCCCTGGAGAAAAATAAAAGGTAAATGCTTAGTATACATTTTTACAGTAGAATTTACAAATTGATGGTGACCACCTCTACATAGGGACCACGTATCATGGCCAATTTTTGGTGGTCCCTTAAATCATTTCTCCCATTGACCATGCACTCATAGTCCTCATGGCTATCTGTATACAGTGGCAAGTCCACTAAGGTTTGACCGTGATTTGAATAGAAATTGTTTTTAAAAAGAAAGGTGGTCACAGAAAACCATATAAAGTTACTGTACACAAAAATGAAGGTCACAGAAAAGCAAGACGACCACAATATGATGTTGGAGACATTGACATTGATAAACTTACCTTTAATGATAAGAGAATCTGCATACAACAGTTGCCATGCTGCAACATCAGCATCAATGGATATGAGTAAGTGTCCGATCAACACTGCGTCGTCCAGACACCTGTTATATGGTCCCTGGGACATCACGTCCGTAGCGTACAGATGTAACCAGTACAGCAGTAACAGCCGCATTTGTTGCTGTAGGAGTAGGATTTGTGTCCTTGCTGCTTCCGAGTCTTTACGCAATGCTGACAGGAAATCTTCCACCGCTTCCTGCAAGGTATTCAACATATTCGTAAGTTCAAAGTGGAAAATTTGGAGGTACATTTTCGGAAGTATAGAATAAAAAGACAAACAACTAAGTCATTTATTCAACCAACGTTCCAGTGACCATCTGTCACCTTCCTCAAGGCAATTCTGACTGGTTCACATTTGCACTGCAGCTTACAGATCATTCCCAGATGCAAAGTATTCATACATTTGGGACCACATCTATACACATTTTATACCTGTTGAAACTAATCACGGGCTACAGAAGTATAATATGTTTGTTCAACACTGATACTTATTTTTCTTTACTGACCTGTTGCTTGTTCATGACAATGTTCATGCAACCCCGGGCGCACAATGCGGTGCTACATTCGGTCTGGACCTCCAGCACTCTACTGTAGTCCTGCGCCGCTGCCTGGTAACTCCCGAGGTGAGCGTGGCATTCAGCACGAGCCATCAGGGCTGTCGTGTTCGTCATATCTGTCACATTAAAAAGGGAATACAAAGGGAGTCATTGACTTCTACTTCACAGCACTTGTGTAGAGCAAAGGAACCATAAGAAGTACAAAGTTTCTGCTCTAGGTCTAGACTGCAAGTACATTGCTACTCAGCTTTAACCTTCTCCCAGAGTGCTGCCTATCCCATAACCAATAAAGAATTGGTAGCCAAGTAGCTATAGTGTGCTTAAGGTAAAGACAAAAAAATTTTCATCACTCCTATGACATGTGCTTCAATACACGTTGCACATTTGTCTAATTCTCGTTCACAAAGTCAAGTTCATCTTTCCATGACATACCTGATGTCAGCGTTGCAATGGTGAAGGCACTGACGGCTGTATTTATGACAGCAGGTTCCTGACTCTGTTGTAACAGGCTGAAGCCGTACTGCTGAGAACTCCTCAATAACACCTGTCTGTCCTCTTCTGGCACATCAGCTAGTGCTGCATGGAAGGTGGCTTCTCCTTGGGTCTCCAGAACAGCGATACAGCCCTGTAAAGAACAATCAACAGTATTGAATTTCAGATTAGTCGCGGACCATATATGTGCATGTATTAAACATTAAACACCCTGATGCATTATGGTTTGAAGCCATTGGTTGAAATGAAATGTAGAGTCGGACTTAAAGAAAGAAGTTGTTCTGCTGTATTTTGCTGTGTCAATTTTATGTCTAACACAGACAGACAGACACACACACACAGAAACACAGATGCACACATGTACAAATCTGTGCAATTCATGCATTTAGTACACACACACACACATACAGGTAAACCTTAATCCCATACAACTGTCATATCAGACAACCTTGCACAAAATCACAACAAACTGTTACATTTAATTTCTTGGTTAACGGAATTGGTTAACGGAATTTTTTAAAATATGCTAGATTGGAAAATCAACAAGAAAACAGAATCTCAGAGGAAAGTTTTTACTTTGGTACACACAATTTCAGGGAGTTAACAGGGTCAGGTGCAAGATTTCACCCCAGCCTTCTGTTTTCATGATTTTTTTGTAATGCTAAAATTATTTAAAAAATCCGTTAACCAAGAAATTAGATTGGTGTGGCCTAATGAGATAAATGTGCTTTTTCACCTGCACTGCTTCCTGTACTTTTCCCAGTCGTAGCCTCAGCAGCGCCAGGTGAACGCTGGAGACAGGGTCCTGCGGGTTAGACTTGACCTTGTCCAGTAGGATCCGCTGGGCCTCCTGCTCGTTGCCCAGCTCCAAGTGTGCGTGGGCCCGCAGGAGATGAACCCCCTCTGTCCCTGGACTCAGCAGCTGGAGCAGGTCTGTCAGACAGAGCACAGCCTCTGTCTTCTCCCTGTACAGTTATGGGGGCAGTTAGTCAGTGTTCAATAGTGGACAGTATTGCAACGTTACTGTTACAGTACATTTATTGATTCTAACTACTCGCTGTAACATTACAGTAAACTGTTATATATGGACAACTGGTATGTAATGTTATGGGACCTTACAATATTCCTATGTAATACATAATGATGGTGAAAAAACAACTTTTCTTCTGCAGAGAAGGGAAGACAATAAAAAAATTGGTAAATGTTAAAAAGTAAAAACCTAAGAAATGTGAAATAAATATGATCATTAAGGAAATTTAACAAATTTCTTTTCAAAAAGATACTTACTTGACTGACACCCCAGCTACATCAGCAGTTTTGGGGGCAGTTAGTCAGTGTTCACTGATGATTAGTATTGCAATGTTACTGTGTATATACTGATTCTAACTACTGACTGTAACATTACTGTTAACTGTTATACAATGTATATGGGCACACTGATATAAGGTTATGGGACCTTACAACAGCATTATACATAATATCAATGGGGAAAAAACAGCTATTCTTGAAGTTGTATAGAAAAATAAATGAAGAAAATAACAACGTATAGTGATCTTCAAAAGTCAAAGCCTATATAAGATGAAATAAATGATGTTAAAGAAATCTTATAAATATCTTTTTTTAAATACTTACTTGACTGACATCCCAGCTGCATCCCCAGTATTTGTAGTATCCTCTCTATTAGCATGGAGAAGAGTTTGACAGCCTTTGATGATGATTTCCTTCAAGTGTTCTTGTTCAGGGACAGGGATTTTCTTCAGACTCACTGCCGTGTCTTTAACAGACACAAGACTTGCCTTCAAGACATCTTCTATCAAGTCGTCTTCTTGACCCTTGAGCAAGAAGAAGTAGGCTCTAGCGCAGAGCGCGTCAATGGAGTTCGGATTTCTGTCAAAGGCGATGTTTATATCTGACATGGCGATGTCGAGATGTCCTGCTTTCAGGTTGGAAAGCGCTCGGGAGCATAACGTGGACGTGTCAGTTCTTGTGTCGTTCTGTAACATGGTATCGTAGATGTCCGCCGCTTCTTGGTGTTCGCCCAAGAACGTGTGGCACTCGGCGCACGCATGGAGTACTTTCCTGTTGTTTGGCTGAAGCGCTAGGACGAGTTTGAACAACTGGAGGGCAGCCCGGACCTGATCACTGTTACCGTCGTCTGTCTGGCTCTCCTTTCTCACACAAACACTCATCTTTCTGCCAAGGCCAACAACGTAGCTCACGATTTCTTTCAGTTGCTCTTTTGCGAAGTTTTTCGACATTTCAGCTTTCGATAGGTCTGCATCGATGTTAACCGCAGCGATCAGATCAGTGGTTGCGTAATCTAGCTTTCCGAGCTGGAAGTGACAAAACGCTCGTGCCACAAGAGTGTCAATCATGGGACCCTTGGACGGGCTCTCCTGACCCCGTAGCAGCTTTAGCATGTTGGTCCACATCTCTGTTGCACCCGTGAAGTCACCCAGGTCTGCCTGTAGTGTGGCACAGCGAGTCAATGTCTTTCCATCGTACGGATCAAACAGTAGGATGATTTTACCACAATCTATTACAAAAGACTGCCACTTGTTGATGTCTTCAGTACTAGTGGCTCTTTTAGGCTGATCCAAGCTCGCGCACCTATGTAAGACCTTCAACACTCGAGGTAGGTGCTGTTTCTGAGCTAGCATGTACTCTTTCAGCTCATTCTCGTCCTCTAGGAAGGCCTTTATGAAGTCCGCTGCCACAACTCGGTCCCGTTTCCTCGCCAGTAGAGCAGCGAGACCGCGGTCTAGGTACAGACGGAGAGGTTTGTCGGGTTGGTGCTCCAGGATAGCGGAGCACTTCTCAATCACTTCTTGGTACTTCTTTTCTTTGAAAAGTTGGGATATTCTAGCACAGCTTGATGCACCGATCAGGCTAGCGGGACACGATAGAATGAAGGATGACAGCTGGTCGGGGGTGAGCAAGACGCCATACTCTTCCCTCTGCTCCGCCGCTTCTGCCGAACTTCGCCCCCAGAAGTCTACCAGCTCCACCACGCTTTCCAGCGACTCTTGCGGCAGCGACTTGAGGTGGTCGATGACATACAACGGATCCTCTTCATACGCGCTACAGTAGCAAGACACAGCTCGAGTAAGGTTCCCGTTGATCCGCTGAATATCGCCCTCGACGCACAACGCTTCCTTCTGAGACATCTTCAAGCCTTTAGACTGCACAAGTGTAGTTTGCTGCTGATTTTTCTCTTTACCCTCAACGCTCATATGAAAGACTGGATGATGACTGCCTCCGATGGTTGTAAAGTCCTTCAAAGCTTCTCCCATTAACACATGCTTGGTCTTTGTGTTGAAAACTTTGTTCAGTTTCTTGGAGGAAAGACTGAGAGCGGCCGAGTCGAGGCCAAGGTAAGAGGAGTAGACGTACAGTGCAAAGTCTAAGAGGTTGGCGGCACGGAGTTCTCGGGTGATGCGGAATCGGACGATTGGTGTGATGCTGGCACTGCTGGATGTGGCGTGCAAGACCTCGATGTAAGCTGGAACTGAAAAGCAACATACACATTGTCATTCTGACTGTTGCTATTTTCTAAATTTGTCATATTGAACTACTGACAAGCACAGAGGTTTGAGACAGATATGAATCACACCTTTGTACAACTACAAGGACCTTGGCATTATGCTATAATTCACATATTTAGTTTTATATATTAGAAGATTATTCTCACATATTAGAGTCAATAAATGTATTAAAAATATTCCAAGATGCAAATCAAATATAAGGATGGATACTATACTAAGAACATAGTACGTATACTATCTAACACTATGATTTAGAATAGTAATTTATCACCACCTGTCTGCTATGACCATTTTGTTTCTTTCTAAATCCCTTATTAAGCAGTCACTATAGGGACAGATCTAACTCATACGAAGTTAAACCATATAGTGGTCTGCTTCTATTGTAGAAACTGAAGTAGCTGGCAACTATTGACGCAGAGTCTGACATGTGTATCATGATACTCCAACCAGACTGGTGCTTCACAAGACAACTGTTAAACTCCCTTGACTCACTGGACGGATCCTAGCTTGGTTTGACAACAGCATTCAGCAACTTTTCAACACAGTTAGTTTAGAGTAAGAAACTCTAGTCTCTACCAGACTCTTCTAGTTGCTGGAAAAACAGTCAGAACTGAACAAATAGGGTGAATGATTTGTGACAGAAACACTATTCAGTGTTTCCGTCTAACTCCTCTCGCAAATTCTTCACCCGATTTGGCCAGTTTCTTAACTTTTTTTCAGCAACCAAAGGAATCTGGTGGATACTAAAGAAACTTGAAGTACACACGAACAATAAAGTATGTATGAAGGAGATCACATCTACTCACAAGGCCCAGATTTCTCCACGTAGACTCCCCTGGCCACCGTGCCCTGCTTTTTGAAGTTTTCATGTTGTAACCTGAGGAAACAGATCGGGAGACGTCAATAGGTGCTGTCGCCGGGGTGCCACCTGCACGCCTTTGTTCAGGAGGAAACATTAGATGTTTGCTTTGTTCTTAGGTAATTAATCACAGTGTCGGTGGCTTTCTTAGGATGAAACTCAAACCTTTTAGTTCCAATATACCAGAACGTAGCGACGGAAATGTAAAAGGTCAGGTACTGTACTGTTATGTGAATTGTTAAATAAACACACATATAAATGTATATACCGAATGTTACGACAGAAACTATATATACCTTCACTTCAGGTTGCCTTAGGTATTATTCACAAGGTTACTTAAGACAATAAAATTCTGTATGAGGGCTCTAACTGCAAGTTGTATGGTCAGTTTGGGATGGATTATAATCATGCTTCAAATATGATAAATCAAATCTTCAGGTAGTACACAAAATTGCTGATAATTGTGTGTCTCAACTTAAGATAGAGCAGATCATGCTTTGACACTTTGGACCTCCCTCCCCAATATGCTCCCTCCCTAGAAATTCCATAATTTTTGACCCCCACCCCCACTCCCCAGACTCCATTTTATCCCCTCAGTCACACTCCCCCCTCTCCATTGCTGTACCCCCTCCCTTCTCCTCTCCACCCCCTTCAAGCTGCCCCCTACTCATGTCACCCCCTTTCTCTACTCCACTTTCACACCAACTTCCAATTCCAATTCCAAAATGTCTAGACCTCACTCACTGGTCCTTTTAATCCTACTCCCAAAGTGATCAGCTGTCAACTCTCAAAGGGCTATTCCAATGTGTTGGGGGGGATCAATCATAAATTTTACATATCATCAATAGATTTACTAGAAAGTAACAATTCAGCCTAAGCAAATCATTAGTAGACCTAGAATATGTGACACTTTGTTATGACGAGAAAACAATCGGAAGTTTGATGGGGATGGTTCTACCATACCAGTCACAGCAAATACTGCTGCAATAATGAAATCTCTCGCATGAGGACTCTTCTGTACCGCTAGGGACTTACAGCACATGTAACACTATATGCCGCAACATTTCAACTCCGTTACTTTGGCAAACACTAACGTTTTAGGAGGGAAGGCTCATTACCAAAGAGCCCTGCTACCTTCAATCGTGCTTGTAACACGAAGAATATTCGTTGAAATCAAAGTCATAGTCTTCATTTTAGTATGACAATGTATCATGAAACTTCATAAAATTGTTTGATAAGGTTGGTACATTGTACTAGCATCGTCTTAATTCTTCTCCTTCTTCCATGTTTTCCGTCCAACTCGAAGCGTCATGTTCCCAGTTAAGTTATACTTAAGTTAATACTCATTACTTAGAAAGCATGCGCAGTATCTACATTTCTAGAATTCTAGATACATTTGATCAAAGTTACGTTTCTTCTAACACTACCGTGAGAACTACTAAGACAATATCTTGAGCTTCTTTTTTCACTTTGAATCCATTGTTCCCCACATGTCTGTTGTTGTACGATGATAGTACGACAACACTGCGTGATTAATCGGTTTAACTTTAAGAGACCCGCTGGGAGGTCTTCAGCAGGTTCGGGTTGCTGGACACCTGTTCGACCTAAAAATGGGACCTCCTTTATTTGACGACCAAACCCTATAAATATTCTCATACCAAAAGGAGGAGATGACATAATAACGTTAGAACGTCCATTTATATATGGGTTTCTTTAAATCGTCTTGTTCTTGCAAGAATTGTGATCTGGGCGCGTGTGTGTGTAGCTTTACGACTGCGATAGCCCTAATGCTAGCGCTTTTAGATCTATGATATGCTGTATATAACGTTAATGTCGACTCAACAAATCTGTAAACAAAGCAGATGTTGGAAGAATAAAGCCTTACATTTTTCTGGCTATCTCAGCATAACCTGGTTTGTTTATTTGCTTGTTTTTGTTGTTGTTGTTTTTTGTTTTTTGTTTGTTTGTATTGCATACCCGGTAAACCGCCTTAACACGTAACACACCAGGTTTGTAACAGCACAAGCTGCATATCAAGAGATTACGGACAGATTAAGAGATTTATTTGATCCACTCACACCAGGAAAGTGTCTCTAATCTTTTCGATAAGTGTGGTGGGTTCTTTTACGTGCTCGATGTGAGGCTCTCCTCAAACACGGGACCTCCACTCAACTTCCTATCCGAGGGATGTCCCTAACCAGAGCCATGCACTAAGAGATGCTAGTATGTGTTCATCTGTATGAGCTCGTTCAAATAAGGTATACAACCCAAGGGTTTGCCATGACGTCAAACAGACGACATAATCATGAAAGGCATCAGTCTCACGTAAGCAGTTGGCTGTGAACGTCTCGGAGAGCTCTCAAATCGTACACGATATCTTTATAAGGCACTACAAAACAGCTGTACATGGGCTGGCTAGTCAAGTATGCATTCCTATTTCCACTCTGTGTTTTCCATATCCATCACCCTTTAACCCTATCCACCACACGTTCGAAAATGAGTCTGTCTGTATCTGTAGTCTGTGTAGCCGGTATAACTTACTTAGCCTCCACCAGGCTTTCCAATGGATCGTAGAATTCGGTAAAAAAAAGGGAATAATTGGCCAGTAGAGTCAGTCCACGGTAAGGCTAATAAGTAACTGCGCTTGCAAATGAAACCCTCTGGTGGCCAAACGGTCCCTGGCAAATGTTCTCCCTATAGCTGGCGTAGTTAGTCTGGTAGAGACTAGGTATAACCGCCCTTCGGCGTAACACATCAGCTTTGCAGGCACACGGCGCGACAGCAGCTGGTTACATTACACTGAACGACCTGTCACACCTACCCTCTGCACATCTAGCTGCAAGCGTTCTTTAAAGCTACCTAGTCAAAGGCTAGTCTCTACCAGACTAACCGCGTCGGAAATAGAGAGAGCATTTGCCGGGGGACTTTGGCCATGGAGGACAACATTCCCATCCGCAGTCTAGGGTTGCCTATTGGACCCTCTCTCCGTAGCCGACTCCCTTCATACAATTGACTTTATTTGGCCAATTTCTACTATTTTCCCAGCGACCCGCGGAGACTGGTAGAGGCTAGTCAAAGGCTACTTCTACTGTACTTGGTGGTAACGAGTTCCACTCTGGAATAGATTTTCTGGTTGATAAAAAAGGTGAATTTTAAAACTACGTGACTGTATCAATATACAATTTACATATATAAAAGATATGTAAACGTTACTATGACCTTAGATCTTTTCCAGTTCAAAATGTTTGACATCAAACATGTTGTCATGATACCGCATGGGAAGAGAGATAAGGAATCTGATTTTCCCACACAGATCTCAAAGTAAAATCTAACTATTGCTTGTTTACAACTTCAGTCCTTTCACCACACACTGTACCGGTGTTACTTACCTGTGCAGGTGACAGCAGTGTGCGAACGTTGTTTCCTTCCATCTGTCCTCCTCGTCTTGCAGACGTGATGTCAGCATCTCTATAGCCATCTTAGACTCCTGGAGCACATCGTTCCTTGTCTTGTCTTGCTGTAACTCTTCTTCTGAAGCCATCTCTTTCCGAAGGTAGTCCACTCGCTTGGAGAAGTCAAAACTTTTCACATAGGCCGATCAAAAGCTTGTACCGATTCGTCCTATGTATTCCTCTGTTCATGATATTTTCTCTCTCAAAAATAGTATTTACCCCCAAGATTGGACAACGCCTCAATATCAACACGAAGAAGGACCAGTGAATCTCGCCAGGAGAAAATATCGCAACACCTGCTAGTCGCGTAATACAGTGTATTTGTGCACGTATAGCGTAAAGGCATTTGATAGTTGATCCGACTAACACGTAGTTGTGAGTCGCGTTACACTATGTGCGGTGGGTTCGCATTGTTCCCCCGTTTACTTTGTCTAAAACAACATGGCGTGTTTAACGTGTTGATTGTGTCGGTGTTGTTACTGTTGGAGTGAGATGGACATGGCTTTTCCATTGGGACTGACGTGTTCGCTATTATTGTTACTAACCCCGTGGGAACCAAACACATCGGTGCCTCTCTGTGATCGGTTCGGGGTTCAGAGCGACCTTGACCGACAGGAGATAACGGTAGTTCCCAGGACATAAGAGGAACGATACCACACGTGCATGCAGGGTACTTAATAAACTACAAAACTTAACGACTCGAGAAAAAGTAGAGTGGATCAGAGAATTAGTGTCTAACGATAACGATTTTAACAAAAATTCCCGTGCAGTTCCGGACCAAGCCGCTATGCCATACGGGGCCAAAACTTGCACCATCAAAAGCTATCTCACCCCCCCCCCCCCACCCCGAAAAAATAAGATCCCGCTGCATTACCGCGGGAAGCCGCAAGGGGCCCCAATTAGATCTAGTAAGGCCACAGCAAGTAAATTTTATGGATGACATCCTCCGCAGACTCCAAAATTAATGAGATAGGGCGGAAAAAAAAAAGATGGGCAAAAAAACAAGATTCCTATATTTTCAAATTTTTAGATTATGAATCTTGTTAAACAAGACTTGAGGCAACAAAATATGCTATCACGACCAACAGGTCATGTATTCAACCAATGAGGTTTCATATATAATATAAGACCGCCTTGATTCAACAGTAAACATGTCATACCATCATGGGCATTCTTGAATACCTGGGCAGCAACTATATTCAACTGGGTATTCATATGGAACACCCTGTCAACACATGCCATCAAATGCAAGCAATTGAGCTTCAAGTTCTGCTGGATCATATCAAACAATTGCACAACACAGGGCCTTTGTCGGACATATCATCGGAGGGCAATGAAATTTCGATTTTGTTAGTAGTACACTTCATTCAAGAACAGCACATTGGATTACACGTTGTTTATAATAACGGCACAGAAAGTACACACTATATTACAAGTTTGGCATGAGGGCTGCACAGTGTCTTCCTGTAAGTTGGTGACGAAGAGCAATCTTGTTACAGCTTGCATACACAATAATTGTACAACGCATTTGTATGGAGTTTTCACCATTCTTACATGTGCATATGCCTTGTTATGGCATCTAGAACATTTTTGCCATAGAACTGACTGTAGTTTGCGACATATTGTACTATTTAAGGTATGTTGACCATTGCCGAAGGACAAAAAAAATTGTTTTTTTTTTCGAAATCAGGCGAAAATTAATGAGCGCGCTGATGTCATCCATAAAATTTACTTGCTGTGGCCTAAGTTCCAGTTTTTGTCACAACCTCGATCGAAAAGTTTGTCTTTCTTGGGTGGCAGTCAAATATTCCAAATATTCATTCAAGAATTGGCGTCCCGATTAAATTTGACCATAGAACATGAGACCAATATGAGAAAACAGCGAAAGTCAGCCCAAAAAGTCCCCCACAGGAGGTCTACACAGAAGGCCGATAACAAGTCGCCAGGGGGCCCAAAATCTAATCATTTCGAAGTCTCACAAAGACCTACCCACCTGCCAAGTATCAAGACAATTCATAGACATTCTCGAGTTATCGTGTTCACAGAAGGACGGACACGCACACGTACGAACGCTGACGAAAACATAACCTTCTCGGCGAAGGTAATCATGATGTTAGTTAGCATTGACCACATTGTTGGGCACGTACCCGTCGTGCTTTACGGTAGAATCCAGGAATTATTTCAAGCAGCCTTGATATGATGATTAAATCAAATTTGTCAAATTTGAAATGTTCTATATACCGTGTAAGTAACATAGGCTTTCATTGAAACTATTTTAACCTGTCAAATGTCAGTGATTTGTATGTAAGTCATCTTGATATTTTAATACTTTGTCTATTGTAACGAAAACCCACGCAATTCAGCCTGTGGCTGCCATGTGGTGTTTTGCTGTTTGATTGTTTGAATCGAATAAAACCATTATTATTATTAACAGATTTTCGGGAAACTAGATACTAACAAAGGCCAATGTACAGAACACCAGGCCAAGACATCTTACGAATCAAAGATTTGTAGACCAGATCCGAGCTGGGCTGCCAGCAAACCATATCAAATAAACCTCTTGTGTCTTAACCTTCTCCCTGCTGTCTTATTCTGTAACCAATGGGGATTGGGGTGCCAAACGGCTACTTCAGTGTGCTAAAGCGGGGTAACTGTCCGGAAGAAGCTTCAGTGAAGCTTCGCGCTCTCGCGGTGCTCTTTCGCCTTACATTTTCCGTTTCAGTCTGAGATGGCATCCAGGGACAGTTCGCGAGCCGTCCCCTGAGTTGAAGACTCCAGCCTGAAAAAGCTCCGTATACGTAAACACACACGGCACTTGTTTTCACAACCACATGGTATTACCTAAAATATCCCAGTGTCGTGGTCACATTTGTCTTCGCGATTTTGTCGTAGAATCTTTTTCGATGCTCTGACAGAACCGACTGTAGAGAAGGATCTACGGCAACCCTTTCTGTCGCAAGACAGTTGGATTCTGTACGACGCAATCGCGACTAAAGAATTCCCTCGATTTGCGGGATCGTATTCCCATCGTACGACGAGTGTGACCCGAGCGCTGACAGCGGGTAGCTATAAAAATCAAAACGACACGACACGTGCCGAAACGGGACAGATTTTTGTTTCCAAACTGGCGGTTTTCATGGTTTGATATCGCCGCGTTTCATTCTTAGAAACTATATTAAGTTATGTTAACACGTTATCGGATGTAAAATGCAACAAGGGTACCATTTTGGGCTATATTTGTGCTTCACTAGAATTAGACTTTGTAGAAAATGCAGTGAGTGAAGTTTAAGTATTGCAGACCAAATACTTCCTCCGTTCAACCCACTACTAAACCCCTGTGCCATCGACCTCTCGAAATGATCTTGGGCGGTCTGACTAGTTAAAAAAAAAACGTTTATCCGGATTGCAATGGACGGGGAGGGGTTGGCACACAACAAACACCCTACACAGGAAGCCAGTGAGATACGTTTTCCCGCAACTGTCCATATTGGAAACTCAAGATCACTAGATAACCGCCTGGTGCCGAAGATTGGGACTTGTCGAAGTGCCGTGCTCGCTGGAGATAAGGCACGAATGTGACAACTGTCACGCCAAGGACGGAGGCAACAGGAAACATACTTGGGCCTCGCCAAGCCGACATCTCGTAGCCTGGGTACCATGATCCTCCGTGCAGTTTGTCGCTGGCTAATTCCTTTCGCTTGCTATTAAACTACGCGTACGGTGCGGTAAGCTACGGAGGATGATACCCAGGCTAAACTTATCATCTCAATGAAAGATGAAGATATTGTTTTGGGTGTGTCTGTGTGTCCGTGTTTCCGGACTTTTGTAGTTCGCATAACTTAACAACCTCTTGGCGTATTGTGATGGCATTTGGTATGTGGGTAGGTGTTGGAAGGACGAAAGTCAAGGGCGATTTTGGGCCCCCTGGCGTGTGACCTTGGTACTGCAGCAGAACTTCCGGTTTTTGTATCTTTTGACCTAAATATGCAATGGTCTTGTTTTTGCTAGTTTAAAAGAAAAGATCACGTGTATAATTCTAGACAAACATCAACCTCAAGGTGTCCATCTTTTGATACAATAGCTGAAGAAAGTTATTGTCTTCCTTGCTGTTCAAATTTTTTAAAAGATACCTTTAAACGTATGCTGTTGTTTCGTGATTTTGTTCAATGAATGAATCAGTACAGTGGAAGCATGGGGGTCACAGAATGCCTGATTTTGATTTCATTTCGCCCGCTTCCTCAATTTTCTGTCCAAAACCGGGAACCAAGATATGTAAGTAAATGCGACCTTGTGTCTTGAACTGTTGTAGTGCTTGACTCACACGTTACGCTTGGTTCAGAAGCGATAACTGTGTTTAACTAAGATACAATTTCAGCGTGTTTTAAGCCTTGTCCGGTGTTACCCTGTTGGTATTTCGAACGAAAAGTGTCAACTTCGTTTTCGGAAAGGCCATGCCCTCGATGTCCGCAAACACGTAAATCACGCTTTAAATATAGAACACAAACGTTCACGCACGGAATGCCTACGTGCCTAATAGACGTCTATTCGATCCAACACTTTTGAACCTCCTTGCCTTGAAGCCATATTTCTCCTGACAAAAATGGCCTGTCCCCGTAAATTTGATTATCTCCTGGACAGTGATACATTTGAAGCAGAGGTCTCCACATTTCCCGCGTCATTTAAAACCGCGCTAAAAATACACATGGTGGGAATCACGTGACAGGAGTGCATGACCAGACGGCCTTTTTCTCTCTCTCTCTCTGAGTTTCTCTTTGAACCCGGAGGCAGCTCTGAGTCCGCATTATGTCAACAGTCTCCACACGGAAGACCGAGATCGGCTACCCGTAACGCATTCCCCATCCCGGGACGGACCGCTAGACTTTTCCCGATATCGTCTCGGCACAACCTTCGGCCATCCCTGGCGGTACGATGGAGGAATTGCCGCAGAATTGCGCAGAGGGCTAGTTCCGAGTTGAGAGATCGCTCGTCAAAATATCAAGACTACAGTTCGTGTCCCCTCCGTTTGAGGACTACTTCTACACGGACTGCGTGTTTTTAGAAGTCTGAGTTAGAACTGCCAGTCGCCATGGCGGAAAGTATTGATACCAGAGGAACTTTTCACCAAGTGGAGCCCTTTGAGGACAGTGGTGCGGAGACCAGCGTAGCCATTTTGGAACAGTTAGAATGGGAAGAAGAGCAGAGAAGAGAGAAGGAGAGGGGGAGATGTCGCTGTCATTGGAAATACCCCTGCACGATCCCTGGGATTGTGAAAATCGTGGAAATGGTAAGAAAACAAGCGCTAACTGTTTTGTAATGTTAGTAGGGCGCACTTTGTATTAGGCGCACGTACGTTCAAGTGTTTCTAACCCGTCTAAATCGGTATACACCGAAGTCGCCTGGTAGAATCGCAATCGCTTACGTAAAGCATATCTGTGTCTTTCACTCTCTACGATACTGAAAACAATCAAACGGCTGTAGATGTTGAGATATTGAAACTCGACTAGCTTGTTTCTTATTTTTAAATCCGAGGGCTAGCTTAGCATGGAAAGTCGCCAGCGCTCGGAATGTGAAAAACGCTCGGCGTGCCACGGCAGGCATATATGGCAGTGGAGTTCATTTGAGATGTCGGACCTATATTCAGCGGAGACAAGCACTGCAGTTAAAAATAAACATGACATATTGACGAGAAATACGCGAACTGTACGACCACGCCTATCTTATACTAACACACCCCCTCCCACCAGCCGCTATGTCATATCCTGTTGGGCTTCAAAACTGCAACGTATAGGAAGTGCTTAAAACTTAACACGTATCTGCTAGTCGCTTGACACCTTTTTGCGATAATGTTGTTTGTAAACAGTTCATGTACGTGTTGAAACAACATTTGTAGTGTTGACAAGTCGCGTCAACAACAGACTAAATATGGTGATGCTCCTGTTTTGAGATAGTCATG
Organism: Branchiostoma lanceolatum; assembly: GCF_035083965.1. NCBI lineage: Eukaryota > Metazoa > Chordata > Leptocardii > Amphioxiformes > Branchiostomatidae > Branchiostoma > Branchiostoma lanceolatum. The sequence goes on from NC_089740.1 coordinate 12,110,393, forward strand.
AGTAACCTTTTCTTGACACGGTGGTCGTACAGTTGTTTCGTCTATAATGTTCGGTTTCGAAGAGTTGCCAGCGTTCACTCTAAAAAGGTAACGCACCAATTCGATGGCTGAGCGCCAATTTGTGGCTTGTTTTGCGTTCGGCCCTTTTTCGGAAGAGTGTCGATGTTGTAACCGAGGTCTGTGATTCATTCTGACTAAAACTAGTGACTCATTCTGACAAAAACTATTCATGTTACGTCGAATCTGGGAAACGTTTCAAGTGTAGATTTGTGCTCGAGGATGTTTTCCCCTCAAACATAATTTGGAAGGAAAGCGAAGCTGATAACACTTTAGATCTTCCTCCCTCTAGAAAAATACAATTTGAGGGAATGTAAACAATAACATCACGTCCAACCGAACTGTCAATCGTGACTAATTGGGTCAAAGTTCACAGATAGACGAGGGTGCCGTCAAGTTCAATGTCTCTTGATTGGACAACGCCTTTTGTCTCTTTGACATACTAGCTATATAGTACTTCACCTTGGTAATGTAAGTTTTGGCATTAAACGTCTATTTTTGTATGTAATTTGATAGCTTTCGTGGGAATGTGTTCACAGTTTAAGAAAATGTTGACGTTGGTAACAGGAACACTTTCCTCAAAGTACAAATCTTCAAAGAACCGTTTTGAGGACGATTTTGGTGCCGATTCTAGATTTCAAATGACGCTTCGAAAGCAAACGACTTAGCTTGGAGATATGGACATTAATCCAAGAAGAAAATTGTCAGTCCTCTTCTGGAGGAATTTTTTCAAATCATTAAGCAACTTAACTGCATTATAACACTACAAATAGTTTTCTCTGCAGTCTCAATCAGGTTCAAACGAACAATCATTTAGCAGAGACGGGGGACGTTATAGACTTCCTTACACTTGTACGTGAAGTCACGTGCCTTTATGGCCACACACCTTTAAGTCATTCGAACATGATGAGGATTGCGATACTGACAGCTAGCAATTTAGCTAATCAGTGCTGTGCTTTACTAATCTTTTTCCTGTACATGTAAACATATTTTCTGTTTTCCCCCAACAGATCCTTGACATGATCGCGTTCCTGTGCGTGGCGTGCTCTGATTGGTACTCCGACTTCCACTCGACCTATCGCTTCTTCGAGTTCGTGTCCATGACGACCTTCTGGATCACCTTGACCCTGATGGTGCTGTACATCACCTTGACTATCTTCATGTGCCCAATCAACTGGTCACTCTTCGTAAGTATCAGTATTTGTTTGTTTGTATGTGCCTTTATTTACACTAAAAATTGGTATATTCGGCCATCAGGGCCGATTTTTATAGAGGTCGAATTGGCAGGAGTGTCAAGGGGTCATTTGGAATTAAAACGTACCGTCTTTACTATCGATAGCAAGAATAGATAATTATGTTTAGCCATACCTAGTATGGCTCAACATATTGTTATGTTTAGCCATACCTAGTATGGCTCAACATATTGTTTTTGTTCATGTTCTTCTCCTCCTGCCAAATCTTCAAATGGCTTCTACTCCGCCATTTCTTAACCAACCGACCTGAAATTTGGTGTGGAGGTTAAGATGGCAAATACCCCCAGACCCTTTTTTAATTGTTTTGGTACAGGCCTTAAAATTCATTTTATGGAGGTTTTTTGGGGCATTTTTAGACAATAATGACATTTTGGGCTCCTGTGGCCTGGTTTTACAAGCAAATGACCTGACATTCGGTACAAGGGCGCCTTGAACATGTCCCTACAGGATTTCAATCACAATTCTGGTGTACATCACTTCAGAATGCTTCATTTTGGGGACTTTTGGACCCATTTTCAGACCAAAAACAGGCCAAAAGTGGTATCCACGTTCCATGTTCTATTTGCTGCTGGCCAAGGAATCCATGTTCTATCTAAGGATCCCCGCGTTCCATTTGCTACTGGCCAAAGAACACTGTTCTATTTAGGTCACCTGAGGTCATATTGCAGGAACACACGCAAGCCTTTGCAGTAAGAAGCTCTTGGGGTCTCGCAGAACTTGTAGAGAGAGTTTTTGTACGGGTGATTTTGGAACAGTCCATTTATGCATCAGGAGGGAGATTGTCGAAGTATAATGCTCTCGCAAATGTTGCCTTTCTACATGCAGTTAATATTTCGATTTGCCCAGGTGTTATTTTGGGACAGCCCACTTCTTGCATGGGGAGGAGTATGGCTAAACATGCTGTATTTGCTCAGGGGCAAATGACGGCCTTTCTAGTTTTTGTTCATGTTCTTCTCCTCCTGCCAAATCTTCAAATGGCTTCTACTCCGCCATTTCTTAACCAACCGACCTGAAATTTGGTGTGGAGGTTAAGATGGCAAATACCCCCAGACCCTTTTTTAATTGTTTTGAAACAGGCCTTAGAATCCATTTTATGGAGGTTTTTTGGGGCATTTTTAGACAATTTTTATATTTTGGGCTCCTGTGCCCTGGTATTGCAAGCAAGTGACCTGAAATTCGGTACAAGGGTGCCTTGAACATGTCCCTACAGGACTTTAATCACAATTCTGGTGTACATTACTTCAGAATGCTTCATTTTGGGGACTTTTGGGCCCATTTTCAGACCAAAAACAGGCCAAAAGTGGTATCCCCGTTCCATGTTCTATTTGCTGCTGGCCAAGGAATCCATGTTCTATCTAAGGATCCCCGTGTTCCATTTGCTACTGGCCAAAGAACGCATGTTCTATTTAGGTAACCTGAGGTCATATTACAGGAACACACGCAAGCCTTTGCAGTAAGAAGCTCTTGGGGTCTCGCAGAACTTGTAGAGACAATTTTTTTTTGCACGGGTGATTTTGGAACAGTCAATTTATGCATCGGGAGGGAGATTGGTGAAGTATGATGCTCTCGCAAATGTTGCCTTTCTACATGCAGTTAATATTTCGATTTGCCCAGGCATTATTTTGGGACAGCCCACTTCTTGCATGGGGATTAGTATGGCTAAACATGCTGTATTTGCTCAGGGGCAAATGACGGCCTTTCTAGTGTTGATTATGATTCTATACCTCGCGTTTCAGAATAATTTTCATGTGTTTCGTACACTACTTTGAGAGAAAAAAATCAATTTAGAGAGATTTTGCACAAACTGAGGGCCAATCAAAACATTCGTCGTCATCTTACACATTTACCAAACATATTTACCAAAATGTACCCTGTGTTTTCGGGTCTTTTTCAGGAGTTTATCTACTGCTGTATAGCAGTCATCCTGTACATCTTTGCCTCGTGTTTCTTGGCAGCAAGAGCTTACAACATCGGAGGACTAGCGGCGGGAACGGTAAGACGTCTGCATCTGATATCATTGGGGTGCCTCAAGGGTCGATCTTGGGTCCCCTATGTTATAACATGAAGCTGTCACTGCGTCATCAGTTTACATTTTAAAATTCCTTTCCGATACAAGTAATATGCACGCATTGAATTTTCAACTAATCCTTCGGCCCGTTCTTCAGAAATATTGACCCACAGCCACGTGACCTTACGGTTTCAGTACTGGGTCAAAAGAATGTTGAGTTCGTTGCTGTTGTTGTTGTTGTTGGATACATAGATCTTTTCTGCGTTGTTCTACATGTTAAAAAACAAGAAAGGAAACGTAAGAAAAACCTGAAATTGTTCCAAAGAAGACTTGAATAATCAGTGCAGCTGGTGTGCTGTTGTTCTGCCAGCATCATTTAGAACTACTCTAACTAAAGATCTAGCCGGCTGTATGGTCAACGGCAATGCGCCAACTATGTGAGGCCCGCTCTAATTGCACTCTGAAATCTTACCCTGACTTCTCTCCATCTGTAGGTGTTTGGTTTCTTTGCTGCCATTGCGTACGCGGTGGGTGCGCTGGTGTCGTGGTGGGAGTGTCGGCACCCCGAGTGGGACCTGCGCGGACTTGGGGAGGAGGACTCCTGGCTGCGCGGCGGAACGCCCTGGTGGGCACCCGAGATCCAGGCCAAACGTCACCCCAGAGTCGTCAGTACGTAAAACTTTGCCAATTGCTTTGATTAAGTCATTAAAAAACTAGACTAAGCGTGGCTGCTTGACGTTTCCGGGCGATTTTGTCAGTCAATTTTTTTGCGTTTACATACATTTTCACTGGGTTTTTCGTATTCTCCAAGCAGAAGTGTGTATGTGCGTGCGCGCGCGCGTGTGTGTGTGTGCGTGCGTACGTGTGTGTGTGTGTGTGTGTGTGTGTGTGTGTGTGTGTGTGTGCGTGCGTGCGTGTTCGCTCTCCGGGGTATTTTGCAGGGGCTCTACGTGGAATCACATTCCATATGTCTGCAGTTACTTGCTGCACAGTAGCTTCAAGTCATTGAATCTAGAGTTTATTTTCTACCTCCGTATTTTTCAGTCTCCAAGGAATTCTACGCCACGCCTATACCTGAACACTGTAGCCGACAGAACACGCCGAGGTCTACCCCGAAAGTACAGCCCAAAACGAACCTGGACGCCCAGAACGGTCTTCAACCGCTGCCCGAACAGAACAACGTGAACGAGGCTTCTCGGTAGCACAACTGTTCACGCACGTCCCCTAGCGGATACCGTACAAACTTGTCGGGCACGTTACACGAAAGAATGCAGAGGGATTCGGATTCAGTTACATGATACTCTACAACATTGGTGCCAGTACAAAAACCTTTCATACATTATGTAAGTGATGGACTTCTTACATCCCAAATGACTAATAGAATATGCAACTCACCAATTCTATAGTATTTGTCCTTGTAATTTGTGCTTTGTAAGTTTGTGTCCATGTAATCAGTTGCTTGATAACTATTATTAAGTATACCCATTTGACAAGTTCATAGCATTTCTATTTTACTCTGTGAAGCGCTATGATTTTTAATGTAGGCAAGAAAAAGTCAAGTTGTTGCAGTGTAACACTTTCAAATAATTGTAGAAGGTACACATCTGTCGAACTTATCATGTAGATATTGTAAACATTCTACGATCTTTTGTCACGATTATTTATATTAGTTGTAATTACTCAGGAAACGTTAGACACGGAAAAAAGCTTAAGCTGTTGGTTAGAAGGCACGCATACGTGTTATTTTGTATTGTGTATTTTTTCGTTCACAACATAACCTGGTATATGATCTATACTGTTGAGCAACTCTGTCTAATGTTTTATCCTTTAAAAGAAGATTGAGAAAGTTTGTAGAAATAGTTGCCTTTCTCAGACTTCCCTGTATGTATTATGTGCGTTTTGAAAGAATACAATGTCATCAACCTTTGCATATCTTAGAATGAAAGTTCATCTGTGTTGGTAGAACGTAATCATTTGTTTGTATTGCATACCCGGTAAACCGCATGAAGGCATAACACACCAGGTTTGTACTTAAGAGTACAAGCTGCATATTCGGACAGATTTATATAATATACACACACCGGGAAGGACCACTATTCTTTTCGATAAGTGTGTTGGGTTCTTTAAAGTGCTTGAGGTGTGGCTCTCCTCAAACATGGGACCTCCATTTCACGTCCTATCCGTCCAATAATAAATCATTGTTATTAATTAAAGTTATCAAAGTTTTGACTGAACAGTGAGAAATCACTCTCAATCCGAATTTTAGACCGTCACATTGATTTTCATCAAATACTGTTAATCTTCAAATTTATTCTAGCAGTTTTTGTGGTGACCTCTCCATCATGAATATGTGTTTCCAATGTTCAGAATAGTTTTAACCGCGAAGTTAAACCACCGCAAAAAACTTTCCCCTCCAAATGCAAAGTCTCCACAAAAAATAAATGAATTTATAGTATTTAATGCAGTCACTACATTTCATTTAAACATACCTTACATGGGCTTTAAAATCTGTCATCTATATGTCTACAGAATTTGACCCATATGGCAAGCATATATAAGTTATATAACTACATTAAAAAAAAACTTGCTTCTTTAATTTTTCTGTGTGATGTAAATTTTCATATACACTTATATTATAAAAGGAAATGACAACTATGAGACAAGAAATTGTAGTTTCCAGGGATTTTACTGAAAGTTTACGTAGAACTTAAAAACTGCTGCATGAACATACTGCACAATATTCCGCCATGCCTTGTCAGCCTTACAAACTGATGCAAAACTCTTTCCACATTCAATAATCAAAAAATATATCCAAATCGGAGATTTTCATCCAAAATACAGGTAAATGTCGGTACTGTATAAGATAAAGTGAAATAGCTAAAACATATCTCAAACGGCTATATTATAACGTATAAGCCTATCTGGGAATAAATAATTGAGAAACATTGTTATATTGCGAGGATACAATCGAAGGTGAAGAAACTAGAATCGTTTACATGTACATGCATTAGTGGTTATTGAGTACACTTACTAAATTGTCTTCAACTTTACAAAAGAACTTGAAGAACTAACTAATACAATCTCTACAAGCTTGGTAAAATGTCACCTTCAAGCTAGCCGCCTTAACTGCATACACACACTTTCAAAGGCTATGACCGATGAGCAACCAAATAGTTGACAGAAAGAACGAAATTTCTAAACGTTTTGTGTGTTTTGTGGTCTTTTGAATTATTCTTTCTCATCTTTCATCACATTCAAATTATAAAATATAGGGTCTCACAAATCCAATTCTGGTTGCTCAACGGTTGCTCAGTCTAGTGGAAGTGGGGTTCAGCACTATCCACTTTTGTTTTCCATCTATTAGGCCACACCAATTTAATTTCTTGGTTAACGGAATTTCTAAAAAAATGCTAGATTGGAAAATCAACATGAAAACAGAATCTCAGACAAAGGTTTGTACTTTGGTGCACACAGTTTCAGGGAGTGAACATGGTCAGGTGCAAGTTTTCACCCCAGCCTTCTGTTTTCATGATGTCCTCATGCAAAAATTATTAACCGAGAAATTAAATTGGTGTGGCCTTACAGTATTGTAGAGATACAAGGGAAGCACCAATATTAACTACCGTCAACCCTGGACTATTTGCGGTGTCTTTAAGTACGTGATTTTTGCTGTGGCGCTTCTATTGTGACAGTATCAACCGTGAACTAAAAAATACAACAAACTCTTGATTTCATCCTGCACAAACTTGTAGATATTGAGATCACTAGTCCTGACCAAATGTGACCAAGCTTCATAGTAAACACACAGACACATATATAGTTCAATCCTACATAGAACTACAGGACCTTAAAAGGGCACTGGTGCAAGTCAGAAGCCCTAGGTTTGACTAAAGTCTTTTAGACATTACAGTTGTAGGCTCAGAAAACTGACAGAACAACCTAAAAAATTATGGTAAAAACTTCAATCTGTAGTATTTGAGAATAACATGCTCACATACCAAGTACATGCAACATTGGGGTATATTGTCCATTAAAATTCATAACAATTAGCCAGCTTGAGAAGCCAAGGAAGACAACAGAACATCTTTGTTTTCATTAAGCACCATACTTAGAATTGCAGCCTCCCCACTGCAAAGTTCCTGAATCTTAACATTCATATTGCTGGCTGACTTTAAATGTGAGAATTAACATTAGCATATATATAACATTACATATATCATGGCAAATATATCATTACATAATGAAAAATGAGGTGATTCGTTATCTTATCAGCATTATCAACATGAGATCTAAGTAGCTGACCAAAAGGAGACAAAAAGGCTCCCCTCTTGAGGCATCGCCAAAACAATCCTGGGTGCAGTGTCCAGTAACAGCGCAAAGTTGTGATTTTCAATCAACTGCAAGAAGCACCGGCTTTTTATTTACTACTTGTATGTGTACTGCATTATTTTACAGGTTTGACAGTTATCAGCTGTTTATCAGTTATAGTCAGTGCATGCTTTTGGCAAATCAGCAAATATAGGACAGAAAGCGTCAAGGGAAAAAGATCAAATGGTGTGGTCCAAAACGTAGTGGTCAGGTTAGGGTTAGACACACAATGTATCAACAGCGCCCCCTATTGAAAGGATGATGCACTACAGCTGTTGAAACTCCAACTTCATGCACTTGAAACTTCAAAACCTGAAGAAAATTCTTCAACGAAAATTCTTCAAAGCCACTGTAACAACTGTGTCTTAACACTGACATTTTTCCAGATTGTTTATTTTTATGTTTACATGTATGTTTTGCTGCTACAAGGAGGTTTCGTTGGTCTGTGGTCGAGAATTCTCTTCTTCCAGGAGCGCTATCCTCTGTGTTAACATGCGCACCTAGTGTCACATGGGGTAAGAACAGATGTTAACAACAAACCACAGATCTCATACGTCTGTGAAATATGAGTTTTTGTAAAGTTCTTGACAAATACAACGCAACCATGTTTGTCACACACGATAAATGCTTCATTATAACGCAAAGGTTCCTGACTTCACAACAGCAGGAACAAATTTGGACCCAGAATAACAAAACACAACAAAGAAAAAAATTAAACAATACCACCATTTTCACAGAGGTAACGAGAGTGAATCCCATGATGGACAACAAGTCACAAATAGTGAATTTTCAAAAAGGAGTTTCTTTAGACAAACAAATAACAAACAAACTGACCTGAAAGTAGAATATATAATCGCGACAAGGAGGGGAAGACAAGAGAAACACCTTGGTAAATGGAACACTCTATGTTATACTCTATGATGTCTTAGATTGATTTGCTGGATGGTGCTTTATGTACAGTAATATAATCTTGACTAATAAAAAATTTTTTAAAAACTGACCTGTGTTTCGTGTCTGTCGACCATGGCCATCATTTGTGACTCCAGTTTCTTCAGACGACTTTGGTGTTTTTTCTTTGCCTTTTCATAAGCTGCAACAAGACCACTGTGGGGGAAAATTGCATAGATTAAATGACGAGAAATGGTCATGTATTCAACAAATAATCTTCTCAAGGAAGATCAACTTTGTACTGCATGTTGCAAGTATGACTGTCCTATGTTTTGATAGAAAGATGTGTGTGTAACAGCATTTCTTCCAACATCAATCATGCAAATGACATCTACAATCCTGATTCATATAGTCTATGTCTAATATTGTCTTTAAACTGACTTACATAACAATGCACACCTTTTATTCTTGTCATCATACATCATTGAGAAGCACCTATTTATTATTCAACACTAAGTCGTGATAAAATCTACCTGTTTGCCCTTTTAAGGTCGTTAACAAACTCTGCCGACTGTTGATGCCTGGTTTCATTGTTACGCTGCACTGTCTCCAAGGTGGTCACCAGTTCTTGGATGCGAGCCTTGAGCCGTTTTTCCCGGCGCAACACGTCCGCCAAGGCTTGAGAGACCTCTGTGTCACCCCCGACGTGAACACGCAGTTCTTCTAACGTCGTGATGGGTGTGGCTGTTTGAATGGGGACACCAACCTAAAACGTACAAACACATAGTTAGCTAAAATTCTTCCCACACCTTTTGGTTTATAGGCAGTGCCCATCACCCTTTCTATAGCCCTTGGGCCATTGCTACAGCAGGGGACTAGTTCGCTGGTAGTGGTATGTGTTCAACTACCATACTCTTTCTCATAAGTGCTAAGTGAGATTCAGATTCAAGTGCTAAGTGCTAAGCAGAGAAAGCATTATGCAATTTAAAAGCCTTTGGTATGATCAAGGACATTATATAGGATCCTATAAAATGTCCTGGTATGATCAGGTCAGGTTTTGAACCCATGATCTCCAAAATGCCAATGCAAAGTGCTGTTGTGATACATTGAGGAAACATACATTTAAGTATGGTATGTTTTGTGGAACATGGTAGCATCCATAATACTGTAAATGCAGAAATGTTGGCGGTGGTTTTATGTTCGTGGTTTTAGTGGTAAGCTCTTCGCTGAAAACTTAATTTAAAAGCACCACAAATTTTTTGCGCTCCTACACCCTTGTCTACTATTGTCTCAAACGCGAACTTAAAAGTAAACCGCTGTGAACATTCCATTTTCTCCCTATCGCGAAATTAGAACTGTGAGAAGTCAGAAAATATTAAGACACGTCTGTGCTTGATGAATTCTCATAAACAACTGCTTTATTCCAATGAGAGAACGGGATCGGCCGGTCCCATTCAATACAACGATTTTGCTCGTTACAGAACCACACAAACTTAAATGCATTTACAGTATCTCATCATATTCACCTGGTTGTCTTGCACTCTCTGATGCTCCTTGACTTCAGACTTGAGATGGTCGATCTGCACCTTGTAGGCCTGCTCCTGGGCATCTCGAGACGTGATCTTCAGCTCCAGGGCTTTCTTCTCCTTCTCCATCAGATACAACTGCGCCTTCAGCTCTGCCTTCTCCTCCTGTTAGAAACAAGTTTTAGACAGTTACTGCAACTTGTAACACAAAGAAATTGGTCTTTTCCAAATTTTTAACTGTGCAACTGTCTTTGTCACGTGACCATTTGGAAATTACATACACATGGCTTGAATACTAGTGATGGATCATAAGTGCCAATTGTGAGAGATCTGGCGACTGTCCATGTCTCTGATCAGGGATAGTTGAAATGCCCTGACACCCGACATGCACGTTACTGAAAAGGGTCACAGTCTTAACATGTCTTCTCTGTCACGACTAGTGGAAGAATAGCTTTTCAGTGAGCTAAACTGGTTCGAGATCACTTTCACTATCACTTTTTTTAACTCTTTCTTTCTTTTTCCTGACCTTCATGGCGGTCAGCTCCTGCATGAGGACGGCGTTCTCCAGGTCCAGCCGCTGAGCGCTGGGGTTGATCAGCTCCAGGGTCAGGGGGTCGGGGTCGATGTGGACCGACTCCAGCTCCATGATGGTCATTCTGACGGACGCGCGGTCGTTCTTCAGCTGCTGGATGTAGTCCTTCAGACGAGACTCGTCCTCCTTACTGAAGTCTGTATCACAGCTGCTGGCGGTGGAGCTGGTTGTGCTGAGTGTGCAAATTAATCAGTAATCAACATGAAAAATGTCACAGCAAAGCAACTGTATTGTGTAAGGTAGAGTGGTTTTGTATTGTAAATCAAGCTTTGGTTATGGCTTATAGTAACTTTGAGATATTCTATCCTCATTGTGATGCTGTGTTGTAACCTGTGGTGTTGTGACGTGTTGTAATATGTTGTGTTGACATGTGCTGCAATGTGTTGTGCTATGTTATTTTGACTTGTACTGTAAGAGACTGGTCATGTGCTGTGTTGTGTTGCATTGTGTTGCCTTACCTGGTGTGTGAATGAGAGGACAGATCCAAGCGGCATGTGTGCCGATTTAAACAAAGGTTCAAACAAACATGGTTTTGCAGTACACTGGTGTTGTGTTGAGTGGGTTGTAATGTGTTGTGTTGTGTTGTTTTGTATTGTCTTACCTGGTATGTGAGTGAGAAGACAGATCCTCCCATGGCTGTGCAGTACACCCCTGTACCCCGCACACAGCACCACAGCTACGGTCCAGCCTCTGTAACAGCTGCTTGGCCACATTCTCTGCGGCCTTGCGGTTATCGTGGGCGCGCTTTAACATCGCGGTGGCTTCTTCTGGGTCTGTGTCACCATCGCCTGAACAGGGAAAGTACAACAGGTCAGATAACTTTCACTGACTCAAACACAAAAGTGAAAAAGTGAAAGTGATCTCGAACGAACCAATTGAGCTCAATGAAGAGCTACTCCTCCATTGGTTGTGACATAGAAGACAGAAGATGCTACATACAGTATTTACAGTTTCATTGTATTGGGGAAAATCCCCTTGCCCTTTTTGACAGGTACAATGAACAGTAGCTTTACGTACAATCCTAAGGACTGCAACCCTTTTTAGTAGCACATGCAAATGAATGAAGGAGGAAAAGGAGGAAGGAAGGAAAGAAGAAAGGAATGAGGGAAGGATGTAAGGAGGCAAAGAAGGAATGAATGAAGTTTCTTACCAAATGCCCCTAATCCTGCAGCTCTACATGAAGCCAGGACAGATCCCAGCTCAGTCTCCTTCAGAGCCAGCTGTACCTCGAATGCCTCTAGCATCTGGTCGCTGTATGACAGGGCCAGCTGCAGAGCCGTGTTGTTGGACTCATACTTCCCACACAGCATGCTGAACCTGTTAGCGTTGGCCTTACTCTCCTCAAGAGTCAGCTGTAGGAGGTCGTTCTGTGACTTCAAGTGTTCGATACGACTAAAAATAAAAGCAACACGCTTGATCAAAGATCTATTTCAGTTAACTTGTACTTTGACAATCTTTGAGTAGTACTATCTATTGTATCAGCCTGCAACTAAGTTCGATATCACACACAATTCTTAGTTCTTAAGTTTTGAGGAATAAAATATGTTAAGAAAGACAAAATACATGAAAATTTAATACACATGTCATGTAATAAAAACTTGCAAACATGTATGCCTATTCCACAATAGTTGCACTCCTTCCCAACACATACATCATTCACATTACAAGCCCCTTACATTTTAACATTCATTAACCTTCTTCCTGCTGCCTACTCTTGTAACCATCACAGGTTTGGTGTCAAAATGCTACATCAGCAAGAAGAAGGTTAAAGTGCCATTTTAGAAATATTGTGTTTGGACCCTTCTCCAGTAGGATTCAGTACTGACCTGTTTAACCTCTCAATCTCCACCTCAAACTCCCTGCCCCTGCTGTCTGCCATGGGACTCCCCGCCGCGTACACCGACTGGAAGATCTCCTGTACGCTGGAGCAGTCCTGTAGCGACTGGGACAGGTGTTCCGCCACCTTCGCATTCTCCACCTGCAACCAACAGGTCATGGGTTAATCCAGGTCAACAGGCCAAAGGTTAACACAAGTCAAAGGTCATGTACAGTCAATACACTACAGACATCATTGATTGATTGCCAGCAAGGGATCAAACTAAACAGAAATCAACAATCTATCATTGTTTCTAAGTGCTATGAGACATTTGTTGGCACAAGAAAAACAGTCTAAAAAAATTATCTTTGGGCATATAACTGTCCCTTGGGTAACTTTTGTATTGTATATGTAGCATTTACTCTTTTCGATATGTATGGTGTGTTCTCCCCAAACATGTGACATCTGGCTTAAAATTTCATCCAAAGGACTGCAATGCTTTCCAGTAGTATGCAAGTTGAATGAGTATCAACGGTTGGGATTCGAACTCTCGACTGGAGGCAGGTTATCTCAACCGTAGACCGAGCATGCCACATGAAGATTTACTTCTGACTAAAGTTGATTCTTGTGCTGTATTCACTATAAGACAATATTTCAACTCCAAAAAAAATCCCAAAAATATTTCAACTTTTACTTCATATAACTTAGCCTGACAAATCGCGCTCCTATCGGCCGGTCGGTCCTGTAACCGCCATCCCCCTTGGGTGGGGTTCAGTAACCTCCGGCCGAGAGCTTGTGTAAACACAGGCTACATATAACTCTGATAATCAAATACTGTAAATCAATTTAATATAGCGGCAGGAAAATATAGCGGTTGGGGGAAAATGGAGTAGGTCACATCACTTAATTTTAACGGTGGGAACAAACATTACTATCTGAAATATTAGGGATCAAATATTAGCGATGACGAAATTTTAGCTGTTAACTAGTGACAGTTAAATCAGCTAAAATTAAGTTACAGCTAACAAATCAAAGAATTACGGTATTGGATACTACTACTCACCCCCATAGACGTCAGCTCAGTGCCCAGTACATGTCTGTCCAGGACGGCCCGGGAGGACTTAAGTCGGACTCGTTCCGCCACCTTGGGGATGGGGAACTCTGTGGAGGAGGAGTCCCCAGGGCTGGGGGAGGGGGAAGGTCTGTGGGCGGGGGGACTGGCGCAGGCCTGGACACTCTGTAACCTGGTCTGTAGCTCCCGCACCTGAGGATGATAATAGTATTAGTCTATTCACCAATAGTCTTTGCAGCTTGAGATGGAATTAAACATGAGGGATGATAATAGTGTTAGTTTATTCACCAATAGTCTTTGCAGCTTGAGATGGAATTAAACATGAGGGATGATAATTTTAAAAAAAGTACTCCCCGCACCGAAGGTGCATAAGGCGGCGCCCATCTCCATTTCTGTAGCCCTGGGCCACACAACTTTTTGTGCAAGTCACTACAGCAGGGGGCTAGTCCACTGGTAGTGAAGTGTCTTTAACTTCCATACCCTTTCCCAAATGCTGAGTGCTAAGCAGAGAAAGCAGTATGTACCATTTTTTTTAGTCTTTGGTATGACCCGGCCGGGGATCGAACTCACGACCTACCGCATGCAAGGCGAACACTCTACCCACTAGGCCATTGCACCGGTTTTGGGATGATAATAGTGTTAGTTTATTCACCAATAGTCTTTGCAGCTTGAGGTTGAATTAAACTAGAATTAAACATTTACCATCTACAACAATGCCTTTGTATGCAAATTCATCTGTACATATAATCTGCATTTTGAGAGGAAACCGCAAGATGGGGTGCCTCATCCTACATCATCAGCATTCTTTATCTCTCAGTTGTTGAGGAGAGGCCAATAACTACCCCCAAAATTTATAACAGTCTATTCCTCACTTTTTGAATCATCCTTTTTGCGAAGCAACCAACAAATTAAAACTCTATTCTTTTCCTTATGCTTAACATCATAATGTCTTTTACTATGGTCATTTTATATTTCACTTGCTATCTTTGTAAGAAGGGAGTGAAACATACTGCATTTGCTTGCAACTGTGGGCTTCCAAATTTTCACTTCTACAATTTACTGCAGATCAGTATTTACCCTGCGCCTTAGTCGGTCTCTTTCTTCTCTTATGGAGCCCAGAGATGCTCGGATCTTGTTGAGCTCCTCTTCTTTACTGTGCAGACTTCCCCGCAGACTGTCCGCTTCTTGTCTTGCGTCCAACAGCTGATATTCCAGACCACCGTCTCCCACGGCCCAAGACGACCGCGCAGACTGTGCCTTACGCGGCGTCCCCAGCTCTAGCCTAAGTGTCTCCACTTCTTTTACCGCCTGTACAGCAAAGTGTCATGTTAGGACTATGTAGACTTGGACATAAAGAAGTCAGCCACTAACTATGCATACTACAGTACATTGCATCAGCACTGCATAGTGGTGAGCACTGATATTCCAATGAAACACCACACAATTAGTAGGGCATGTATTTACATTTCACTTCAACATTACACACTTCCTGGATTAGATCTAACTTTCAGCCTTCTAAGGTGGCTGCTTGGCACCACATTTTGTATTGGTTATAAGGTAAGGCAGCAGGGAGAAGGTTAAGGAGGCTGTATGGATTAGAAAATATACTCCAGTTATGATGAGGGGGATACAAGCTTAGTCACATTTGGGACCAAACTTCTCACTGCAGCGCCACCTAGCAGCAAGAAGTAGTAATGCATTTAGCAGTACATGAATTTACATTCGTTTTGGCATTCATAAAACTAACAAAACAGCTTGAAATATATTCTTTTGTTTATTAACATAAACGTAGCAACATACATCATGTGCATTCTTTTCCATTTGCCAGCTTGCCGACGTCAGTTCCTCCACTTGTCTATCCACGTCAGCGAAACTCTGCGAACTGTTCTCCCGTAGTCGCCGTCCCTCGATGGTACTCTCCAATGTGCTGACGACTTTCTGTAGCTGTACGCTAAGGTCGTCGCACTTTGTGTTGGAGTCTTGGAGAGTTCTTGAGAAATTAAAACGGCCACTGACACTACTGCTACTGTCTTCTTGGCTGACTTGAGAAATGTTTTCTTCCTCTTCCTCCTCCCTGTAAACAGTAAATTAATACATTTTATCTATTTCGTTGAAATTTACAGAGGATAAAAGTTGGTGAAGAAAGAAATAATCATCTTGCAGAGGGCCCCCCAAACACTGATTCACAAATCATCAAAAAGAAATTCCGTATATGTTTAAGATGACAGAAATGTAATATTGTCAAATATCTGAAATGTGATTTTGTTAAAATTCTAGAGTACAAAATAATGTAATAGACAGGATAATACATGTACGTTGCATTTTAAGGCTGCTTCTTTCATCAAGTTACTGTATACATGTAAATTTGAAATCCTACAACATTTTCTACCTGTAGCTACTAACCTTATTGTGGCATCCTGCTCTCTGCTTAACTTTTTACGTAATTCCGCTATGACGCCGTGTAGCTCGGTGATGCGTTCCTCGTACCGTGAGGCCTGCGCGTCCGCTTTATCTTCGTGCTGCTGGATAAGCTGGACGTGCTCGCACTAAAACGCAGAAGCAACCATCTTCGTAAATTAATCCATAAGCCACATTTAGCAGTAAATACTTAGGCCACACCAATTTTATTTGTTGATTCATGGATTTTTTCCGAAAAAAAATGGAGCAACAGGGCGAAAAAATATAAAAATAAATTTTTTTGCAAATAGTCTGGGGTAAAGATAAGGGTTAACATAACATCAAGTATAAGAGGATTTTTCAAGTTTTAGCTTTGCATGGCTTGTTTTAATGCAATGCACCCCTTTCTTTGATCTTGTACTATAATTTTAGTAACAAAATTACCCTTTGCCATGTAATATATGGATTGATATTGAGAAATAGTTTTAATAAATGAAAAATTACAACTTATAATCAATGTGACCACAGTTTTTAGGCACGTGCAAGCCTTTATAATCTATTTTAGTGGCTATTGAGTTTTACAACTGAACTGATAGTAAAATTGGGAGTAAAAATTTGTGAATGGGAATAGTGACTAATTTTTTTTTTTTCAGGACAGGCTATTCCGAGAAGCAACAAAAAAATTGGCTTGGCCTTGGTTCAAAATGAATGCCAGTATTCTCATTATGACATTCTTGTGTTTGGTATTACATGTATCTTGTTTTGCTGATGTCTGCACATATCTATGTATACTGTTTGATTTGAGATTATTGTCCTATAGGTACGTGTACAGTGTTCTTTTGTAAATATCAACACAATTCAGTTGTATATACTTTGTACTGTACATCTGGCAGTTGATTTCACAACTGCATTCTAACATAAGTATAAGTAAAACGCAAGTATATATCACGCTTTTTATTGTTTTAACGTGTAATTGAGAACAAGACTTGTTTTAATTGTGGCGGTGCACTGTGTAAAACAAACCGCAATTCAGCCTTTGGCTGCGAGTGTTTTGTTGACAATAAAAAAAAAACATTTGATAATAAACATGTCTCCCTGATTACTATACTAAAGGCATATTGGGGCGGGGGGGGGTGGGGGTCGTATCCTTAGGTCACGTTACCTGAGCTTTAGCCAGTTTCTTCTCCAGTGTGTCCCGTTCACTTGCAGTAGACTGTAACCTGGTACTCAGCTCCAGAATCTCTCCTTTCAGTGAGGCTAAGGCAGCCAAGTGGAGCTGTGTAGATAAAGAAAACAATTTCCAGTTTAAGTCATCTTATAACTGTTTGCCACCAATGAATAACAAGCGCTTTGACAAAAATGAGAATGCATTCTTGGCATTTGAAGCTGCCAAAATTCTGCTAAATTTCTACCCGAAAGGACCTATATTATCATGTTTTGTGGGGTTTCATCCGGCAGAAATCTAAAATATTAAGAAACGCTATACACAAAGGTTCAAACAAACAAAACACAACTCAAAGGATGGATGTGCATCCCTGAATGAATATGATCTTGCGAAAACAGATATCAAAATGGCATCGGAGTTTGGAAAGGGGTCTATCGTTATATCTTTTTCGTTCTTTAGCTACTGACCGTGTTAGCCAGCTCCAGGTAATTTGTTCCACCAGTATTGGCAGCAGAGGAACTGGCAGCCTCCAGTAGTTTGTGTAGGTTGCTGGGCTCGGGGCTGAGATCACGAGCTCCGGAGTCATACTCCCACGCCTCGCGTACAGGCCCGCACGAACCTGCAAGGTAGAACCAGGGAAAGGAATGAACACGTGTACACTGACTGACGTGTGTGTAGAAAATTACATGTGTACATATACTTAAACTATGTGCTGCATAGTGACATCTGTGTAGCTAATTACATGCGTACACTTGTGTGTTTTGTGTAGTATTACGTGTGGTCTGACTGTGTTGTGTGTAGTAACATGTGTGTTTTGAGTAGCAATGTGTGTATAGTGTGTAGTAACTTACCCAGAGTGTTATCGCTGCCTGTTGGCCAGGACTGTATGTGTTGTGTGCAGAAACATGTGTTGTAGGTACACTGTAGTTACATGTGTTATGTGCATTATGCACATCTGTGTTGCACAGAGTTCCATGTAGGTTATGTGTACATGTAGTAATTTGTGCATTGTGTGCAGTTTCATGTGTTTTGTACATGTATGTAGTAACTTGTGTGCTAAGTATGTGCAGTAAACTGTGTGCTATGTATGTGCAGTAACATGTGAGTTGTGTGTAGTTACTTACCCAGACTGTTATCGCTACCTGTAGGCAAGGACTGCATGTGTGTTATATGTCCATGACTCCATGTAGTAACAAGTGTGTTGTGTGTAGTTAACATGTGTGCTGTGTGTAGTTACTTACCCAGACTGTTATCACTGCCTGTAGGCCATGACTGCATGTGTGTTGCATGTAGACTGGACCCAGCCTCAGGCTCAGGCTGTTCCAGTCTGGGAAGCATGTCGTTAATCTCACCTAACAGCTGGACAAAAACAGACATAATATATTACATTTATGTGCACAAAGAAGCAAGAGGAAGAAGTCAAAAAGTTGAATCCTGACAAAACTTTTTGGTGTATGGGGAAGTCCCTAGCCTGATTTCAATCAAGCTTCCTGTAACCGCTCACCGCCCTGTAACCGCGGGGAGGGGACAGAAACCCCTGGACAGCTGGAGTTTGCGTTATACAGACTAGGGAAGTCGCCATCTCCATTGCAATAGCCCTTGGGCCACACAGGGCCATTACAATAGGGAGCTAGCCCACTGGTAGAACGTAGTGGAGTGTGTCCAACTAGTATACTGCTTCTAATCAGCTATGTAGAGAAAGCAGCATGTACCCTTTTTAAATTCTTTGATATTATGACTCAGTCGGGATTGAACCTGCGAACACAATAAGGCTGCAAACAAAGCCCACTAAGTATACAACCATAGGACAACATTCTACTGATACCTGTACTGTACATGTACTACAATTGATGTTCAATATCCAGTTGCAGTCATGCAGACAAGCTCACAATAACCGTCCTACCTGTGTGCGACAGTGGACGAATTCGTCATACGAGATGCGGCCTCTGTCGTCGGCCCCCAACTGCTCCATAATCTCTTGTACTGAGTCTTCCATATTCAACTGACAGCACACCATCAGCAGGTCTTGTCTGCAACAATAACGTTACAGTTGTACACATTGAAGGGTTTAGCAGTCATCCTCTAGTATTGTGGTGAAGCATGGTGCTTTTTGTATAAGCCGGTTCACAGTTTGAACTGCATATGTACAGTGTATATTGATTGAAGTCTTCACCTTTGACCTGTTCATGTGCAGTTCGACCTGTGAACCAGCTTCTTCTTCTTCTTTCCGTTGATGCCCACAATCATTACACTGATTATTCTGGCATATACAGCTTATTCAGTTATTGGCCAGTATACATTTTCTTCACCACAGCTCATGTTTCCAGCTAACTACACCGGGTCACTTCTAAATTCTTGTGCATGCGCATACACATGCACGCATGAACACACATACACACAGGTCAGATGTACTCACACACACACACACACACACACATGCATCAAATTGCACGCAGGCACGCACACGCACACATAGCACACACGCACACAACTAGAGTAGCCGCGACGACTGTAGTGGGAAGACGTATTTACTTGTATATTATACAGTGTCTAATATACAAGTAAATACGTCTTCTCACTCAGGCCTGATCCCACTTGAGTCGCCGCGGCTATAGAAAGAGGAGTGATGAGAGAGAGAAACCTAGTAATACCTGCTGATATATCCATCCCCATCTCCATCACAAGTCTGGAAGAGCTTCTTGATCCTCTCCTCCTCCGGCGTTGACCCTGACCCCGCTGACCCGCTGGACCCTGACCTGGTGTCTGTGGACGGCTGATCTGCTGACCGGTAGGGCTGTCCACCACCCCCACCACCGCTCATGCCCCCCACCCCACCACAAGGCGGATTCAGAAATATAAAAACATCAACTTCAACCCAACTTCAAATCTCAGCGGAAGCCCTACGGAAGCTCACGTTCGTCAGGCAATCATGCCATTACATCACAGTAATGTTTACCCGCCTACATACTGTGCCTGTCAACCTCACGTCCCGCAAACGGTCTTAAATTTCTCAAAATACCGGCCGACAACACTTCAAACTCATCGTAATCTGGCCTGTGAAGTGGACCCACAAAAGCGCAGTCCATTACGTACAGAGATAGGGGTGTTGAAAAATGAAAAATCATGAATTCTTTATTTTAGCAATATATTCACTTGAATACTCTGTTAATAAGTTGATGTAATAGTTGTTGAGAATAATCTTGTCTTGATACAACTTTATAGTATATGATTCTGTTTTCATCTAGCCTTGTTTGCCCAATGACTTCCTCACTGTGAATGGATTTGCCCACAAAGGCGGAAGTGACGTTTAAATCCGAGCCGTCGTGTTACGCGCCGATTTGAGGCACAAGACATGGTCACGTAAAAACTCAATAGTCCTCGAATGAAAGGCCAAATCATGCATATAAATGTGTCCTCGTAATGTCAAGACGTTCCTCAAGCCCCTGCAATAAAGCGGGGTATCTAAACTTCTCCAAGAAGCAAGATTTCTCGAGTTAAAGATGACCCATTTTCCAAGGTTTTCCCTATGGTTTAAGTATTACACTCCGGACCAAGAACGCACCATATGGGGGTTTCGCGGCATGTGGTTTGAGGGCGACACTCCACTGTTTCCGGGTCACACTCAGCGTGACGCAGAATACTGGCAAGACAAAGCAAATGAAATGTTTCGTGTTGATTCTGATGACAGTTGACTGTGTTCGGGCGGGAAGCGCGCAAGGAGGCGGCCCAGTACACGTCTTAAAGTAACGATGGCATTGTATATAATGTTCTGGCACACTTTCTAGTTATACTGTTAAAACTTTTGGCTTTTATACCCTCCGAATTATAACTTAAAACCGTTCCGTTGACAACGTTAAGATTGCATTATCAAACAGGTTATACCCGCCAACTTAAGACAGGTTTGATACTGTTCTTTAGCAAAACTTCGTAAGTGTTCTATAACATACTTAAAATACTTTTCCGTTTCACGTCTGTACCTATATGGGTGTACACACGCCCTTTAGAAGGCAAGGTTGAAATTGGGTCAATGGAATGACCCAATTCTAAAAGGAAAACTTTCCGTACTACGTCCGTGCCTACATTGTTGTACACACGACCTTGAGAAAGCAAGATTGAAATTGGGTCGATGGAATGACCCAATTCTAAAATGAAAACTTTACGTTTGACGCTCGTGCCTATATGGGTGTACACACGCCCTTGAGAATGAAGGTTGAAAATTGGGTCAATGAAATGACCCAATTCTAAAAGGAAACTTTTCCGTCCTACGTCCGTGCCTATATGGGTGTACACACGCCCTTGAGAAAGCAAGGTTGAAATTGGGTCAATGGAATGACCCAATTCTAAAATGAAAACTATTCTGTTTGACGTCCGTGCCTATATGGGTTATACACGCCCTTGACAAAGCAAGGTTGAAAATTGGGTCAATGAAATGACCCAATTCTAAAAGGAAAACTTTCCGTCCTACGTCCTTGCCTACATGGGTGTAACGTTACACACGCCCTTGAGAAGGCGAGGTTGACATTGGGTCAATGGAATGACCCAATTCTAAAATGAAAACTTTTCCGTCCTGCGTCCGTGCCTATATGGGTGTACACACGCCCTTGGGAAAGCAAGGTTGAAATTGGGTCCATGGAATGACCCAATTCTAAAATGAAAACTTTCCGTCCTACCTCCGTGCCTACATTGTTGTACACACGACCTTGAGAAAGCAAGGTTGAAATTGGGTCAATGGAAATTCTAAAAAGAAAACTTTCCGCCCTACGTCCGTGCCTACATTGTTGTACACACGACCTTGAGAAAGCAAGGTTAAAATTGGGTCGATGGAATGACCCAATTCTAAAATAAAAACTTTACGTTTGACGCTCGTGCCTATATAGGTGTACACACGCCCTTGAGAAGGCGAGGTTGACATTGGGTCAATGGAATGATCCAATTCTATAATGAAACTTCTCCGTCCTACGTCCGTGCCTATATGGGTGTACACACGCCCTTGAGAAAGCAAGGTTGAATTTGGGTCAATGGAATGACCCAATTCTAAAATGAAAACTATTCTGTTTGACGTCCGTGCCTATATGGGTTATACACGCCCTTGACAAAGCAAGGTTGAAAATTGGGTCAATGAAATGACCCAATTCTAAAAGGAAAACTTTCCTTCCTACGTCCGTGCCTACATGGGTGTAACGTTACACACGTCCTTGAGAAGGTGAGGTTGACATTGGGTCAATGGAATGACCCAATTCTAAAATGAAAACTTTTCCGTCCTACGTCCGTGCCTATATGGGTGTACACACGACCTTGAGAAGCCAAGGTTGAAATTGGGTCAATGGAATGACCCAATACTAAAATGAAAACTATTCTGTTTGACGTCCGTGCCTATATGGGTGTACACACGCCCTTGAGGAGCCAACGTTGACATTGGGTCAATGGAATGACCCAATTCTATAATGAAAACTTTTCCGATTGACGCCCGTACCTATATGGGTGTACACACGCCCTTGAGAAAGCAAAGTTGAAAATTGGGTCAATGGAATGACCCAATTCTAAAAGGAAAACTTTTTTCGTCCTACGTCCGTGCCTACATGGGTGTAACGTTACACACGCCCTTGAGAAGGCGAGGTTGACATTGGGTCAATGGAATGACCTAATTCTAAAATGAAAACTTTTCCGTTTGACGTCCGTGCCTATATGGGTGTACAAACGACCTTGAGAAGCCAAGGTTGACATTGGGTCAATGGAATGACCCGATTCTAAAAGGAAAACTATTCTGTTTGACGTCCGTACCTATATGAGTGTACACACGCCCTTGACAAAGCAAGGTTGAAAATTGGGTCAATGAAATGACCCAAGTCCAAAATGAAAACTTTCCGTCCTACGTCCGTGCCTATATGGGTGTGTACACGCCCTTGAGAAGGCGAGGTTGATATTGGGTCAATGGAATGACCCAATTCTAAAAGGAAAACTTTCCGTCCTACGTCCGTGCCTACATTGTTGTACACACGACCTTGAGAAAGCAAGGTTGAAATTGGGTCGATGGAATGACCCAATTCTAAAATGAAAACTTTTACGTTTGACGCTCATGCCTATATGGATGTACACACGCCCTTGACAAAGCAAGGTTGAAAATTGGGTCAATGAAATGACCCAATTCTAAAAGGAAAACTTTCCGTCCAACGTCCGTGCCTACATGGGTGTAACGTTACACACGCCCTTGAGAAGGGGAGGTTGGCATTGGGTCAATGGAATGACCCAATTCTAAAATGAAAACTTTTCCGTTTGACGCCCGTACCTATATGGGTGTACACATGCCCTTGAGAAGCCAAGGTTGAAATTGGGTCAATGAAATGACCCAATTCTAAAATGATAACTTTTCCGTTTGACGTCCGTGCCTATATGGGAGTACACACGGCCCTGGGAAGCCAAGGTTGAAATTGGGTCAATGGAATGACCCAATTCTAAAATGAAAACTTTTCCGTTTGACGTCCGTGCCTATATGGGTGTACACACCCGCTTGAGAAGGCGTGGTTGAAATTGGGTCAATAGAATGACCCAATTCTAAATGAAAACTTTTACTTTGACGCCCGTGCCTATATGGGTGTACACACGCCCTTAAGCCGGCGTCAATATTCATGCGAGCGTCGGCCGAATTCGTAGATCGCCCAAAGCTCGCCGAATTTCAAAATCGCCCGAGCATATTTAGATCAATTTGATTTCTAGAAATCGACCGAAGCCAGCGTAATCGACAGAACGTCGACCGTCCTTCGGCCGAAAATACCCATTTGGAGCTCGCCGACACGTCGGCCGAGCTTAATTCTTGATTTGTGACGGGGGTTTAAGATGGCAAGGTTAAATTGCGTCAATAGAACGAGGGCATTGTATATAATGTCCTAACACACTTTCTAGTTTACACTGTTTTCAGCTCTTATACCCTGAAAATCATAGCTAAGAGCGTTCCTTAAGAACGTTTAGAATTGCATTATTAAGCGGGTTCTATCCGCTAACTTAAGACGGGAAACTCTTGTTTGGAAAAGTTTGTAAGTTCTATTCCATACGTGTGAGTTTTCATTGTTAGGAACTTACGGTCGTACACTGTAAGGACGGAATGTTTTTTGCACTCTTAGTGGCTTTTGTGTAATTTATACCCATATAACTTCTTTCCAAGCAGAGGTCATGGGGGAAGATTGACTTTTTTTATCATATGCCTCGTTGGTTATACACCCACTTAGGACGGACAATTCTTTTATGTCCGAACTGTTGCGATCCTTTGAAGCGGTTTCAACTTTGCACTCTTAAGGGATTGTTTATATACACTGGTCCAATTTCAACCGTGCATTCTAAAGGGCGTGTTCATACCCCTACAGGCACGGATGTAGGACGGAAAAGTTTTCATTTTAGAATTGGGTCATTCCATTGACCCAATTTCAACCTTGCCTTCTCAAGGGCGTGTGTACACCAATATAAATACGGACGTCAAACGGAAAGTCTTTTATTTAGGAATTGGGTCATTCCATGGACCCAATGTCAACCTTGGCTTCTCAAGGGCGTGTGTACACCCATATAGGTACAGACGTCGAACGGAAAAGTCTTTGTTTATAGAATTGGGTCATTCCATGGACCCAATGTCAACCTTGGCTTCTCAAGGGCGTGTGTACACCCATATAGGCACGGACGTCAAACTTAAAAGTACTTCATTTCAGAATTGGGTCATTCCATAGACCCATTTTCAACCTTGCCTTCTCAAGGACGTGTGTACACCCATATAGGCACGGATGTAGGACGGAAAAGTTTTGATTTTAGAATTGGATCATTCCATTGACCTAATGTCAACCCTGGCTTCTGAAGGCCGTGTGTACACCCATATAGGCACGGACGTCAAACTTAAAAGTACTTCATTTTGGAATTGGTTCATTCCATAGACCCAATTTCAACTTTGGCTTCTCAATGTCGTGTATACACCCATATAGGCACAGACGTCAAACGGAATGTTTTCATTTTAGAATTGGGTCATTCTATTGACCCAATTTTAACCTTGCCCTCTCAAGGGCGTGTGTACACCCAACATAGGCACGGGCGTAGGACGGAAAAGTTTTCATTATAGAATTGGGTCGTTCCATTGACCCAATTTCAACCTTGCCTTTTCAAGGGCGTGTGTACACCCATATAGGTACGGACGTCAAACGGAAAAGTTTTCATTTTAGAATTGGGTCATTCCATTGACCCAATGTCAACCTTGGCTTCTCAAGGCCGTGTGTACACCCATATAGGCACGGACGTCAAACTTAAAAGTACTTCATTTCAGAATTGGGTCATTCCATAGACCCATTTTCAACCTTGCCTTCTCAAGGGCGTGTGTACACCCATATAGGCACGGATGTAGGACGGAAAAGTTTTAATTTTAGAATTGGATCATTCCATTGACCTAATGTCAACCTTGGCTTCTGAAGGCCGTGTGTACACCCATGTAGGCACGGACGTCAAACTTAAAAGTACTTCATTTTGGAATTGGTTCATTCCATAGACCCAATTTCAACTTTGGCTTCTCAATGTCGTGTATACACCCATATAGGCACAGACGTCAATAGAATGTTTTCATTTTAGAATTGGGTCATTCTATTGACCCAATTTTAACCTTGCCCTCTCAAGGGCGTGTGTACACCAACATAGGCACGGACGTAGGACGGAAAAGTTTTCATTATAGATTTGGGTCGTTCCATTGACCCGATTTCAACCTTGCCTTTTCAAGGGCGTGTGTACACCCATATAAGTACGGACGTCAAACGGAAAAGTTTTCATTTTAGAATTGGGTCATTCCATTGACCCAATGTCAACCTTGGCTTCTCAAGGCCGTGTGTACACCCATATAGGTACGGACGTCAAACGGAAAAGTTTTCATTTTAGAATTGGGTCATTCCATAGACCCATTTTCAACCTTGCCTTCTGAAGTGCGTGTGTACACCCATATAGGCACGGACGTTAAACGGAAAAGTTTTCATTTTGGAATTGGTTCATTCCATAGACCCAATTTCAACTTTGGCTTCTCAATGTCGTGTATACACCCATATAGGCACAGACGTCAAACGGAATGTTTTCATTTTAGAATTGGGTCATTCTATTGACCCAATTTTAACCTTGCCCTCTCAAGGGCGTGTGTACACCAACATAGGCACGGACGTAGGACGGAAAAGTTTTCATTATAGAATTGGGTCGTTCCATTGACCCGATTTCAACCTTGCCTTTTCAAGGGCGTGTGTACACCCATATAGGCACGGACGTAGGACGGAAAAGTTAAAGTTTTAGAGTTGGGTCATTCCATTGACTCAATTACAACCTTGCCTTCTCAAGGGCGTGTGCACACCAACGTAGGCACGGGCGTAGGACAGAAAAGTTTTTGATTATAGAATTGAGTCATTCCATTGACCCAATTTCAACCTGGCCCTCTCAATGGCGTGTGTACACCAACATAGGCACGGACGTAGGAAGGAAAAGTTTTCATTATAGAATTTTGGTTCATTCCATTGACCCAATTTCAACCTTGCCTTTTTAAGGGCGTGTGTACACTCATATAGGCACGGACGTCGAACGGAAAAAGTTTTCATTATAGAATATTGGGTCATTCCATTGACCAAATGTCAACCTTGCCTTTTCAAGGCCGTGTGTACACCCATATGGGCACAGACGTCGAACGGAAAAGTTTTTATTTTAGAATTGGGTCATTCCATTGACCCAATTTCAACCTTGGCATGTCAAGGGTGTGTGTACACCCATATAGACACGGACGTCAAATGTAGAAGTACTTCATTTTAGAATTGGGTCATTCCATTGACTCAATTTCAACCTTGGCTTCTCAAGGGCGTGTGTACACCAACATAAGCACGGCGTAGGACAGAAAAGTCTCTGATTTTAGAATTGGTTCATTCCATGGACCTAATTTCAACTTTGGCTTCTCAATGTAGTGTGTACACCCATATAGGTACGGACGTCAAACGGAATGTTTTCATTTTAGAATTGGGTCATTCCATTGACCCAATTTCAACCTTGCCCTCTCGAGGGCGTGTGTACACCCATATAGTCACGGACGGCAAACGGAAAAGTTTTCCTTTTTTTGAATTGGGTCATTCCATTGACCCAATGTCAACCTTGCCTTCTCAAGGGCGTGCGTACACTCATATAGGCACGGACGTAGGACGGAAAAGTTTTGATTTTAGAATTGGGTCAATCCATTGACCCAATTTCAACCTTGCATTCTCAAGGGCCTGTGTACACCCATATAGGCACGGGCGTCAAATGGAAAAGTTTTCATTTTAGAATTGGGTCATACCATTGACCCAATGTCAACCTTGGCTTCTCAAGGTCGTGTGTACACCCATATAGGCACGGGCGTCAAACGTAAAAGTTTTGATTTTAGAATTGGGTCATTCCATAGACCCAATTTCAACCTTGCTTTTTCAAGGGCGTGTGTACACCCATATAGGCACGGACGTCAAACGGAAAATTCTTTCATTTTAGAATTGGGTCTGCTTTCATGAAGGTTGCCTCCAGAGTGCCGAAGCCACCGTCTTCTTTGGGCTTCTCCAACTTTTACCGGAACTCAGCCCCCTATGTCTCAACTGCTTCTGAGCATATACGTACAAGCTTACCGCAGCGAGCACAGACACTTTTAGGTGACGTATGCCCGGTAGGTGTCGTCTGTTCCGTACTGGGCGCCCAGTAAGGAGCCGGTTACATTTGTTTATTTGCACTGCATGACAAATTCTAAAATAAGAAAAGTATTCTAACATATCTTTGGATAGAACGTGAAGATTGACCACACTTCCGTGTTCGGCCGCAAGCCCTTCTGCTACGACCCGGAAGTAAATTACGCCTGATAATGCTGAAACGGTAGCACGGAAACCCCCATGCAGTGCGAAATCTACGACAGAATTTAACACAAGAAGGCTCATTTGGGGCCAACTTTGAGTGTGCAAATCTCGTTCGAAAATTATATTTGGATCTCCAAGTGTATCGCAGGAGCTTAGACAGCTTCTTGACATTACAGGGACACAGTTATATGCATGATTTGGCCTTTCGTGCGAGATCTATTGAGTTTTTACGTGACCATGTCTTGTGCCTCAAATCGGCGCGTAACAGCCGTCAGATAGAAGCGCCACCTATCAAAATATGAATGCTAACCATATTGCAGGAGCTTGATGGATTACTCATCAGGTAACCTAATACCGCATTATATATATTATTGAACTTTATATAATACATGTACCACCAAAGTAATGCAGATGCATGTTTATATGAATCTAGCATAATAGGGATGGAATACCCTTCGTTGAAAGACCAGAATATCAAGAATTTATCAAAACTACTAGCAAATTAACTTGTTTTCACATTTTTATGATTTCATTCCCATTTGCTGTGGAATTTCCGTTTGCCTTTTTTGTCGTTTTTTTTTTAAACTTTTTTTTAATTCAAAAGTAAAATGTCAGCCATCTTTTCTTTTTTTAGTGCACGCGATTCAATATAACGCTCATCGTATCGTGACAGTTATCGGACTTTGGACCTCACGCGTTCATTCAATATGATTAAGGGCCCGGCAGTCACGTTCGTCGTTCCTATAGGTTTACTACAGGACGTCACGGTCATCCGACAGTCGTAGGTTCGTCCTGCAAAATTCGGCTGTCTTGTGACAAGTTTGTAGATATAAACTGCAGCTGCCACGGTCAAAGATATAAATCTAACTGCTGCATAAACACACGTGACATGTGAAACTGTGTGAGTACAGGCTGGTCTCATTCGTCATACGATATATCAAATTTAGTTATAGATTTTATGATAGTGACTGCAAGCTCAGAGGCAGCCGTGGATGAGTAATACAAGATCTAGTTGTCTCGTGACCGAAAAGATCGTCGTATATCCTTGTTATTGTCGGGTCTGGCATAGTCGCTGAAGGTGCAAAAAATCGGGCGACGACTCACTATACGTACGGATGTGACAGCGACTTTTATCTCACGGTCATTGGTTTGCAATAAATGTTCTTCACGCGATGAGCAATCAGCAACGCACCAACACAGACCATTCCAGCAGCCATTTTTCATGCAAATGGTGAAATTGAGATTTTATTTTCAGATTTACAAACGATTTCTTTTTCGAAGTTTCTCATTTTGACGTTATCTTACGTAACGGGTGGATCTTTTGAATTGCCGGCACCGATAAGAAGTCAATTATATTATAGTCTGCCCGCTACTCGCACGGTTGCGTAATGATATACCAAAGGACATCGTTGCCATTTATGACATCTATACATTGCCGAAATGAGAAAATGAATTGAACGGCGGATGGTAAATGCTTGGAAAGTCCACCAAATTTGGTGAATTTTCTCAATTAAATAAACAAACAAATAAGAACCTGATGGAAAAAATGAAGAGCTACGTGAATTTTCCTTCAGAGTTAAATGCACTGAATAGATAAAGTTTCCTACAACTTTTTTTAATTGTTTAAGAAAGTTCCGGAATCGGTAAAAAGCCTTGCAGCTGTTTGGGGCAAATCGCCTCATACTCACGACTCGTCATAGCATGACGTAATACACAGGAATTCCAGCCTTAGCCAATCAGCGCCAAGGATCCGGTCACGTGACTACCCAGAAATAGCTTGTACGTCGGCAGGACTACGTTGCAAAGGAAAGACGGAGGGTTGTTGTTAAATCTTTTCCTACGTTTTCTTGAGTTTCTAGCGTATATTATCCAATTCTAAAGGATCCAGATAGCAGGTAAGCCAGTTTATACTACGATTAAGGCACGTAAGGGGTGTTGTGGCGATGTAGTGTTGGTTTATGTCGTTTTTTTCGGGATGTATTTTTTGTTGAATATGTCTAAACACATCCGGATGACCCCCCTCCCTCCCCACAACCTCCAATTTGTAGCTTAGTCATTCTATAATATCGTGAATCATGATCGTTTTACACCGGATATACACTCTTCCTAGTATACAAGACTCGCCTTTGGTCTACAAACTTTACCTACGTGAATCCTGTCACATTTTTGGGTCAAATTTTGTAGAATTGAAAAGAGAAAAACAGGTTCTAGCCGTTCTGTAGAACGGGGATTGTTAGATTGTAACAAAATTCCAAAAAAAATCGGATGTTGTTTTTTTAGAGCAACGGCCTTCCCCTGACTCTACCGAAAGTCGCTACGATGCTTCGTTTTTAGGTAGCTGATACATCTAAAACGTAAAATGTTCTCATTTTAGCAGATCGATCTCTTAATTTCTTGGTTTTTATATGGTTGTTACGTGGGGGCGATGTAAAATGAAGACAACACAACACAGATGTTTTGTCGGTGTCTCGGGACTTTAAATTTGAGCGATTTTAGGACATACTCGGAGTAAAAAATATGATTCTTCGTCTAACGTCCTAAAAATTTTATGAAAATTAATTGATAGATAAAACGCCAGACGTGACTATACGTGAGTTCAGCCCAGTGTACTATGTCCTATTGGGAAATAATTTATTTGTTTTTTCAGAGGTCATTTTTTCGAAGTATTGTCCCCAGTTTTCCCTTTTAAAGCATGCATATTGAAGTAGAAACTATATAAGATCTCAACTGATGTATGTAGTATTGTTTATATCATAACTGTATTGAATTTAGCATTGAAAGAAAAGCAGAAGTAGTTGAGAAAGCAGGAAATGGGGGGGGGCAGGTTGTTACTAGTATGTACGACTAATCGTAGTCACAGAAAAGACTTTCTTCAATTCTTGATGCCAAAAATATATGAGTGTTTTAGGGTTGCTACATGTCCTGAATTGTGCATGTATCAAGGTGCTGAATTTTCGTCAAATAGAATAAAAATGAAGTGGCGAACTCGACAAAAGAGGGCAAAAATACTCTATTCTAGTCTCGCTTGATAATACTTTATAGATTCTAAACCCCAAATAGACTACATATTGTATTCAACAATTGTTAAAGTCCTTACATGCATACCCTGCTACAATGTAACTTATTAAGTCAAATACCTTATACAACAAAGAGTAAAATTCTGACTGCAAACATTGCATAACTGTGTACGTACACCCGGCACCCACAATGATGGTTTGACGTACGTTTATGTAGCTACAGGACTTAAAAGGTATCTTATTTTTAGCATTTTGCGAGCATGCTTATGTAACTGAAGGGCGGCCAACCAAAGACCCGATGGTATATGTTGTTTTCGTACATGTAACTGCCACTAGGCAACTCAAGAACCGGGGCAAAAAAATCGTTTTTTAGTAGGTGCACTGGTGAACCCCAAAATTCAGGTGCACAGAACAAATATGGGGTGCACAGCATAGAATGAAGTAGATTTTCAGCAAAACATAATTACAAACCTTACTGACGTCAGCACTTGAATATGAAATTCTATAGCTAATATTAAACAAGTACAACATATAATACAACAACGGTTTTCGTATTTATTCTGACAATTGAATGTAATAATATGCTGTGTACAGTACAATATTTTGGAGATACGGGTAACCCTGGACAAATATCTACTGTCTGTGTAGGTGCACCAGTGCAGTACAAAAATTAGGTACACCGCTTCAATTCATCTTTAGCCTAGGTGCAGCAAAATGCATATGCACCCAGTATTTCGATCCCAGAGGAAGTTATTTTTTTTATAGTAAAAATTAAAAACTAAAACCACCCTTTTGTTCAATGGTTTTAAATGGTATGGTTGTCAGCTGTTGCTACAGCCTTGAATAAGGGCATCTGTGAACCAACGTTATGCACCAGTTGTATGGTCACCGTCAGTCATGTAGATGAGCGTATTAAAATTCTAGATCGTAGCCTTGCTGCTCTAGATAACTGTCTTGTGTTTCAGACATAATCCATAATTCATATATCACATTTTCTATCTTGATCAATCAAATTTAGCCATATACATCTATACTGTAAATTCGCTTATTTTTGTGGCATCTTTATTTCATTGCAAAGTGAACACAACTACACAAGAGTTTGTGATATCTTTTCCATTCGCAGTTGAATTTGAAGCAATATTACTGCAGTAAGAACACAATTTGAACGCAGGTGTTGTGAGTGTGTTGGTGAGGGGTAACCTTCAAATTTAGAAATACCACAAATATTTCAGGATGTACAGTATCTGTTATGTCAGCAGGCGTAAAAGGACAGTAATTATAGTCCCAGTACATAGCACAAAACACTTGGGAATTTGCATGTAGAAAAAGGTAGGGGGAGGGAGGGATACGTTAACAGTTGGTACAATAATTTTGTTAATGAACAAAGCCATAGTTCCCACAGTTAGAAGTCTCATACAAATGATTTTCACTGTCACCAATTTCAGTGAATAGAATAAAAGATGTCATTCCATATCCCTTCTTTATTGGGGACATGTGTGAAAGTCAAACTGTGAATGGTGTGATAATTCAAGAAAGCGCTCGCTATACCAAATTTATATTTTACAATTTCTCAGTTTCACCCAATTGAAGTCTTGTTCTCAGTGACTCAGTCCCAACCATATCTTGCAAGAATATCTTGAGAGGATTCTGAATTTATGGGTTATATAATACAAGTGATGTTATCGTGAAATGTGATTAATGTTTCAGTTCATGGGACGAGGACATGTTTTTCGTGCTCTTGTACAAATGTATCATATATTAATTTCAGTGCTTTCATGAATTTCAACTATCAAGCTAGATTGACTTGAAATTTTCAAGCAGAAAATTGAAAATGTACTAAACAACTGTTGAAAGTGAAATCTACAACACAACTGTTTAGATAAGAAGAAATGTTTAGTCAAAACTGTTGAACAGATACAAGTATATTTTGTAGTATGATACTGCAGGTCACTCTTGGAGTGCCAAATATGGAAGGAGAGAGTTCCAAATATGGGAGGAGACAACCGTATATGGTAACAAACCAAGTGATTGACAGCTTATCCCAAATTTCCCAGCAGGTTTGAGAATGGATCAAGCACAGGCCAATCCCACACTTTGTCGGAATGGCTGTGGGTTCTACGGCACTTCAGCCAATGACGGCATGTGTTCCAAGTGCTATAAGGACACTCTCAGGAGAAAACAAAACTCCCCCAACTCTGGAAGGATAAGCCCAGCAGGTAACGACTTCAGAACTAGTTTAATATTGTTACCTTTGCCGTGAAAGTCATGTTTGTGGTAGTATTTGTGCTTTTGTTGTGGTTTAACAGTATAGATGAAAAGAAGCCGTGCGTGGATTGCTACCATAAGCTGGTAAGTTTTAGACCTATCAAAGAAACGGTTCGATTTTGGCTCCTCTAGTGACTCTCTTCAGTATCACATCCGAGCTCCAGTTGTGTAATTTTGTCCTTGCATTCTTATAGCGATGTTATGAAAGAGGTATTGGTACATGTAGTTACCACCATTGCATCTATTCTTATGTAACTGTCTACCAGTAAAGCTCATCCCATTCACACTTCATGTTATGTTTCACAACATGTTCCGGAACTGCCATACAGCACAAATTGAAATCTCTCTTGTGTAACAATGCTGTTATGCATTGTGAGTTTCATGTAATAGTTTCACATTTGCTGTATGTGGGAGTTGCATGGATGTAGAACGTTACGAATTACAAAGAATTTTGCTGTAAGTGATTGGTGAATCAAAAAACGTGTTTGGTGTTGTTTGGAAAATGCCATTACTATTCATTACATATCCATGTATGTACAAACCCACTTTAACACTGGTACCTTGCACTGTGTTGCACACACAGGTAACAGCAGTAGCACTTCCAGCAACAATGTGCCCCATGAAGAACCGTCGCCAGTCTGGGACGACGCTGCCGATTCGTCTACGAGTCCACAGGCAGCGGAGGCACAGGCAGAGGTAGAGGGCGCCGTGGCACCAACAACAACGAACGCAGCCGACAGTACGACCTTACAAGAAGACGATCAGTCAGACAGGTCACAGAATAGTCCCGATTCACAGAAAGGCAAATCCAAGAAAAATCGCTGTTTCACGTGCCGGAAGAAAGTAGGACTTACAGGTAAATATCAGGTCATTGTTTTAAAAACAGATGCATGCTAGAATAAAATTATGTCCCGGTATAAAGACGACTAATTTGAAACTTTGAAAATTTAGCATCGCTGATGTAGACCCCATAAATTGTTTGTTGCTACACTGCAGAATGAAAAGATATCATCATATGTGCTGTATATGATGTATATGATATATATTACAAGGTAGAGATTGTAGTTTGACAGAATCTCCAGTAGAGATGGTGATCGGAGTCTATGTCGACAGAGATCTTGATCCGGATCTCTGCCAGTATATTTGACGATTCTACCAGTTGAGATCCTGATCATAGACTGTAAATGTTTCTGTCCATGTGGATATTTGCTTGAAAGACAGAACTTTTTAACTTTGATTCATGTCACTTTATATCATTGGACTGGCTTGAAATTTAGGAGTTATAAATAGGAGACTACCCTAATACATTCTTAGCATCCTAGTGGGAATGCTAGTACTGTACTAGTACATGTAGTACTCAGATCAGGATCTCTACCAGTAGAATCAGCGATTCTGTCAGATCACAATCTCTGTTCTGACATATATATGTATACTGTATATGTATATACACATGTATTTGTGTCGGTACTGTTAAAGTTCCTGTTGAAACTGTTATTGAAGGTAATTTCTTTTTAAATGAAAGATAACAGCCAAGTGTTTCCCTTGTGTTTCAGGTTTTTCGTGTCGCTGCGGTGGTTTATACTGCGGGCTTCACCGGTATTCCGACAAACACGATTGTACGTTTGACTACAAGGCAGCTGGACAGGAGCAGATCCGCAAGAATAACCCGGTCGTTGTTGGAGAGAAGATCCAGAAGCTTTAGACGGAGTACGCGGGAATTTCAAAGTTGTGAATGGAGACTTTGTGTGCACATTCATCAATAATGAGACCAGCAGTGATGGAATCATTTCTTAAAAAACAGAAAAAACAATGATATCTTGACATAGGCATGTATTACGTATTACCTGACTTCGGCTATTTCAGTCATACCTTAAGCCACAGTGTTCTGCTTACTGTCGTGTCTTAGGTTATTTGACATATTATATTCTTTAGTGTAAACGAGCAATTGGATATTAGAAAAAAAGGATTGTAATTGGACATACTGTAATAGACACTTCCTAGTTGCATGCAAAAAACTCATGTAAAAATGTGCATAAAGCGAGAATAGTGCAAAAAAATAACTCCATGTTAT
Organism: Branchiostoma lanceolatum; assembly: GCF_035083965.1. NCBI lineage: Eukaryota > Metazoa > Chordata > Leptocardii > Amphioxiformes > Branchiostomatidae > Branchiostoma > Branchiostoma lanceolatum. Next base: position 12,145,744 of record NC_089740.1, read on the forward strand.
AGCAGAAACATTTTGACTGCATTTATCTGGGTTTTAACAAGTGAAATATCTGAAAAGGGGAGTAATTTGGGGTGGTTTGTAACTAGCCTTTGCTTCGATTCATATATCCTGTACGATCGTCCGTTAGCTTACAAAAATCCCTTCGCTTCAAACAACTTTGCAAATGTATTACCTACACTGTACTTCGCATCCTACTCAATAGGTGTCTCTTCTGCAAGTGAGGTTGATAGTCAATAGCTGTGTGTGACATAACATCCTTGCAGCCTGTATTTATTGATAACACCATCCTCTTCTATGTAGTGGATAATTACTGTGTTTGATTTATCATAGTTTATGAGAAAGAGACCTTTATGATTGCTAGCAGCTCTTTGTTCTAGTAGATTTGAGACCTGTGTATGGTTCTCAAGCTATAATTGTATGTGACAATTTTTTTCTTCAGTTGAGGGGGGATGCCATACAGTGATCTCTCGGTACTGGGGGAAACACTGTCAACAGAGGGAGGCCCTGTTGTGTTTGTGTTTATTAAAGCATTTCAGTGATACTAACAGAGCACAGCGTACATTTCTTTGTGTGCAGTATGAAGGATGAACTCACCATGTTAAAGTCTTGAAATGACACTAGTCGTTGGATTTGAAAAAAAAATAATAATCAGTTCTAACAGAAAGATAGTGAAATGTAAAGCAGTACATGTGAAGGGGAGGTGGGCATTGCATTACCCTTGGTGTTATTGTATTGACGAACCAGTCTTGATTTTATCAGCGGGAATCTAAACCAACAGCAGTTCAAACTACATATTTTGTCTTGAATGAACAATGACGCCTTAAAATCATGTGAAGAAAAACATTTGTTCATAACTGTTGACCTGCTTCCTAACAATGTACCCAGTGCAACCATGATGCCAAAGGAGGAAGATGGTTTAAGGCACCCAGAGCATTTTATGAGGCTTAAAAACTGGAAATATTCTAGTTGCTGTAATCTTTGTGAAATTGATATTCAATGCCACTGTCTACCACATTTGCGTGCGGATTTCTTATCAAAGGTGCTCAAAAGCGGCACAAAAATAAGCTACATGGTGATCTTTTAGTTTCATGTGCCTAGTGTAAATAGACCGATACAATAGCCCCGCCCTCCTCCGTCAAAACGTAGAAATGCAAAATTAAAACATAAAAATGCAAATATTTGACAGACATGCAGTCACTCTCTCATTGGTCGAACTGCTAATTGTGATGAACAGTCAGGATCAGGCTTGGATTTTCATCAGTTCTCACCACACAACGACATCGTATCTTAGCTCCTTTAATGTTGATATGTAATGGTACAGTGTTATTAAAACTTACTATGTGTAGGAATGACTAGAAATTTGATTTTTTTTTTATTCAAGTTTCAAGCCTCGCAAAATACTCTGGATGCCTTTAAAAGTCATTCAACATGAGAGTATGCCGACTGCAAGAAGTGATGTGATTGGCTGATGGTGGATTCTTCTTGTTCATAAGAGGCAACATTATTGGCCAGGTACAAATACCTTCAAAAGGACAGAATTTTGGCTGCTTTAAAAGGGCCGTTGCTTGTGTATTGGCTGATAAGCAAAGTTGTCATCCTCAAACTAATATTGTTAAGTCAAAAGTGAACATTGACTAGAATGAATAAACATCAAAATCACTTTTATGACCCAAGGCAGTTTTTTTTATTTGAACACAATTAATGGTAATGACTGGATTTAATTGCATTCGGAGGCCTCGAGAATGACTTCAGGGACTTTTTTTTGCCATGTCACCTCTCAAAATTTACATTTGTATTGATATTGATATTAAAGATTCATGACGCCACCTATCCAGTATACGCCAGTTATGAATGCAGTCCTAAGGGAGAGTACATAAAATGGCATCATTATCTCACAACATGAAAACCCCTAATGCTAACCTGCTATAGAACTATCAACTCATAAAACATTTCCGAAAAATTTATAGAGCCTTTTAGCAGAAAGAAATGCAGAGCACTTACCTTGGTCCATTTGGCATCAGCAAGGAGTTTTAAATCCTTGGCATCAGAGAGCCAGCCGATGATCAGTCCACTATCTCATGGGGGTGCCCAAAACACCAGGTATGAGAAAGGTCAATTTTCAAAACTAATTCAACAAGTATATAGTCTCTCCTCCCATAGCCAATTAAAAACATCAACGATTCAACAAAAAAACAAAATGCTTTGCAATGTTCTTGATTTTCTCACTGTGGGGTCTTCTGTAGGCAGGGACACTTATATATCTATCACCTCTAAGCCAAGTGACCTGGAATTTGGTATGAATAACTTTTCAATATAGAATCAAATTAAAACTGTAATGACCTTGCATTTGGTAGGGAGCTGGTCAAAGACTCACAGTCACACCTTTATGGTGAAGGGAGTAGATTCCTTTTTTTTGTAAGGGCCATAGTCAGTTGTTTTGATTGAGCATAATGATAAATCTGGGATGTTTTTGAATTTACGGAAATTTGTTATGATTGACGAGAATTTTACATACATCACTTAATCTAAAACACAACTCATAGTGGTGATTTTTTTAATCAAAGATGAAGTGAAAATGACAGAATCCACGATATCCTAATGTCTTGTTTATTTCTTGGGAAACCAGAAAAACAAAAGTTGCTAGCACTGCTAAACTGAATAGCACTTGGGTACATTTGCACATACATGTATCATATAACCTTGACAAACCATATTATATCTATTTTGTTACTGGTATACAAAATGTATAACCTGACAAAAATAACTACAATAGCATTCTTCAACTGAAACTAAAAATATCTATATATATCTGTGCAACCAATAAGCCATAAACTTGTACTTGAAGATGACATCTGTATAAATAGTGTTTGCTAACACTAAGGGAACACACATTATTTATTGGACTTTCATTCTACAGAGTAGGGTAGTCAGACACTTTCATAATAAACATGAATTTTTCATTATTTCATAATTCATGACAATTTGCTAAACGTCAGTTCTTCCTTATTACCCTGCAAATTCATAAGACCTTTCCTAAAATGCAGTCAATAATCTCCATTGCTATTATGTAATAGAGGGATGTAAGAAACACTTATTGAAGTATTTATGATACCAATAGATGTTTATCACACTTTAAAATTGTGTCAAGTTGCAAACTTGGTGCATTATTTTAATATATAACAAGACTACGGTGTATATATATCTAGTGCCACTCTGAGAATTCATATATTGGAGCAAGGAGGTTAAATATTTACCCTCCTTGATTGGAGTTTATATTTCACTCTCTCACAATATTTCTATAGCATTTTCTGAGATTTTCTATGATTATGTACAGCACAAGGATATCATGCCAAATACATAGATGAAAAAAAAAAAACATTCAATTGGGTAAATGTGTCAATACATGTAACGTTAGAACAGAAAATATCATAAAAACACAGTTTTTGCCTATGTATGATAGATCACATGCGTTAAACGACATGGTCCCAACTGAACTCCAATCTTATGCCTTTTCAAACAACTTGAAATGTTGATATATGTTTGTCTGTAACAAGTATAGTCTATCATATTTCAACTTATTTGTTGTCCTGAAAATGTGAATTCTATACTTTTACTAAAACTGTAAATCTTGAAACTTTTGCAGTGGTTTTATTTTAATTCACAGTGACCCCTCCACTGCAAATTCGTAACATAGCAAATTTGGCTCCCTTATATTATAAGACTAATCAAGGACATTATTGGACTAATATACTACAGAATTGTTTCCACTGCGAATTTAAAGGCAACCAAAGCAATATTAGGGCCCAAAATATGGAAATAAAAAGATGGCTGATATCTTTGTGGTAGTGGCATTTACTAACACTTTTAGCACATCTGCGTAATAACTTCATACTTTGAGCATTTTAAAACCACGCAAAATCGTGCTGTACGATGATCCCCTTAGTTTTGTGAGCCTACAAAAACTCTGCCACAATTTTCAGTGAGTTCTCACATCACAACAACGTAGTATTTTGCATCATGGCCGTTGCTATACATTGTGATAGTGTTGTTTGAACTAATCATATATACAAATGACTAAATAAATTGACTTTCAAAATCCGACTTTGGGGCCCTAATATTGCTTGGGTTTCCTTTAAAACACAGAGACAAGCTCCTTCTTCCTCCTACCACAAAATAAAACCACTGCGAAAGTAAATGAACTTCCTGGTATGTTTGACCAATTGCTGACGTCACGTATCCTTAATGACACGTGTAAATTAAGTCACTTGTCTGTAACTCTCGCGAGTTTACGTTTGGCAGTGATTGGTCATTATTGATCCTGAAGAAGGCGACAGTGGTTGTCGAAAATTCGATCCGTGAATACATTTGTGTTGGAAGAAAGTTTAGCACTGTATTATTAATTTACAGTATCTTGACATTTTGGAAGAATGGAGTTGGATGTACATGTAGACCTTCAGTTTAATCCTAACCATTCTTGTGCAATATGCACTGATATTGTCCAGCCACTGGAATGTCTCAGGAGCCCCTGTTCACCTTCTAAAAGCACAGCAATGATAAAGGAGCTGTCAAATTCACTGTACCATAAGTTTGTCATGAGTTTTTATGCCCGTCACACAGTCGACGAGCTTTGTCTGTATTTGTCGATTGCCAGGACTGGTCACCAAATTCAAAAATCGCCTCCGGCTGTAGCATATTTTTCACCTAAAAATCTACCCCATCGCATTGGATGGGATTGGGGACCTGCGAACATCAGATGATCTCTAAAAATCATGCTATGATCGAGAGGACATTGACATATTACTGCCAAAAATGCCAATTAGAGCTCACAGACTCGATGGCCGATTGATTTACCTTAGCCTCCGTTGTAGACTCTTTCCGGCTGTTTCCTTTTTCAAGTTGCAGTTTTACTTTTACCTTTTTTTTTCTTATTGGAGACTCCTTCCCGGCCAACAATAAGAAGAAAAAAATGTAATAGTAAAACTGTAACTTGAAAAAGGAAACAGCCGGAAGGAGTCTGCAACAGAGGCTAGATTTTCCTGCTGGGTAACAGGGGCATTAGCGAGGCTAGACAGAGCAGACTGTCACCAAGGAACTAGCACAACCTTGTCTATCACAAAGTTTGAATGACACATCCAAAACTGTCTCAAGAATAACAGTTGTAAACCTTAGTGTACAACGACTCACCCCTACCTGTGACCCCATACACCCCAATGAGCAACACTGACAGTACTCGACCTCGAAGGACTACCAAGACAACGACTGGAATATTTGCACAAAGGCAAAACTAGTGAAATATGCAGTGCATCGGCTATGTGCGTGCAACAGAGTATAGAATTTATTACCACAGCATTGTCTAAACACTATCTACATCAAACTTTAAGCAAAAGATCTAGACATTTAGGATAAGATTTTTTTTTCTTATAACCAACAGTGCTGTAGTATCATGTTTTCATGACTCTAAACCCTTTGGCCATGATCTATATTGATATCATATTAAATATTGTTGTATCCATTGATATCATAAATACTGTTGAAAACACTCCTACAGGGCACGAGGAATAAAACACTTGGACACAGCAACCTGAAGTGGATCTTTTCTTGGGTCTCCACAGAATCATCTTAGATTTACTTGGAATGCAATTCCTATGGATACCCATCGATACTGATATGTTCTCTTTTCTGGAAGAAGAAAAAAAAAACAAGGACATCTCAGCAGAAACATTTGGACTCCTCCCCGGCTTCGTCCATCTCGACGGTGGAGCCTTCTAATCTCTTGTGTCCGGTGATGGGCAGGCTGGACTTGTCCACGCACTGCTCCATACGCACCATCACCAGGTCCAGCAGCCCCTCCACAGCCTTGGAGATGTTCATGCCTGTGGCCGCACTCGTCTCGAAGTATGGCATACTGTGGTAGAAAAAAAGGTTTGTTTGTCTGTATGTCTGTATGTCTGTTTGTTTGTTCATTCATTCATTCATTTGTGAAGACTAGCCGACTGCTGCCCCCTCATGTCAGGCACCCCGCAGCAGTTTAATCAAATACTAGTACTGGATACTACTTCTACCATACGGTACTACTCATGATGTTTATTTGTTCATTCATTCCTGAAAGAAGGAAGGCACAAAATTCACTTTCAGGCTGCCAGTGGCATTCTGTCAATCATAAAAAATGGTGGGTCATGAGGACCCTAGCACTAGGTATTTTGTTATAGTTTCAATACTACTGGAGTTTTTATCAGATATTTCACACAGTTCACTCAACACACAATTCAATATTGCATTTCATGCATTTCTTACATTTCTATCACTGATTTTCTTTCTACTAGATGCAAAATATACATGTGTAGCTATCAGTATGGCAACATGAATGTATGAGTGTTAAACTCTAAGTTTCTTTTACTTGTTGGTACATGTACTTTCAACCCCTTTTTGTTCGGCCTATTTTCTTACTTACCCATACTTCTCTGCTGTTTCCCGTGCCTTCTCCTCGGATATGACCCTCTGGTCCTCCAGGTCGGCCTTGTTCCCGCACAGCACGACGTCGGGGTTCTCGCAGTACGCGTGCATCTGCAGCTGGCTCATCCAGTTGCGGATGTTCACGAAGGACTGCTCGCTCGTAAGGTCGAACAACAGGAGGAAGCCCATGGCGTCGCGGAAGAACGCTGTCGTCAAGCTGCGGAACCTAAAACATGACAGAGAGACTTACATGTAAGCGTATCGGCAGAAAACTTTTTTTTACCCCGAAACAAGATTCACTGAAAGTTGTGGGTAAACTTGGGAAAATATGCACTTATGGAAATACAAAACATTATCACAAAGAAATTTGAAGATTATACAAAATATATGTACTCTATTAGAATGTTCCCAAAATCATTCACCTGAAAATAGGAATTCGTACTATCATCTTTTAACTGCACCCTATCGTGAATACTATGCAACAAAGTTCAATTTGTACATTTTACAAAAAGGGTTTCTATATATATAATTTACATGTCTTAATTGTCACAGAGTACAGGGAGACAATGATTTAGGATAAATTACCTTTCTTGGCCAGCAGTGTCCCACAGCTGAAGGTGCACTCGTTGTCCTCTGCCAACATTGTCAGCTCCACTAGGACGGTAAACCTACAGACACAAAACACAGGCATGAATAATGTTATTAGGAAGTACAAGAACATCTAAATATAGCCAAGGCACCAGTCAGCTAGAATGTTCCTCCTTACTAATGTGTTAAGATGTGGTCAAATTCAACGACATCACAAGCTATGAAAGAACCAATTGGACAAGAATCTACATGTAAAACAACTTTTTCTAGGATATTGGAGTTTTCTTTGTTACACAACCAGTAAATCTCACCTGCTGACGTTTTGGTGTCTGTCAGACACCTTCCTCAGAGATTCTGACTGGAGTACTGCTTCTCACCGTTATAATGTAGCTGAAGTAGATGCCGCTCTTGCAGTGACAACACCATCTCAAAGGTGGCTAAGTTTGTATCCCCCTCGTAACTCCAATATCCTATGTTCTACCAACCTGATGAAATTATTTTCCAAAAAACTTTTTTGTCACAAAACAGCTGAATGTTGTTTGATATATCCATGGCTGTCTCCTGGATGCCCTTAATTTGAATAACCCTATTGTATGACAAATGTGAATTCAGCAACATAATCATCTTACTCACCACTCTCTTTTCCCTGAAGTCAATTCCCACGGTTGTGATGAATTTAGGATTGAAGGTGCCATCTGTGTACTGGTACAGAAAACTGGTCTTCCCGACACCTGAACAGAAACACGACACACACAATGTTTGTTTGTTAGAACATAACATGTGTGTTACAACAACTGAGTCATTCAAATGCAATTACAAAAGAAAAATGACATCCCTATCTTCATATTTACGAAAATCATACACGTAGCATATTTTGTTTACCAATAGACCATGTCAGGCTGAAGATTTGATAAAAACTTGCTTGTTTCTTTAATGTAGTTTCGGCTTAAAAATCTAAGCAAATCTTATAAATATGATTACAGATAATATCAGGACTGTGACTTCAACGCTTTAAGTCATATTGGGTCAAATTCTGTAAACCCACAGGACCAAATTCAATCCCATATTGGGCACAATCTGGTTATCGATATTACATGAATTTTTTAGGACTCAAATTGGAAAGAGAGGGAAAGATAACCTTACCTGAATCTCCCAATGCTAGGAATTTGATGAGATAGTCATAGTCACTTGATGATTCTGACGCCATAGATACTCCAGAATTCTGCCTGCAAATACACAAAATAACAACAACCATATTGTAATATACTGTTGTATTGTATATATCAATTGCATTATGATAAAATTTGGGTTAGTGTGTGGTTTTTGGACCACTATAGCTAATGTAGGGTACAGTAGGGCCACCTAACAACTTGAACTTGTACGAAATCTATTATTTTGCCTACAGTAAAATATCACGTAATTGTTTGTAATGAGATCTACATTTTCATTGGGCAAAAATCAAATCTACATGGTTTGGGAATACCATAGGTAGAAAGTCCAATGTATTTCATGTACAGTGCACCTTGTAGAAAATATAATATGTATAATATTGACCTTAAAGATGCAAATATTAGTCCATATCATGTATATTTAGCATTAGATATTCATACTTAGGCTAATGCTTCCATTCCGGATCTTGTGAATATACAAGAGCAATGTATGCTTGGGAAAAAAGGGAACTCAAAACTAATTACATGTATTTAGAAAAATATATGTAACATTTAAAAAATAAATGTTATATGCATGTTTTGAGGTTAAGAAATATCATATAGCAGTAAGATATCTTTGTGATGAGTCACCTCTTTTGTTCATACTAGTAAGTAGTATTCATAGATTGAACCTTTTTAAGGCTTAAGATCTTATGGATTTTGAAAGAGCAGCTATCAACTAGGCGGGTTCGTAAACAGGGAACACCTGCTACTACATGTAATTCACACCAGGTGTCAATCAAAATGACATTTATCTTTCACATCAGTTTGAACGTCCATGTAACCAATCAGAGATGAGTACTACAGTATGATTATACAACATGTATTTGAAGGCCAAGGTTACCTGAACTAATTGTGTTCCAAGCTCTGATTGGTCAATACACTAATTCAATCACGTAGATGGTATATTTGTTTCTGTGAATCATCAATCAGATTGACATTTATATCTATTTACCTGGAAGTGCGTCAGATTAATATTTTCCATCTCTACCAAGCAACACTTCTCTTTGCCGCAAATATACCAGGAAGCATTGTTTGCACAAGGGGAGTCTAAATTACTTTTTGTTCTGTCTCAATAACATGGCTAATATCACCGCACGCAATGCACACCTAGTCCTAGGGCACGTCTGTCACCATTTTTCTGTCACTACAGCTACAGCTTTTATGGTAAGGAATGGTAAAATATCTGTAAAATCATATAGAAGCATACTTTGTGAGTAACCCCTTGTATTGAGAGTTCAAATACGGAATGTTGTTGCTCACCAGACTACTTTTCTGTTTTACTCAATGGTCACTACATATGTACCAAGACCTGAAGGTCACTTCAATGTGTGGCCCAAGGTCACTCCAAGGTTACTGGTCACATGAAAAATACCCTAGGTCAGAAACGTCATGATTAAGACCAGCTCAACTGCTCACTTAGAGTTAGGACTTAAACTGACCCAATAAAATAGGAAAGGCAAGGTCGCAGGGGTTATGAAGGCTGTTTGTGAAGTTTACGGACCCAACTTATTGCTTTTGATCCACTCACACTGGGAAGGACTACTACTCTTAAGCTTTCTGATAAGTGTGGTGGGTTCTTTTACATACTCCATGTGTGACTCTCCTCGAACACGGGACCTCCATTTAATGTCTTTTCCAAGGGACACATCTCTGATTAAAGCTAGGTGCTGACATTTCCACCTGAGTGAAGTGAGGTATTCGTGTTAAGTGCCCTTCCCGTTTCCCAAGGGCATAATCAGGCATGTCAAGAGATCTAGATTCGAACCTTGAGGTCAAACAGCCTAATACCACATTTATTGCATGCTACTGGAAAGGTATACGTACATGTAGTTGTCTGTCCCGCATAAGAAGAGAGCCACACCTCGAGCATGTTAAAGAACCTACCATTTTTGTATTTTAGGTGTTAAGAAATTACATGGTAGGGGTTAAGGGCCGTAGCGGTATATGCCCCAGGGTGCACGTGACTAGATGAAACCAGTCACTCCAGTCTTACGTATTTTGTGTGATATGCCTTGAGGCAGTTAATTCCATTGATTATCCAATTGAAACGAGCAAAAAACAAAATCAGCTATTCTTCCAACCTCCAGCAACAATGCCTTATTCATACCTCTTGCAATTTTTGCTAGCGTCACAGGGTGTTATTTGTGTCTGAAACAGCTGTCAAAACCTGATGTCAAAACAGGCCTGGGCCCCTGGCCTCTAACAGGCTCCTCTGATCGCTGGGAAAATAGTAGAAATCGACCAAATAGAGTGAATAGTATGCCAAGGGTAGTCCGCTATGCAGGGAAGTTGGTCGCCTATTGAACTTCCCTGCATAGCGGACTACCCCTGGCATACTATTCATTCTTTTGGCCGATTTTTACTATTTTCCCAGCGATCAGCGGAGCCTGGTAGAGGCTACTACTAGGCCTCTGGGTTAATCACCTTAAACCACCTGTTGGCTGGCCAATGATATCACAGCCCAATATCCATAATGGAAGCTCCGGATTGGTTCAAATCATCAGACATGTATAATGTTAAATGATGAAGCAACAGAACTTAAATACAAATGTAGTTCTACTATATACCGTACTTATACATGGGGTTGATCAATTTATGACTATATACTTTGAAGCTTCCCAATGCGTTATGTAACAGTGGGGGTTCAAGCGCCTCCGACTGACCAGTCTAACTGGTCACGACCTTTTAGCCTAGTGGTTAACGTGCGTGCCTGTGATCTGGGCTGCCGGTTTCGGCGTGGGTTCGAATCACGGTTGGGATCACTTGTTTCTACTCGCTCCTTTGATTTGTTTCAGTTACACAAAGTAAACAATTTCGTGAAATTACAGTGGATCTGTACAAAAAAATCTTGAATTGAAAGGACTGACTCATAATGCCATATGGTAAAAGAGTGTGGACATCTAAGAGGTTTACGTAGCCATGTGACCGATGTAAGCCAATGAAAATTGGTCTAAGGTAGTTTCTTGCATTCTGGGAATCTATATACATCTAGTACTTGGATTCCAAGAAGGCATGACATTGAGGACAATTTTTCTTTTGCACACAAAATCAACTTATATTTTTCAAAAATCACTCCATCATTTTGAAAAAAATTGCAAGAACCTATTAAGTTGCTTTACAATATTGTTGTTAGTGTTCTTCCTGTCAATCGTTAAATATATCATCATTTTTTTTGTGGTGGGCGTTAGCAGTTACTTTTTGTATACGTTGTGCATTAAAATTCTTAACGACTGTAGATATTTCATACAGTCTTTAAGTAACGTTTATCGTTCTTAAACCCTTCCCAAGTGCCCTGTAGACCGTTGTACCGCCCATAACTAACGTTAGACGCCGTGAAGTCATCTGGGCCAGAACGTAAACACAGACAAGTCTACTCCTCCAAGCAGATGTCGGGGAGGAAAATCGTAACGTTTTCTGACTTCCAGAATTTTCTGACAGTCACTCAACATCCACAGAGCTTCTCTGAGATCCATAGCCCCTACTCACTTTACTGAGTAGCTGTAAGAGCGACCGGACTTTAAGAAAACGTTAAGATCGTCCGCCCCAACATCTGCTTGGAGCAGTGCCCCACCCCTCCCTCTTGCAACAATATTGGACATTTCTGCAGAAACACGGTCACATGAGGACGTATAAAGGATCTCACCTAGCTGGAGCACGTCACCTGCGGTCCGTGAACAGAACACAATAGTAGGGAACACAACAGGTTGTTGGCACTGATGAAATATACTCGGTGTATTTGCCTGATCAACCAGTCTGTCTGGTCCCGACTTCCGGTTTGGTCTCGCACCGCAGTTTTATGTGACAGTGAGCCAACGATACTATAATGGTATTCGTAATGCATGGCTTGGGTATTCGGAGAGTAGTCTCTGCGCCAAAGGATAAGCGAGGATGACATTAGAATGATATACGAGGAAAAAATCTTAGCTTGGGAAACATTTTACTGTTTCCAACAGTTTTCAAAACCGATGGATATTCAATTTGCGAGTTCGATATCACAGTACACCACTTTCCGTTCAGAAAATGGTTGCGTTTAGATGAATGGTATTTAAATGTTCACGACGTTATGTGGAGAATACTTGTCACAAGGATAATTGACATAATGGATCTCAGCTGGTAAAAAGCAGCCTAAATGCGTTACCGTATAAGGATTCATAAGGGTCCTAAATTCGATATAGCCTATGATATCTTTTTCATGGCATTTAGTACATGTAGGTATTTAAGTAACATATCATTCTTTCCTTTAATAGAAAAGTCATAAACATTATAACCTATCAACATTTTTGATTGAGAGTTGGTCAATTACACGAGTTGGTGGATGGTTTATTTAGGAGCTGAAAGAACGTAATGTAACCCTTGAGGCGCGCAAATTGGGATTCCTGACAATACTGGCGGGTATGTATCAACCTTATGATGCAAAAGCGGAGTCACTAACCACTACACCACAGGTGCTATCGTCAGCTGGAACCAATTAATGTCTTGACAGATGAAAGAAAACGCTGTCGTCGATTTATTACCGTAAAACTGTTTATAATGATTTGATTGGCATGTGTTAGCACGTAACCGTAACAGTGATGCGCTGGCCATCCTCAACTTTAACTGAAAGGACAATACCGATTCTGTACGTGTCTCTTGAGAAAAACACCAGACCATTTGGACTTGAGTTGCTCTTGTGGATGTTTGACGTGCACTTGTAGTTTGACAATCCCAGATCACTGAGTTTTTGCCATGATGGTGCTACATCATTTTCAGATCTGTGTGATGACTTTGCAATCATACACGGAAAAACTTTTAACGAACAGCTTTTCGCGAGTGTGCCTTTCTCACGGTCATTGCAGTCACCGATTTGACTTTGAACGTTAAGAGGTCATAAAAACAAAGCCTCAATGACGATCTTTTTGGCTGGCGTTTAAGCATTTTGCCTTTTTTGATGGACAATTCTTGGGTCTTGCGTTCTCTACAATTTAGCTGTACTCGTGGCGGTAGCCATCCGAGAACGTGTAACCAGAAAACAGTACTTATTAATAACTAATCACAGTGAACACTGGCAATGTAAAAAAGCTGACAGCAAAGCAAATAATGCAGTTTGCGTGTTTATTCATCTAATCTTTTATTTGAATTTACCACATCTGACTTGAAGGGGCAATAAAACAGGTGCTTAACCCCTTACAGGTTGCCTTCCCTTCCAGTAAAACAACAATATAACACGGAATTACAAATACAGAATATACTAGAATAGATCTCAGTACGAAAGCGCTTCGTTTGTATTACCAATCTGACAGCTAGACTAGATTTCGAGATATCCCAGACCTCACAACGGACATTGTCTTCTGTGTGTCGGCCCCCATATGAAAAGATCAAGAGAATACTGGAAATGTTTGTACGTTCCGAGAGTTATCATGTGTCCTCAGAAATACTCCAGGACACCGGCCCACATACATTGTACTGCCTTCAATCTTTGGCCAAAGGTGGTTCAAAGTGCACGATGGCTTTTTTTGTGTGTCAATTTAGAAAAGGATATGGCGGTTTTGTCCTATTCACTACACATGCGTAATGTACTTTTAGTATATTGTGATTTCTAAATTAAAGTAATTTGTGAACCGCATGCGCATGTGCGTATTTTAAGCCAGCAATCAATTTGTGTACAAAAATACAAACATCTATGTAACTGTATAACGTTTACATAAGGATTGTGGTTAATTCCATAGAAAAAAACTCTTAAATAAAGAGTAGAAATGTAAACGCCATTTTTATGACTTTTGGGCGTTCTGGATTGTGGCTGGCTCTCTCATACGTAAACATTAACCTAGCAACAATAAACTGAAGAAAACCTCCGAGGGTCTAACGGTCGTCTGCGTGGTCTCATTTTAAGAAGATTTGTTGAACATTTGAAACACAGTCACTCGGCAACCGGAGACGACTATAGTAGTGTATATGAGTTATAGGGTGTTTAAAGAGCTCTTCAATTGTTATGTTTGGAGTCTTCCGTACCTGGAACATTTGCGCTCCCTCTTCCTCTATACCGCACTCTACAATAGGTGAATTGTTAACGGAAAGGTAAATGTTACCCCGCGGTTTGCCACACGTAACCTGTCATGTGACTTGTATTTGTTATTCATCAACTATTAGGAAAGACCTATGCTCACAAGGAAAAATGCCAGCTGACGCAGAAAAATAAATTTTACGACACCATTTTAAACGAATTTGTTTCGGATCGTATATTTGCACGTTTCCTCTTTCGACCCTTTTTTTGTTTAATAACGCAAACAAAGCTGAACTTATGACGGAGTTGCGCAAGACAAAAGTTAAATAATCACCAAATTAAAAGTCAAGCCATTTTGAGAGTTAACTATTAACAAGCGGGCATGTATATATATACCTCCACAGCTTGTCCCGTTTGATACATTATGTTTGGCTCTCTTACGCGCATCAGTCTCTGAGACCACCCAACCTTCGGATGTTCAGGTTTTTGTAGTCGTAAATTTGAGTGTTTGACGATGGAGGGTCTAACCTCAGTTCTATTACTGTTGCTTTTGATTATTGGGACAACGGGCGATACAGTTAGGCTTGGGGTTATTCTTGAGGATGGTTCCTCACAACCATATTCGTACGGTTATGTAGCTCCGGCCGTACAACTCGCAGTAGACCGGGTCAACGGCGAAGGATGGCTCGGACCGCACCAACTGGTGGTACAGTACCAGAAAATAAAAGACCTGGGACAGTATGCGGCCATGCAGGTGGCTATGGGGATGTACTACAACAACAGCGGGTCCAAACCGGACGCTTTCCTGGGCCCTACCTCGCAGTTCCCGGCACAGACTGTCATCCGTCTCGCAGCCTTTTGGAAGGTTCCTGTCATGACCTGTTCGATCGTTTGGCTCCTGGGACGTAAAAACGACCCTCGAGACAACGGAAATTATGAAACGGTCATCAGAACGGTGGCCACCACGGGCGAACTTGGACAGGTAGTGCTACAGTTATATAGCCGTTATAACTGGACGCGAGGGTTCCAGTTCTACCACCAGGGGGAAAACGACGACGACCTGTGTTACTTCGTCCAGTCAGGCATTTGGTCGGAGTGGGGACAAGCGGTCTCTGAGAACCAGAGCTTGGAGGCCCTATCGTTCGAGTCCATCGGAGAGTTCAACCAAGATGATTACGATCTGACAAACCCTGATGGTGTGAGGAAGGTGGACGAATTGTTTGCTGATGAGTTGAAACGAATGAGTGAACTTTCAAGGGGTACGTACATTTTTGACTTTTCACACACACACACACACACACACACACACACACACACACACACACACACACACACACGCACACGCACACGCACACGCACACGCACACGCACACACACGCACACTACACTACACGCACGCACACACACACACTACACACACACACACACGCGCGCGCGCGCACACACATAAATACACATGCACACACACACACAAACGCACACACACATACACACACACTCACGCGCACACACAGACACACACACACACACACTTCACGCAGATACACACGAATACACACACACACACACCACATTGAGGGAGACTCGGAAAGAAAGAGGTAGAGAGGGACACACACACACACACACATGCACATACAGACACACAAACACACAGACACATAGATAGATACAAACAGGCGTACATACACACATTTATGTATATAAAGACAGACAGACAGACAGACAGACACACAGATATATGCACGTACGTACATACACACACACAACAGTAGCCACATCATTCCTACTAATTCTATTTTATTTAAGGGAAGTGACGTCATTGCCTCAATCAGGATCATATCATAAAACATGTGTATTTCTTGTAGCAGATTATGTACCGTTTAGTACCTTGGTCGGTGGACTTTGACCCACCCTCTGTATATAGTCCACCTTCTAGATTCCCTGGCTTTGCGGCAACAGGATTCATTGTTCTATCACTATCGTTGGTAATCGCTTCTCGACTAGGCACTGGATAAATGTGTACATTATAAGTACACCATAAATCGAACCACGGATTGTTTTGTGATTTATCACTGATCGGTTATTTACTTATTATCACCCCTTCTTTTATTCATTCTTGTTTCCTGTCTAGTTCTATTAGGTCCTGCATGATGAATTAAAGTGTGTATGTCCGTTACCACCCATGCTCCTAGAAATGATGCAAAACATGTTGCACGTTCTTTATTTGCCCAAAACCACTGTGCAATTGGGAAATGATACCATCCTTCCGATTTTAAACGTACAAGGTGTTGGCCTTGTAAAGGATGCATCGATCCTGTTGCCAACACCTCTCAGATTTCAGTCTGTGAAGTTTAATAAATAAAAGATGGTTTGCATCAAGTTGAGCCGGGGGGAGCTGTGTTACTATCATAAATTGTTGTTTATTTTTTCAGATAAAGATGTTGTTTATTTGTTTAGTGAAATCTTTGCCAATTCAGGTACATGTATGCTAAACTATAAAGATCAGGTTCGCACTTCTTTGTATGCACTAACTTTACTGATGTGCTGTATCGGGGAGTTAGCCTGGGTGTCGTCCTCCGTAGTAACCACTCCCGCAATCTTTTCGCTTTCTAATTCGTGGTTAGCAAGCGAAAGGATTGAGCCAGCGGAGGATGGCATCCAGGCTTTTGGGGAGTACAGGCAGTCAGTAAATACTAGAACAGGGTATAATTCCAGAAGAAAACAATGCCCATAGTATATCAGCCCACATTCTTTCGGATTTATATATACCTGCTTTCAGTAGGTGGTTTTCAGTGTTGTATCAGGCTGCCCGATTCGGAGAACCACTCGAAGAAAACGTGAGATTCTGCAAAATACCACTGCCCATACAATAATCTAGTTATAAAAGGATAAAAATAACGTCGAAAGCCAGAAGAGTGCTTCAAATCTGGGAATATCTCAGCTAGTTACACAGTCTAGGGGGGCAGCGGACAACAGTTATAACACCATATATCTTTCTCTTCACAAAACAACTCAAAACACTCTAACGGGTACTTGAGCACGATGTGGTGATGCCAGGCCCTCTAGTTTCTGCCTTTTTTAATTAAAAAGTCTCTTCTAGGTAGTATATTGATGGCTGTTTACTGCTGTCTTTAAAATATGACTATCACGGTGTGAGGCACTCAGAAGGAAGTGTGATCTTGTAGGGAAGGCAGTGGTCAAAGTTTTTTGGAGAATCGCTGTTAGGATTAAGTCGAGGATGGCGTTTCGTGGCATGTGTGCGGTTGGTATTGTGTTAGTGTTGTTCTTGGTGGTAGAGACTAAAAAGGTGGATGTTGTACTCGGTGTCCTATTGGAGGACGATCCTAGGTTGCCGTACTCCCTGGCAAGGGTGGCCCCGGCAATCCAGCTAGCAGTGAACGTGGTAAACAAACGAGCTTCGCTGGGATCTCTACGGCTTGCCCCTCGTTTTGTCAGCAACTTACGCTGCGAGACGTTTTCCATGCAAGTAGGCGCCATGGCAATGTACTACGAACACCAGAAGGGTCAACACCACTGCAGCAAGGACAGGAATAGACCCTCCGTACTGCTGGGCCCAAGCTGTGACTTCCCCGCCGCTTCTATAGTACGGTTAGCCTCCTACTGGAACATTCCGTCTATGACTGTTGCCGTACCCTGGGCTCTGCAGAACAGACGAGAAGACGCTTACAAGACTAGTATAAGAACGTCTGTGTCGTCGGGGGAGGTCGGCAGGTTCGTCCTACGCGTTCTAGACAAGTTTAACTGGACACGATCGTTTTCTGTGGCCAGCCACGGTGGCGGGCCAGGGAACCACACATGTTACTTCCTCGTCCGGGGAATCTATGACGAGTGGAGGGTCAGAGAGGGAGTAAACGTCCAAGCCAATGTCTTCAGTGAGTTCCAAGAAGTCGATTTTGATTTGGAAAGTGAAGAAGGTTTGAGTCGCCTCGATGAAAAACTTCGGAACACGATGACTGAAGCTAAGGGAAAGGCTAGAGGTAAGACTACTTCAAGTGTTGAATATTACTGATATTACAAACTCTCATTGCCCCAACCGTACTATTTCCATGATATTACAGACTCCGTATAATGGTAGCGTGCGTAGTCCAGTAGTTAACGATCTTGCCTCTGGAACTAGAAGCCCCGGGTTCGATCCCGACTGTGTCGCTCACCCGACATGCACGCTACCGGAAAGGGTCGCAGTCGGGACGGGACGTTAAGCCCTGGTCCACTGTTCATTGTGCTTGTCGAAAAGAGCTAGGGGAATTTCCCCGGTACAATGAACCTGTAAATACTGTACATAGCGTCTCTCTTCTCTGTCACGACCAGTGGAAGATTAGCTCATCTGTTCATTGAGTTCATTTGAGCTAAACTGGTTCGAGATCACTTTCCTTTCATTTCACTCCCATTGCCCCAACCGTACTATTTCCATGGGTGTCATCCATAACGTCACTTTTTTTTTACTGTTCTGGCATAACCTTGGTTGGAAATTATTGATAATGGTACATCAAGTACACTTTGCACAATGACTTACTAGTAGTAAGGGGAAGTACTAGTGTCGTGGTATCTTTAAATAATGCAGAAACTTTCTTTCTCATTATATACACATTGGGCATAGTCATTAAGTTATTTTTAGTGATTATGCAGGAAAAAGGAATACCGGAAAGCTAGGAGTGAGTTTGTCAATGGCGGCTCGTGTATGCCATCTTTTGTGCCCGAAATACACAGTGTAGGATTCATAAAAAGGTCACTTCTTGCAACTTGTGAATCCAATGTTGATTAGCAATGTTCAACATCATGAGCATTATGAAGTTGGCTTCTTTGGCTTCATCAAATGATTGTTGAAATGAGTATTGAAATGTTTGTTTACGTTACAAAAATGCCATTTACAACATTCTAGACTACTCACTGAAAGCTAGCTCCACTTGCCAAAAATAGTTACCCAATCAACTGGATAAGATTTTGAAAATCTTATCCAGTTGCTTGAGTAACTATTTTTGGCGTATTTTACTACCTGGATATCTAACTTTCATCAACGTAGCTCCACTTGATGTTACAGCATTCACCTGCTTTCAAGGGGCTAGAAACATTCCTAGTTGCTAGCGACAGCGACTTCTACGTGCTCCAGATCACAAAGCCTCCTCAAAATGTCCCTAATATAGGCTCAAGGGTCAAGGTTGAGCATAGGTATAGTGTCGACTTTCTCGAAATGTTTCGTCGTTGGGTTTTCACAAGATGAAAACTATTGGCAAGGCTTGAAACCACCGAAAGACATGTGGTAAAAGAGTGGAAGGGTGATGAAATAACCCGCACAGCGTAAGGAGAAGCAATTCTAATTTAATTTTGGCACACACCACGCATATATCACGATGACAGAAGGCAAACTTTGTGAGCCACTTCAAGCAGGTAATATTTGTCAAACCCACGTGTACGTGTTCACCTCAAGCGTCACCAGGAGGCAGCAGACTTTTATTCTCTTCTTGTCCAATTCAGTTACTGCTACTTTAACGTCACCTTGATTTATAACATAACAACTGTCTGCGGAATATTGATAATTTCCGTGTTTAGTAACCTTTTGTACGTTATATACGTTTGAAGTTGGAACAGGTGGCCCATTTAACAATTCTCAAATATGTTTTACTCGCTTTCGCCTACCCTCAGACGCCGTTGATGTTTTAACGTCGCTCACTTCGATTTATAACAGTCCTAGAAGCCTGTCTGGGTTATATTAATTGTTTCCGTGTTTAGGAACCTCCTTCCTGGTGATATATTTCATATTGAGGAACAGGTGTTCCATTTAGCAGCTCTAAAATACGTTTTACTCGCTTCTACTTAAGTCCAGACGGCGTTTGTGTTTTAGCGTCATTCACTTCGATTTACAACGTCCGGGGATAGTTTCCGTGTTTAGGAACCTCTGCCCTGGTTGCACATCTATATGGATTAACAGCTTGTCCCTTTAACAGTTTTCACGTTCTGCAGATCATGACAGAAATATTTTACATTCTAAGTGTGGACGTCAAACGACGATTGTTTACTTAGTCGTTTGTTTGTTTGTTTGTGTGTTTTACTTGTTTATCATGGGCCAATCCCTTCTGTCGAATGTGGTGATATTCAACGTGCAGAAAGTTACTATCTATTTTGGACACTGTGTTGTCGATTTAGTTTATAATTAGGCCACAGAAGGTAAATTTCATGGATGACATCGACGCGCTCATTAATTTTCGCCGGATTTTGACAAATTCTTTACCCCCGGAGATGGTCAACACGACGAGAAAGTACCAAAATAGGAAAGTATGTCATGTTGTAACCTTGATTGTACTTGTAGAAGTAACACTAGTGAGGTAGCCATAACTATAGGTTTATAAGTGAAACTAGTTCGATTGTTGTAAAAGTAACACCAATGTGTTAGCCATGAGTGTAGTTACCAACTTGGTAAATAATACCAGTCTAACAATACTGGTGTCACTTTGTGCACTTCTTGAATACAGGGATAAAAGACTTGTTGGATATAATACCATATTTTGTCGCTTCAATTCTTGTTAAAACGGTCAAGGTGTCTATTTTGAAAAAAATGTATCCATCATTTAGCCCTCTGGCAATAAATTTTGAGTCTGTAGAGGATGTCCTCCATAAAATGTACTTGCTGTGGCTGATAGTTGCGACTTGTAGTCTTAATAGAAAGGACTTCTTTAGTGAGAATGTTAAATATAGCCCATTGACTGACAGCCTATCAGAGTGCAGGGATCCTTTTTGACGTGTTTGTTGTTTCAGTACTCTTCACTAATCCCGTGTCAGGGCCGACCGGTCCAAAAATGTCTGTCAAGTCAAAGAACTGACATCACGGGGCGGTACCATCTGGTTTCTGTGTTGCATGTCTTCTTCCTCGTTATCACATTCGCCAAGAAGGTTATGTTTTGGGTAGCGTTCGTGTGTGTGTGTGTGTGTGTGTGTGTGTGTGTGTGTGTGTGTGTGTGTGTGTGTGTGTGTGTGTGTGTGTGCGTGTGCGTGTGCGTGTGCGTGTGCGTGTGCGTGTGCGTGTGCGTGTGCGTGTGCGTGTGTGTGAAGAATGCCTGCATGGATTGTTTTCATATTTAGTCGGTAAGCAAGTCTTGGTGAGACCTCTAAACTTTAGATTTCGGGCCCCCTGGTAACTTTCTATGGTACTGGAGCAGAACTTCCAGTTTTAATATCTCGTGTTCTGAACATGTACATGCAATGGCCCTGCTTTGTTTTATCATACACTGAAATAAATCCTTTAAACGTGGTGCCATTTCTTTTGTCTTCATTATCTTAAATACTCATACGCCAAATATCATATTGGGAAACATTACAGACAATAATCTTTTACATCTGGGATAAACGCGCGCCAAATCCCATGGCCTCAGCCTGCTTTGTTTTGTCATACATTGCCATAAGTCCGAAGGCGTTGCCATTTCTGATCATCATTTCTCCTTCTTCTTTAAAATATTCATACGACAACATAGGTGCACCAGAAACCCAAATAGTGCAATGTTTATCCACATGATTGATAAACAAACCCCTCTCCTTTACTTTTACCCGAGTAAAAAATTAACGTTATAAAGATAAAATGCAACCTTTGACAGGAGGTGTGTCCCTCTGACGTCACCACTGCCCTTTGTACAAAGGAGACCTTATGTGTGACTTGCGTTAATGCAACACTTAAGGGGTTAAAGGTCGACACAGTGATTTTTTCTGTCATTACGCAATGGTGCTTACATATCAATATGTTTGTAAGTTGTTAAAGGTGGATGTATTCAACACATTACCATATTGTATGGAAAACAGTGACATGATCCAAGTTGCATACACATACGAGCGTACGTTTGTATTAGATGAACGCATTTATCAGTTTATTATTCAAGTAATCAAAGGCGTTGTACTAGTGAAAAAAAATTTAATCAATCAATCTACACATCATATTAGGACTATTGTCACATTTAACATTTTCGTATGTTCATCAGGTATTCATTCGAATTTGACGGCATACGAGTTTTACGGAATACACAGGAGTTTTACAAAATACATACGAATTTTGAGGAATCCATACGAGTTTTACAGAATACATACGAATTTTACGGAATGCATACGATTTTACGGAATTCATACGAGTCTTACTATTAGTAAGGATCGTATGGATTCCGTAAAACTCGTATGAATTCCGTAAAATTCGTATGAATTCCGTAAAATTCGTATGAATACTTAGACACCCCTGTTCATCGGTACTACCAGTGGACTAGCCCATGCTGTAGTGCTTGTCCTGCTCTATACACTGAAAGGCGTGGAAAGGATTTTAACTTAACTGAACTTAACTGTTCTTCTGTAAAAACGAGACATTGTTTTACATTCCTGACACATCTACATCTACATCTACATTGAATACTATCATCATATACTACACAGAATACTATCATCGTCATCATTACATTGTATACTGTTTTAGCCGTTAGAATACACATTATTAGATCGATTGATATTCATGTTATAGATAAGTTCTTTGTAATTGTTAAATATTAGAAATAGTCGATTTTTATGTATCTACAAATTGCCATACATTGTACTCGTTACAATTATCGCGCAATAAAGTTCTTCTTCTGTACCCCACCAGTGATCATCACGTGCGCCAGCGCCCCCTATGTGTGGCGACTGATGAAGGTAGCCGGCCAGATGGGCATGACCAATGGAGACTACGTCTTCCTCATCTTGGACATGTTCGACCACGCCTACCTCCAGCGGGAGACTTGGGTCGGATCAGAAGACAACCTGCAGGAGCAACAGGACGTCTTAGACGCCTTCCGCGCCGCCTTCATTATCACCGTCCCCCGGCCAAACACAGCCACCTTCAGGAACTTCTCCGAACAAGTCCGAAAAATAGGGGACCAGAACTTCGGCTTCGACTCACAAGAAACGTTGGTAAGTGACGTCATCAGAGTCTGATAATGTTCTTATAACGCAATGAAAATGACCTTCATGTGCATAGCAAACGTTTCCGCAAGATGTCAAACTTGCCTGAAAACTGATTGCGCATAAAAGTCTGCTAGGTTGTGTTAAAAGAGCCTTGTTTTCCAGAACCTGCCAATATGATGAAACTATTCGTGATCTTTTTAATCTGTCTGATCATTTTTTGCGGCAATGTGACGACAAAACTTCAACGTTGTAAAGCCGTGTTAGTGAATGTTGTTGATATTTTCTCCAGGCAAACCCGTTTGTGGAGTCTTACTACAACGACGTGATGCTGTACGCAACCGCCTTGAACCGCACGCCCGGCTATAACTACAGCAACGGCACAGAGATGGCTCTGAGAATGCGCAACCTTTCCTTCACCGGTAAGGAACCTATCATACCTTGGCCGAGTTCTTTGAGCACAAGCAGTTGACTTCGTCAGGGCGAAATGAATGCTGCTACTTTGACTCGCTAGGGAGCGTTGCGGTCAGAATGCATGCGGTGCCAACTAACCTCACATTAGAATGAACTTGAGAAAACTTAAGCCCCTGTCACACTTGTGCGTATATACAAGTCCGCATGAGTTGCGTATTAACATGTTTCTGGTTTAGGTTAAGTTTGCAGCCGAAGAAGTTATTTCTTAGGTTCGATCACTTGGCTGCAGAATGGTGGGTCAAAGTATAAAACAACTTTGTCCCCGCAAACTTTACTTAAACCAACAAAAATGTTGATGCGCAACTCACGCGCACTTCAATATACGCACAAGTGTGACAGGGCCCTTACGTGAATGTACAAAGAAATATGTGCATCTCTCTCGTATATATATATACGCTTTTGTATCGACACAGGCGCAGACGGAGAGGAGGTCGTCGTCAAGAATGGAGATCGTGTCTTTGACTTCATCGTCTTGGATCTGAACCGTTCAAGCGAAAGTTTCGTGGTACGTTCGTGCTTGACAACAAAGGCATTCTATAAAATACTATATGCAAGACGGGGATGCGCCAGGTCTTCCGTCCGGGTGAATGGTGTAAATCACCGTATGGCTGATACGTGATAAGTTTATTCAAACAATGCATGAAGACTTTTACCATGAAATTTTTGTCTGTTGTGTGTCTTTCAGGCGGCTCTGTCATACAATGGCAGCTCTCAGAACTTTACAGAGTTACAAACGATTGACTGGGTGAGCAGCGAGCCCATGAGGGAACCTGAGGAGTGCGTGTGGGACGAGAACTGTCCAGGTGGGGTGTGTTTAGATATGTAGGAGGCAGAATTAGCTGGCAAACTAAATATTCTCCCTTTACGCCAAAAATAGTTACTCAAGCAGCTGGATAAAATTTTGAAACAGTCAGACGTTTCAGACAGCATCCGCTGTCTTTCGTCAGTGACTGATTGTAGGCATGTATTGGATTGATGACAGTATCTTATTACCTGGATGTCTAACATTCATCAACGTATTCTCCCTTTAGTTTAATTTACTTAAGTGTAGTTCTGGATACATGCACGTCTGTGATAGCGTGGGTATCATTCTAGACCTTCTAGAATTGCATGACAAAGCTAAATTTGCAGTGTCAGAGTAGATGTGAATTCGGCACCCAGAACAGTTGTGTCAGTGTGAAGGTAATTCAGCACCAGGGACAGCAGTGTGAAAGTTATTCAGCACAAAGGATAGCTGTGCTCGTGTGAAAGTTATTCAGCACCAGGGACAGCAGTGTGAAAGTTATTCAGCACAAAGGATAGCTGTGCTCGTGTGAAAGTTATTCAGCACCAGGGACAGAAGTGTTAGTGTGAAAGTTATTCAGTACCAGGGACAGAAGTGTTGGTATGAAGGCTAATAAGCACCAGGGATAGCAGTGTTGGTGTGAAGGCTAATAAGCACCAGGGACAGCCGTGTCAGTGCGAAGGTTAATCAGCACCAAGGACAGCAGTGTCAGTGTGAATGTTATTCAGTAACAAGGACAGCAGTGTCAATGTGACGGGCAATCAAAACCAGGTACAGCTGTGTTTCATGTGGCACCTAATTAGCCATTCAAGAATCCTAATCCTTTTTTTTGTGTAAAATTTCTTTAGAAAATCTAATGCACTGGACATTTCTATTTCTCTTGAGCAGATCCAGAAGTCATCCCCTCGACAGTTATCATCCTGTCTGTGGTCATCGGCGTTATTGTTATCGCATCTTCGGTCATCATCTACTTCTACAAAAGGTACCTATTCTGTCTTGAATCATTGAATCAATGAAATATTGAATCTTTCCTCCTTCCTTCCTTCCTTGCTTCATTCCTTCCTTCCTTCTTTCTTTCTTTTGTTTTTCTTCCTTTCTTCCTCTCGACGGTTCATGGATGGAGAATAATGAAAGATAAACTGTCGACACAAGTCCACTAGATTACCCATCATTCTTTGCGAGTCACATTAGATTCTAACCTAATCATTTTGCACCAATCAGGAAGAACGACCTCGCCGTTGCCCTGAGGTCCGAGCAGGAAAAGCTGGTGCAGTGGGAAGATATCCAGATGGACGAAGGCAGGGCCGTGGAAGGAAGCGTGTACCGTATGCAGGTTGCGCCGGCAGACCCTGCAGACATGGTTGGTTTTTATGCATATCAACCATGATTGAGAAAGGCCCGCCCCTGATGCGTTGCCAAAATCTAACGCATTAATGAAACTTTTTATCTTTATTTTATTTATTGATTCGGCATGTAAATGCCAGGGTTGCCCAACTAGCCGGAGGCTATTACTAAGGGCGAACCCAAAGTGGAACTTTTTGGTGGAGATTGTGCAGACGCAATTGACAAATGTCTAGCTGATCTTGCTCGTAAGGCTTAATAATCTCCAAGGTCTTACCGCGATCTCTTAACGATCTTCCGTTGATGCTAAAGTTCTTACAATGAGTTAATAAGAAGCATTTTGCTCCATTGATATTTGGACGCAAGGCGTACAATATGAAACAAGTGGTGTCTTTCTCTACAGCAAAAATGGCACTCGCGGCTTACTCTAGGCGCTGTGCAAGTGTTTGCCACAACTGGCATCTACAAGGTGAGGATGCGTGTGTATTATCGTGTGTGTGAATGCAGATTATATACCCAAGAAAGAAATGAATTGTATAAGCTTGTACAAAACCCATTTCCCTACTTCACACATTTAAGTACTGTACAAAAATTCATATTCCTAATGCGACTAGACAAACCTCCCATTGAAAAACATGTCTGTTCTTTTATATCTACTATAACCGAAAAGCGAGGAAAAGTAGAACTTATCTAAAGATAGTCATATTCTTTTTGTATCCATGAACTGTACTTGTTCATTTGTTTTGTTGTGATCTGTACTTAGCCAAGTGTGGCAGAAATGTGGAAAAAAGGTCTTCATTCATTATTCTGTATTTCAACGACACCATCATTGTGGATGGGTGTAAAACTGTAGGCTTGAATTCGTATAAAACCAGGATTACAACATTAAGATGCTATAGAATGCTAAAACATCCGCATTTTTAATACTGTCTCTTCCCAGGGCAAACGGGTGGTGATCAAGGATTCTGATTGCGAGAAGTCCTCCATCACCATGACAGATGCTGTTCTCCTGGAACTGAAGAGGGTGAGTTTTTCACTATTAAATTTAGTGTAACGTTACATTCAGGAAATATGAGGGACATTGTGTGTAAGCAAGGGTCATTAGACAGAATATTTTTCATTGAAACACACTTCCCTACAGCCTCATCATCATCATCATATCGGGCAGCTTGCCCGGACTAGGACTGCTCTCTCCCTCCAGGCGTCACGGTCCGCCATAAGTTGGTCTAGATCTTCAGACCTCACCCCTACATCCCCTGCAAGTTGGTCTATGTAGGTCCGTCGGGGTCGCCCGACACAGGAGTGCCCATGAGTTGGTGCCCAGAGCAGGACTTCGCTTCAAAAAGGCTATGGGACTAAAATCTGTTCTCTATGTGACAAAAATGTGTGATATTATTTTGTTTTCTCCGTAGATGCGTGACCTGGGCCACGATCACGTGGTGAGGTTTGTTGGAGTGTGCTTCAAGTCGCCTCGTGTCTTCATCCTGACAGAGTACTGTCCCAGAGGCAGTTTACAGGTCAGTCTTTTAAAATCCCACGGGTGTAGTCTTAACAGATTACTTAATGTCATCTTTGAAATAGAACCTGAGGCCGATGATAGTGATGCTGTATTGCCTTATCATAATTACAGTTGTTGTTGTTTAGGGCTGTCATGAGTTGAATTTGCTTGACGTGTCGTCTAAACGTGTTGTCCTTCAAACATACCAAGTAAATCCACGACATATGATCACGTTGTTGATGGTTATGCTCACTTCTGTGGACCCTATAGCTCAACCGGTAGCAGCTTCACAGTTGGGCTCCTGGCTCCCATTAGTTCAAGTAACTGGAAGACCCAGGTTCCAATCCAGGGAATGGCATCCTGGTTTGCGCTGCATTCGTCTTTCGGAAGGGACGTGAAATGGGGTCCCGTGATTTAGGAGGTGTCTCAAGTACGTTAAATGTCACCACTGGCTGACCCTTTGTAATAGCAATAGCTAGCTGGGCTGCCTTGGCTGGTGTACATTGTACATAGCCGAACAAATAAATAAACAGCCTCATTAGTCAAAAGGGTACCTACTGGTATGTAACGTGTGTTACGCGAAGGACGGTTATGTCGGCTATACAGATACAGATACAGATACTGGCTCTACTTAGATGAATAAAGATACACCTGTCCCGTGTTGTGTTTCCCAGGACACCTTGGAGAACGAGGAGATCCACCTGGATATAGAGTTCCAGTGTTCCCTGATGCACGACATCGTCAAGGTGAGAACTAACCTCCATTTACATTAATCCGCTGGTTCACATAAATCCGTCACTTTGAACAACAGTGGGTTTGAGAGATCTCTAGTGCAGTACCCTTCATGTATGCACAGTTTAGACATACAGGAGTGCATTATACTGGGGGACGGTAGGTTGGAGATTTGGAGATTTGTTTTCACGTATATTTCAGGGTGGCGGAATTATATATCCTGGTGGAATAATGTTAGTAGATGTTAATAGATTGCTTGACAGCGTAACAACTCAGTTGTTTTTCAACTCAAAGATACATGAACTGCTACTGATTTTTGTGATATCTACACAGTGCAATCATGTGCACATCATTTCGACGGCTGTAGCTGTATGTCGAAAATAGGGTTTCTAAAACACATGCTAGAATATTATATTTTGATCTGGATAACGTTTCGACAACATGCCAGCAGGGTGTAATGCTACTTCTTGCCGCGTGGTGGCGTTTCGGCAACACTGTGGTCCCACATATGTAGTTATATTTGAAAGTGTAACCCTTCTGTTTGACCCACTACTGTCCCCAGGGTATGGTGTACCTACAATCTAGCGAGGTGCATTACCATGGCAACCTCAAGTCGTCCAACTGCGTCGTTGACAGCCGGTTCGTGGTGAAGCTGACAGACTTCGGACTCCCCACATTCAGAGCACCGCCCAACAAACCTCCTCAGGGGGAGAGCTGCTACCGAAGTTAGTCTTTGCTGACTAGTTTGCAATTTACCAAAGCATGCACTTTTTCTTTCATTGCATAAATGTGCCATGGAAGACTGAAAACATGCATAGTACTGTCATTCTTTGTCTTATGTAAGCCTCTATCTTGACCCAATACTTTTTGTGAATTTTTTTTTTTCGCCCTGTCGCTTCGGGTTTTTTTCTTAAAAAAATCCGACAACCAACAAATTAAATTGGTGTGGCCTTATGACTACTAATTCTAACCTTAGTGATTGCTCTACGGATTTTTAAAATCATGTACAATCCGAAGGTATCTTTCTGGAAAAATGGTGGCCGGATGTCGATACCTTCTCTGATCCAGGACGGGAGGCGATACCGGCTTCCGCATGTCAATATATATGCTGATGAATATACTAAATAACATGCTTATCCTCAGAGAGACTGTGGACAGCCCCGGAACTGTTGCGCGGCTGTGAGCTGACCGTCCACGCCGTTCATAAAGCTGACGTCTACGGCTTCGGCATCATCATGCAGGAAATTGTGCAACGTCAGGGGCCTTTCTACATGGCTGATGATCCAAACGCAAGCGCTCAAGGCAAGTGTGAACTAGCAATCTTGACCTTGACTTTAACACCAGTATTATTGTCAGAACATTGAAGGTATGCGTATTAAAGATGAAAGGCACATAATCTGATTATCATGCGGAATTAATTGCCTTTGAACTAGCAATCTTGACCTTGACTTAAACACCAGCACATTGAAGGTACGTGCTAAAGATGTAAGACACATAGTCTTATCATTATGCGGAATCAATTGCCTTTGAACGCACAATAAAGTCTCTCCATTGTTTTTACATAGACATTGTCGAGAAAGTCCAGTTGGGATCTCAACATGGCGGTAAGCTGTGTCGGCCCGACGTCCCTGCCATAGACGACGCCCGGTACAGTAAGCCCCTGCAGACACTCATGCAGCAGTGTTGGGAGGAGGACCCGAACCTCAGACCGGAGTTCGGGTCGATACGGACGCAGATGAGGCAAATCGACAGGTGAGGCTTCACCCCGACCAATCAAACCACGTGAATCGCATTGAAACTCAGATTCGTATCAGCCATTTCCCGACAAATCCCTTCTAACTTGCGTTAACGACTACATCTGACAAAACAAACTCGCCAGTCAGATGGTGAAGGGTATCAGCTTTCCAAAGATGTTTTTCAGATTGACAATTTTGGCACTTTGGAAGTGATTGAAAGCGACCGCGATTTAACGTTTAGAAAAAAATAATTTCTACTACTTTTCTCTAAACGTTAAATCGCAGTTAAACACACACCACTACCAGTGGACTAGCCCCCTGCTGTAGTGACTTGCACAAAGATGTGTGGCCCAAGAGCTGTGGAGGGCGCCGCCTTATGCACCTTCGGTGCGGGAAGGACTTAACTTTTTTTAAATTGTCTCCAGGGGCCGTAACCTGATGGACACCCTGCTGTCCCGCCTGGAGCAGTACGCCAGTAACCTGGAGGAGATGGTGCAGGAGCGCACGGAGGAGCTGGCCGTGGAGAAAAAGAAATCAGACGAGCTTCTCTACCAGATGCTGCCACAGTGGGTTTTCCCGATGATCACATTTCAAGTCATAACGGGGGGTGCCCTAACATGGCACGGATTTTTTACTGATCTTATTTTGCATAAGCACGACGTGTTTGTGACCACTGACTACGTTTATAAGGAAAGTTTTCCTGATGATCACATTTCAAGTCATAACGGGGGGTGCCCTAAGATGTCACGCGCCCTAACATGTTACGGATTTTTTACTGATCTTATTTTGCATAAGCACGACGTGTTTGTGATCACTGACTACGCTGATAAGGAAAGTTGATAAATCACGTTCATGCACATAGCTGTCATTTTCATTTAAAACATATGTGTACATATTCATTTCTTGTTTCGTGGAATAATAGTATTTTGGCAATAATGATGGTAGCGCGACATCTTAGGGCACCTCCCGTTACATGACTTTGTACTAAAATGAGCCTTTTGGTCAAATACTTGATGACGGAAAAGTGGTTCTAGTGACAAAGCCAAATCATTTTACCTCATGTACAAAGTTAACGTTTATCATGCATTTCTGCTAGGTTGAGAACGTATGGGTTAACACAAAAAAAGGAATATGTAAGATCACAAGGATTTTGAGTTTCAAGGACCAAATTGTCTTGCCTGTCCTTTAAATTTAATGAGGCATAACATCTACTAACATCATTCCACCAGGGTACATAATTCCGCCACCCTGAAAAGATACGTCCAAACAGATCTCAAACCCAATGTCCCACAGTATATAATGCACTAGTATCTAAACTGTGCATACCCAGGGGTGCTGCACTAGAGATGTCTCAAATCCACTGTTTTTCAAAGTGGCGGATTTATGTAACCCATGATGTTAATGGAGGTTACATTTTTAAGTTTGCAATCTTGATTATTGTTTATCAGGGCAGTGGCCGAGAATCTGCGACAAGGCCGATCAGTTGAGGCGGAAACATACGACAGAGTCACCATCTACTTCAGCGACATCGTCGGTTTTACTGGCCTGGTGGAGTCCATGAAACCCGTCGAGGTACAAGCTTTGCTCTTCTCGTTACATCCGATGGTTATATCTTTAAGCTTATGATGGTGATGCAACCTTCCCTTGTACTGTTAATCAATGATCAGATATTGTCTACATTCAGTCACAAGAATATTCATCAATCATGACTTATAAAAGGTAACGAGATACGAGATTCCTTTTATAAGTCACTGATTGATGAATATTCTTGTAACTGTTACTACACGTGACTGATGAATCTCTTCAACGATGTTTACATTCAACTTTGGTTCGTGTGCAAATCTCTTTGACTTGTTCTAATGAAACGTACTCTCTGGCTGTTTCCTAGGTCGTGGATCTTCTGAACGACTTGTACACGTTGTGGGACAAGATCATCAGTAGATACGATGTCTATAAGGTAGGATGGACATACAGACATGACTTTTTGAAACCCCACTTGAATCGTATTAGACTGTTCTATAACGTTTTACTCTGTTTTACTCGTGTTTCATCTCCTATAATGACAAATGCAACTGGTAAAGTGTAACACTGTAAATGGGATAATATTCTATCCGTATAATCTTCACAGAAGAAACTGCAAGTGCTTGATTAAAAAAAAGTTGGTTTAGCACTGCCCCCTGTTGGTTGCTACTGGTTCTACAGAGTGGTATCAATCTTTACCTTCAGGTTGAAACCATCGGAGATGCCTACATGCTGGTGTCGGGTCTCCCGAAGAGAAACGGCAATGAGCATGCGCGACAAATAGCAGGCGTTTCATTGGCCTTGAGACAAGCAGTTCAAGACACCATGAAGATCAGGAACCGGCCAGACCAGAAACTTAAGATCAGAATAGGACTACACACTGGTGAGTGTTGTACAAGAGACAAGCGTAGGAATGTATTCAAAGCATCAAGTGCTGCGGACCGGTACTGCGGACCGGTACTGTACCGTGAAAATTGATTAGGTACAGGTCCAAAATACCGGATCATGAAGTACCGGTACTGTACCGATATAAATCTACACCAAGTATGTGCTTATTTTGTGACTGATCTCCTGATCTCATATGCAACACCAAACGTGACCAAAGTGATACCTTGAAACAGCGTACAATGTAATTAATATGCAACAGATCATTCAGGCAGGCCGGGAGTTTTGATAGCAAGGCCAAGGGAGTTTGGCAGTAGGAAACCTAGTTATGGTCTTTAGATAAAGATACTCACAAATTGAAAACAGTTTATTTTTGTTTCTGTCAGTAGTGAAGAAGTTCAGAAGAACACATGTTGCTTTTTCAAATTGTTTAGGTACAGGTACAGGTCCGGACCTGTACCTAAACCTTTGTACCGGTACCCGTACCTGTACCTGATGTTACGTTTAGGTACGTGGCACTAAAAGCATCTATTCTATCAATTCCTCTATTCAAACCAGTATCAAAAAAGATGCTATATTTTCACAACTTCGTTGTTTTTTATGGTTGATTTTGCAGGAACGCGCCAAGTGTACTCATTTTCTTCATTTCTTTCTGAAAGCCTAGAAAGTGTTAAAGAAGCATGTTTTTGTCCAAAGGTCCTTGTGCGGCTGGGGTTGTGGGACTGAAGATGCCACGATACTGCCTGTTTGGAGACACTGTCAATATCGCCTCAAGGATGGAGTCAAACGGAGAGGGTAAGAAATCAACAAATCGCACTGATTGCAACAGTCAAACCATCACTACCAGTAAACACAAAGTACAAACTATAGAAGCATTTTAAGCAGACCCTAAAAACAGTAGTATACATGTACTTTAATTCTAACGTGCAAACGCAGGGAGAAGTTTTCATGTAAACATGTACATGCACTTAGCTGTCTCTTATGAACTATTCAGTCTTTTACATGTAGGTAGGAGGCGACAGTATTATTACTTCCGCATATTGTTATATCATATGATACGTATGATACAAGAATCATTATGGTTCACTGTATTTCCAGCCATGAAGATTCACGTATCACCTGAAACCAAACGGGAACTGGAGTATTTCACCAGTTTCATTCTACAAGAGAGAGGAGAGATTATTGTCAAGGTGAGATACACAGAGTCAAGGTCCACACATGACCCTTCAAGGTCAAGTGGCCAAATAGAACTCTCTTATTACCTCATTTAAAATGGAGGTATTGTAATCATTTGGTGTGTCTGTTAACTTTGTTCAATTGACATTTGAATGATAGGCACGTCGGGAACACTAACAGGAAGTACAGGATCAGAGGTGCCAAAAAGGTCCCAGAATGATGACAGGAAATAGAATTAGTCCGAGTCCAGATTTTCCCCATGCGGCTCATGCAGTGTATCCATATTGTACTTAAGACATCTCAGAGATTATTGAGGATGGACGTAATTAAAACAGGACATTTAAGACTAAATACTTTTTCAAAGATGATGTCAACAATTTGAAAGCAGCTATGCTCTTTAATTCTAATATATCCACATGTGTTTGATTGCCCATACAGGGCCGGGAGCTACCCATGACCACCTACTGGCTGCTTGGAGAACTGCAGGCACCCGAAACAGTCGTGTGAGAGGGTCGATGTGACTGTGGGGAGTCATCAGCTCTATGTAACTACAGTACAACTGTACCTATACATTACACTCATACATTAACTGTCACTGATGACAAACTGTGGATGCTGACTAAAGCACCTGACTTATTTTGTACATTGTAGTAGGTTCCTGGATGTCTAACCTTCGTCGGTGTATTGTATTTATAGTCTTTCAACATGTATGTGTACGCTCAGTCATTGACATGTAACCATATTATAATGATCGTAAAATGTTGGATAATGATGTTTGTTAAGAGAAGTATTATTGGCTGTCAGTAACTAAATTGATTTATAAACATTGATATTCTGTCACTATATGTGATAATGGAATAACTGTATAGGGAATGATTACTTTTATACATATGATTATTGATGAATATCGTAACCTACTGCATGTATTATGTAATATCATATATTTCATTAGATTGGAGAGTTGGGTCGTTTTGGTCTAACGTATTTTGACTTGAAAGTGTACATTTGTCTTGTCTATGAGGTCGATGCTTAGATCACTTGTACTTTTACATCCTTCAAGTATATGTATATGTAAAGTTAGTCCAGTAAGCATTAGTTGTCAAAGATCAGCAAAACAGGCTATATAAGGTAAAAGTTTGCTACTCACCGTGACCTGAAATATGTCAGTTGCTTTTGAGGGACTTCGTTAATTTGCATTATACAGAAGAAATATTCTGACCCCCCCCCCCCCCCCCCCGAATACTCTCCAGATAAATTACATCCAGTGCAACATATTATATTTGGCCTGTCTTCATCGAGAACAATGTTAAGACATCTTGGTTTAATATCTGAAATAACTTTTGCAATGTGTTTCTGGATACTTGATTGCCAACTTATGGCCTTTGAAACGTCATTTTCAATTTCATTGGGATCGAACATTGACTTTGACCTCCCATTGAAATCCATACTTAAGATTTGAAACAAGTGCCCTCAGAAAAATGGGTGATGTTCAGAAATCATCTTCTTGTTAATCTGTGATGAAATGTTACAAATTTCATTGATTTTGTATTAAAAAATTGTTTAAAAAAAAAAAGAAAATTGAAGCTGCTTCTGTTGTTGAGTCCCCCTTAAAATCATGAGAATTTCTTATAGAAAGAAAGGAGTGTTGAAATGCATCATGTCTTCAGTGTTAAGCATGGTTATTATTATGTGTTAAGTAAGCACATACGTAACGGTCAGGATTACTGTATGTAGGTCTATGTTAACGAACCTTTTTTTTCTCACAGTCTGGTACATGTACAGCGTGATAACTTTTATGTCCTTGGAAGAAACTCTTCATTAACTGGATAAAATCTATTATTGTTTCTAAACATGAATGTACATAACCCATTGTATCTATCTATCTAAACATACATATACTGTGATTCATCTATGATTGCGATACATTATGTTAGAATAAACCAGTCGTTTCTATCGAACAGTTTCAGTGAAGCAGTTTACTTGTTAATTGGAGGCGAAGAGCGAAAACCGTGGACCACTACAAAGACGTGCGAAGTGCTTCAGAAACACGTGCGACACAGGCTGTACCCAACATCTGCTTAGAGATTAGTCAAAGACTATACGTGGTGACGTCAAACCATACGGCAAAATGCGCAACGTCACAAATATCCAATTCAAGGTAAAACGTGAAACACTTGTTCTGTTCCATTGTCTCGGACTGTTCTGGAACGGTGTTCAGTCGCTATGTGTAACAACCGAATACAACAACACTTTCAAGATACGCACACGCATATCTGAGATCTCCTTGTTGTGTAAAGCCTAAGCATAATGTGATTATACCACTTCCTAATATGGACATCGCAGAAAGGAAGGGGTAGAGCGTTATGTACAGTCTTTGATAAGAACTCATCGCAGGAATGGCGAGACGAATTTCCCGTTTGCTGGTGCCTCAATTTCTGAGATGCCCAGTTCATTAGCGTACTCATTCCCACACCACAACAGTGGCTTGGTGGCAAGGGAAAAGGTTTGTAAGTTTTAGCATAAGTACAAATAATAAGCAAGAAATGCTGCTGCTGGTGAGTCGTTCAGCACCAAGGACAGAGTGTGTCAATATCTTTAACCTATCTCTATTTCATAAACAATGAAATCGGATCGCGATGTGGAATGACAAGAAAATACGTACTTAACTTGGATATTGATGTCTTTATTGACTTAGATGAAGTTAAATTCAGATCACAAAAAGATTAAACATGCTACTGAGTGATATATCCATGATTCAACATTAATTGACTTAGACGATTAGAGTTAAAAAGTATCTCGGGGCTCTTCTAGTCTTACAATCAGTAGCCTGGGTGCCATCCTATTTTTACCGGGGCTCCTACATTCGCTACCCTAAAATGATAGGGTAGCGAATGTAGGAGCCCCGGTAGAAATTGGATGGCACCCAGGCTATACAATCAGGTCCTCCGTGTTTGTTTCATATGACAACATTAGGTCTTACTTCTATATCCCCTTTCAAATTAGTAGGTAAATACATCACTACCATGCAATGCACTACAAATGCAAGCGCAACCCGTTCATACTTTCACAAGTGTCTGTGAGCCACGTTATATTCCAAATGCTAAATCATGACGGCTACCATTTCTTAGTAACGAAACCAATGAAGCTACATATACATTTCTCCTTAACGTAGCATTTGTGTAAATCTAAAGTCCTATCCGTCGCCTTTCTGTCGTACATTCCTGTTCTTGTTGTGCGCCTGTCTTTCCTTGGATCGTCTTTACTTACATCTTTTGTTTCAAGGTCAAACTCCTCGTTAATTTCATTCCCAGATTTGTAGAACTCAATTCTTTCAATTTATCAACACGGACCTTAAAAATCAGCAAACCCCTAATAGGATGGCACCCAGGCTATACAATCAGGTTCTCCGTGTTTGTTTCATATGACAACATTAGGTCCTGTTCCTATATCCCCCTAATTAGATAAATACATCACTACCATGCAATGCACTACAAATGTAAGCGCAACCCGTTCATACTTTCACAAGCGCCTGTTAGCTACATTATATTCCAAATGCAAATCATGACGGCTACCATTTCTTAGTAACGAAACCAATGAAGCTATAGACATTTCCTCCTTAGCATTTGTTTAAATCTTAAGTAAAGACCTTTCCGTGACCTTCTTGTCTTACATTTCTTTTCTTTGTTGTGTCCCTTTCTTTACCTGGGTCGTTTTTCTTTACATCTTCCTTTTCAAGGTCACGATCCTTGTTCTTTTCATTCCCACTGTACAACTCAATTGTTTGTCTATTTCTCAACACGGATCGTAAAAAATCACCAAACCGCTAGTGTTTTAAACAAACACTTTGCATACACATATCCTACGCCAGACAAATACCATGTCTACAATGAAATTAGACCACTATAAATCGGACAAAAGGACTTAAACATTTTCCTTAAACATGTGGTTAACCCTACCTTTCACACAGGATTTTCAGTCCTTCATGTTACAGGCCAACATTGAGCCTCTCAGATGAATTAAACATTCTCAAGGGCACAGATTTTGATCTCCCAAAGTGTTCCTCACTGTTCCCAAAACCATTAGGATAATCTGATCCCTGTGTTCAATCCTCATCCTTCATCGTCTGGATTTGTAGTAGCGAACTCTCTGCGTAAGGCTGTATGATAGAACACCTGGCCTGGCCATTGTTACTTTGTGTTACGTGACGTGGTGCTGTAACGTCAGAGGCGGCCGCTTGAAACATGGGTTTCGCCTGAATCTCTGACAGCGAAGCCTCTGCGTAAGGCTGTATGATAGAACACCTGTGGTCATTGTTACTTTGTGTTACGTGACGTGGTGCTGTAACGTCAGAGGCGGCCGCTTGAAACATGGGGTTCGCCTGAATCTCTGACAGCGAAGCCTCTGCGTAAGGCTGTATGATAGAACATCTGGCCTGGTCATTGTTACCTTGTGTTACGTCACTAGGCTCTGTAACGTCGGAGGTACCTCCCTGATACACTGGGTTGGGCAGCGTATGTACATGTATTGTTTGAGACTGATCGACGGGTTGTGGGTTCCCGTTCGTCCGGAGTAACTTCCACGCCGCTTCCACTTCGCTCTTACACCACGCCAACAGACCCAACAGGAGACAGGTCACCGCTATACTGCCGACGAAGAGCAGAATCAAACGAATGGTCCGAGAGTCGTCACCATCAGCGTTCTGTTTAGATGGACTGGTAACCATGGTGATAGAAGATGACAAGTTTGGCCCGTACGAAACGTCCACTCTTGTCTCAGATGTTGCAATTGGAGTCCCAAAAATACTTTTGTCTTTAGGAGATGCAAATGAGTGAGAAAAGAAGCGACGTTTTAATGTCTCAGTTGTCATTGCTGATTTGTCGTACCCTACATTGTTTGAACCAGTTTTAGTTGGCATTGGAGACGTGTTGGCCCTTGTACTAGATAAGCCAGTGGATTGAAAGGCTTTGTGTAGAGGCAAGCCAGTAAATTTGTCTGGTCCCTTACATTTAAAAGTTTTTTCATACTGTCTCATGCTATCAAAAACAGGGCTTAGGGAGCAAGGTAGGCAACAGTCCGTGAAACAACTCTCAATACAGGCGGAGATATTCATCAGCCACTCTAGCCTCTCGTTGCAATAGAATGGATTGGCTTGTAGAAAAATGCTTCCTTGTGAAGCCGTAGTGAACCCGATGGATTTTTCCGAGATCATCGACAACCTGTTGTGGGATAAGTCGACGTAACGTAGTTCTGGAAGCTTGTGGATAACCATACCAAGCCCCAAGTGTTTGATGTGGTTGTACGACAGAGAAAGCCATCGCAGGTTGGGCAGATTTCGAAGATTCATCCACCACACGTATTGTATACCGTTGACCCCTAAATTAACTTCGGTTACGTTGGGAAGGAATGGGATGGTCCGGACTCTTCGAATCTTGTTGTGAGTCAACTTCAGAAAGGTAGTTGTATTAGGTATACCCGACGGAAGGTCTTCCATAGGATGACGCCAGTCAGTAAACCCAAAACAATCCACTCTTGTCTTCTTAATGCAGCGCCGTGGGATAGACACATTGCATGTGATTCCAAATGAAATAACCAACACTACAATGACAAGGTAAAACTTTGCCATGGTTACGTGATACCCGTCTTGCACCTAGTACTACAGACACTACTGCATATTATGAGACGGTTGTCTAGTGTTTTTTTTTGTATGACGTTCCTGTGAGTTATGAATTATTAAATGCGAGTCGATATATGTCCAATCAAATATACGATCTAGTTCAGCTGGGCTTTTGCCTTTGGTGAGCAGTATTGAAGCTCACTATGCACCCAGTGGTTGTCCGTTTTTGATGATATCGTTTCAAACGGGATTATGGCCAGATTTCTGCAAGAAATGGAAAAAAGAAACGAATACTACGTAGCTAGCTCCGTCCTTGAGGCGTCGCCAAAAAGGGACCGTTAAATTTGAATTCAATTACATTGGTCTAGAATTGAACATAGTGATGGAAAAAAAAATTGACAGAAAGTGTATTCATCATACTAAACGTAACATTTATGTGTCACAATCTATCTACATTTGTCTATCATAACTACTAGAATATGAAAACCATGTAAAGCGAAACAACGATGATTTCACAAAGCACGTCAAAAATCATATTCATAACAAAACCTCAATATTGATGTCCATACAACTACTTAAAGACATAAAGAACAGTGAGAATCTCGAAGCAAAGAAAAATTTCATTCACATTACACATAGCAGACACACACACACACACACACACACACACACACACACACACACACACACACACACACACACACACACACAGATGATGTTTTACTGTGAATATCGTTCAGCACTAAGGACAGGGGGACAATAGTATACGTCTGAATATCATTCAGTACAGAGGACAGGGAAATATGGCTCAGGGTATTGACTCCTATTGTGAAGTATCATGTCAGCTAGCGATACAATGAAGGCGTGACGCCCTTCTAGCAGAAAAACACGACCATAAAACATCGCCAAAATTCCCCTTCCCTTTGTAGTGGGTACGTTGAACAAAATGACAAAGCCAGTGGAATTCTAACTGACAATTTCAACTCAAGTCATAAAAACTGTGAAAACCTTTTGTCGTATTTGGTAAAGATCGTTTTGATGTATTGGGAGCTCAGTACTCACCCTTTCACAGAGCTGGTTTGGGAGCAAAAGGTCTGTCGTGTTCGCAGGGTCGTCCTTCGCTCCAGTGCCAGACAAGCGGTAAAACACTTCTATATGAGAAATGTATCTGAATCCTGGGCCTTCCAGACAGTCACGTTTAAATAGCAGCCTGATCCTACATTTCTACGAAATGACAATCATCTTGGAGCTGTTTTTGTCATCGCTTCTAGACCTCAAGAAGATTACCTGTTCAGCGCACATCAGTTTAAAAAAAACATTTCTTGAAACAGCTGTTGCATTTTCAACTTGTTTTTCTTGGTAGTTATGGTGCCAACGACTGAAAAAGACTTCTCAGAAACAACCTGTGCAGCACAAACTTCTTTGTCGCTTGATACTGCGTGTAGTTTGAACAGTTCTACTGACGTATATGGTTGAGTAGGGACGTCATACATAATGCCAGTTATCGTATCATGGCTGGTAGGTAAATTCTTACTAGTTCTCCAACATGCCGTATACGTGGGAATGACTATATCGCCAAGTAAATGTCTTTTTCTGTACATTGAAGTTAAACTGGTAAAAACGTTTACGAAAGCTGAAAATGCCAGACACCAACTGAAGAGGATTGAACAAAGGTGTCTGGTAGGGAAGATTACATAGGCATTACGATTTTCGAATAAGTTTCAAATGTCAAGCACCTACTGTCTGGTAGGGAAGATTACATGTCTTACGTCACAGGCAAGTTAAGATTGAAAAGCGCTACAATGTCAAATTTCGTCTGATGTATTTATTGATATAATAATTCCACAGAAAAAATAATCTGTAGAATAGTCTGTACCCAGGAGACACATAACAGAAATTTCTTCTGCAAAGTCAAGAAATACAATGAATTTACTTTGTATTCACCGGTGTTAACTCCACAGAGTCTTAAATCATCAACTTATTTCATACTCAATGTAGACGTGCAACTAAATTAGATCCTCATTTTCTGATAGTATTTCTAGAAAATATGATATTAAACTGGGCATAACAAGACTTCTTTCAACTTTTTAAAACTTATCCACTGGTTAAATTTAAACTAAAGATTGCACACTTTAAGATATCAAAGTCATACAGTAGCGATTCTATTGAGTAAAAACGTTCCCTATTGTTTTCAAGAGAAAACAAAAGAATACAGGAAAAACACATTTCAATACATTTCTGTAACAGATCTGTTTATCATACAATTCCTGTTTACCTGTGGTATTAATTTCATGTCCACCATGACAAAAAAATGTATTCAGTTGTGAACATTAATCCCAATATAAATGAACAAATTTAAAACCTTTATAGAAACCTCATGTACTCAGTGGTGTGAACAATTAAGTGCAAAAACACAGAAATAAAATCAATGTAACGTAACATAACCAATTAACGTCCGATTTATTCAAAACGTATTTATCTTAAAACCGCGCGGACAGAGCCAAATTTCAAACCCATGGGCAGAAATATCAGCTCTTCCAAAAAGAAAATGCATGGTCTGTGAGTTTTTCTCCGCCTGTTTAACGCCGTGCGAGCATGTATTTATACTGAGGTATATGATGAAGAATTGTGCTAGAGTAACCCATTATCGTCCACTTCTGAATCTTTTCCCTTCTAGCGCTATGCTTGAAGAACATAGACCAGAAAAAAATGCACAGTAACTGTCCAAAGTAGTCTACAGACAAATGATATTAAAATCACTATGTCTGTCCGGCCACTTGCTTAACGCGAAGGAAAAAAAAACAATGTTTATCTGTAAATTTCTCCACATGCGCGGCACGTGGCGTTCACGTGGTAAACGCATGGCCATTATGTTTTGCTGTGCAAAAATTAAAGAGATGGCTAAGGATCATATTCATGATGTTCTTTATTGCTCATGAGAACAGGCTTTGGCATAATACACCGCGACATGTGGACATGAGCCAAACCGGACGTAAAGAGGTTCTGCACGTAAATAGGTCATGTAATGTTACATAATGTTATGTAGTCACCTTTGTGAAGGTTAGACATCCAGGTAAACAACATATAAAGAGACTTCAGACTCTACAACTGGATAAAAATTCAGAGATTTATTTCCGGACGTTTCGAGTGACATCTTTAATGCAAAAACATATAAAGAGAATTTAGACTCTATAACTGGATAAGACTTTGGAGATTTATTTCCGGACGTTTCGAGGGACATCCATCACTCTTCTTCAGCGTCACTAAAATGAACTAGCAGAGCTAACCAGTTACAATAACTAAGAAAAAATGGTTCTACATGTAAAATCTCTGAATTCTTATCCAGTTGTAGAGTCTGAATTCTCTTTATAAAATGTTATGCAGTTATCATTTCAATCGATATAATCACCCTACCAATGCAGTGGTACAGACGCTGTGTGGCTTGTGTTCACCATAAAATTATCCACCCATCCTGACCTTGCAAGTTTGCTGTTCAGTTTTCTAGTAGAGAACAACATCATAGCCCAGCATTGAAAAGAACCAATATGGACTAGAATGGACTAGTGGCAGTTAAGATCCTACACTTCAGCTAACAGATTTTATTATATAAGACACAATGCTTGAAAACCGTATGATTGCAAAATATATGTAATTTTCACCAGAATTGCACATAGTACTGATATTGCTGTATTAATTCCTTTCCTACGACACCCATAAACAATTTCCACATGTTATAATATATGATATGATATATGTGGTAACAGATTGCAAAATATCATGATTGAAATCCACCTTTATCAAAATGTAAATGTCTACACACAAGTCCATGGAGTGGTCACCATAAAGTAACAATTATGACTGTATCTATAAACATTAGCAAGAATTAAGATAATCACATATAATTGATATGAATCCAAGATCTATATTTAAGAGATTTATCTGCATATGATGTTGAGAAAAAAGAATCAATAGTAACAACTTGATGATAAAAGCAACATACTACTTGTTTCAACAAGTTCTTTCGAAAAAAAAGAGATCTATTGAAATCAATACCATTGAAAAAAACAATAAAATTCTAGAAACAATCATATTAGTACCCTTTGTATACTTTTAGAACCATAAGTATCTTTGATATTTATTTTTTATGAAAAAACGACAATTATTACATCCTGAGATGATCCCAGGAATATTCCTTTTTGAGTTTTGACCTTATTGAAAAAAAGGTAATCCTGGCAAGATTCTGAAATGTTTGATTTGAAAATTAAATCCCTTCCAAGTTTTGACAATGATCAACATTTCCTTCTGGCAAGATAATGGAATGTTTGATTTGAAAATATTATGTGATCATTTCACTGATATTCTGAACTTCATCGGCCTTTAATTGCATTTGCCACTTCATCATCATCATCAATCGACGTGCTTTCGCTAGGACGGGGTTATACCGCCATACAACTTACAAGACGGGGATGCGCCAGTTCTCCCGTCTGGGTGAATGGTGTATATCGCCGTATGGCTGATACGAGACGGAGGTTTGCCAGGCTGTCTATTTGCCACTTCAGCAATATTCAATTTCAATTGTAATAAACTAAACCTGAATGCTAAGAATTAGATTAGCGATATTGGTTCAACGTAAGTTGAGGGGAAAACTCCGATCTTTCCGTCCATTTCGCCCTGCCACCACAGGTCATTCTCTCTCTTGAGTACGCGAATATGGCGACCTCTCCGCAGAGTTAATTCTTGCTGACCCTGAAATAAAGAAGTAAAACATTTGGCGACATCAGTTTTGTTGGGTAGGATTGGATAATGATTGTTTATTTTTCCTAAATGCATATAAGATTTGACCTTGGTCATTCTAAAAGTCCTGACCTTAGTGCCAAAAATACAGTCTGAATCTGAGTCCTAGAACAGACTTGGTACAGTTTTTTGGCTTTCATTAGCAACAAGATTTTGTCAAAGAATTGGGAAAATTCCCGATTTGGTATAGAATCAAGAAATTTACATTCTACAATACAAAGAGAAGACAAAAAGTTTGGAGAATACTTTCTTCAACTTTGTAGTATTAATTATGTAAAAGGACATGTTACCAAATGGCTTGAACAAGCCAGCCAATTATCAGTCTGTAAGGTTTTCACTAAAAATAGATCTGATTCAAATTCATGTTTAAAGAGAAAATATTCACAGTTCTAAGATAGGGTTGAGAATCATATGATTTATTCATTAATTCCTTTCTTCAGAGGGTTTCTGAATATTCCATCTGAATTTAATTGAATGTCATCTAAAACTAAATACATTCATATCGCTAACAGGTAAAGAAATTGGTCTTGATGTTATGATAGAAATAAATGGACTTTCAACTTAAACACACAACCTGAAATATGTGCATGTAAGGAGGCAATATCCACCTTGTACACAATTCTTATCAAACACTCAACATTGAAAGCTCTGCTGCAAAGACATGTTAGTGTTAGCTTCAGCAGTACAAATAGACATGCACATGTAAGTCAGAGCATTGTTAGGCAGGATATGACAATATGCAAGTACAATGGCAATGCAAAAGGATATGAGGAAATGCATGTAAAGGTCAATGCAATAACCAATATTAAACAATTATGTTGGTACTAAAGGGAAAATAATACATGTATTGAGATATGGATTGATATGTAGGTTAAGGATGCACAGTACATACATGTAATTTGGGGTGTTTAAGGATTCTCGGCCGATGTGTCTACCAGAAAGCATCATCATCGTTAATCAGAAATATTCAGTAGAAAGAAAAACTTTTCTGGTCTAAAATCAGGAAAATTGGATTGTATAGCAAAGTTCTTTCTTTACAACCAAAAACTGTAACAGTTCCGGTTCGGCATTTCCGGTGACCACCCTTACAAGTACACTACCAAAAATGAAAAATAAAGTTTTTCTTGTTTTTCTTCCACACAGAAAATTGATCTTCCAGGAAGAAATTTTTTCTGTGACCCGAAGAAATTTTTTCTGTGACCCGAAGAAATCGTTCTTGTCCATGGGGCAAGCAAATTTTTCTTGTTGTAATTTTTCATATTTTGAGATTTTTTTTCTTATA
This sequence comes from Branchiostoma lanceolatum, assembly GCF_035083965.1. Classification (NCBI taxonomy): domain Eukaryota; kingdom Metazoa; phylum Chordata; class Leptocardii; order Amphioxiformes; family Branchiostomatidae; genus Branchiostoma; species Branchiostoma lanceolatum. The sequence goes on from NC_089740.1 coordinate 12,190,735, forward strand.
CTTCTTCAGGAATTGAACTGGTTATAAGCAAACAATTCTTGTATTTCTTAAGAATTGAATCTTGTCAAGAATATGCAAGAATTTTTTTCTTGCATTTTTAAGAAAAAAGAAGAAAGTTTTGCTTTGACTTCTAGAAAATTCTTGTGCGTGAGAATCTTTCAGAAACACTTTCTCCCCTGAAGAAAAATAAGAAAATTGTTCTTTGTGTAAGAATGGACATTTTTGTGGTTTTTCTTATTTTCTTTTCTTGATTTTCTTCGTGCGAGAATATTTTTCTCCATACAAGAATCGTCCAAAAATAAGCAAAACAAGAAAAAACATTTTTGGTAGTGTAATCCCTAAAGTAAGACGCAAAGATATTTCCTGAAAAGCATGATCTTCATAGCGTTTTACGGTTTTGGAGTTTTGGTTGTCCGCAAAGACTTCCTGGTATTAGTGCGCGATGACGGTAACGCGGCCTTGTCGCCTGATTACCCGAATCGTGCGTTCTATGTGCGTTTTGCATGGTTTAGCCCCATCGGGGATTGCGGAAAACGTATCCTCATGATTTTGTCATTTTTCTTAGTTGCACAGAGAGAATGATGACCTTTATTGCCATATCAGTCATTATCGTAGGAAAAATGCTCCTGCAGTTCTATAACAAGCTGCTAGGGGGACCAAACCTACACCACTTCTTCCTTACATCAAAAGCTGTCGGCCACCAAAAATAAAGACGACAACAACAAAAATTGTGCAGAACAGAAATTACAAAGGCGGAACTTCTTATGTTATACTGGCCAAAAATATCTGGAAATACAAACAGACAAACAGGCAGCCAGACAAAAAAACAATACCTCCATTTGTCATGGAGGTAACAAGACCCTAAAGTTTAAAAAAGGTCATAATTGTAGACATGGGTATTGGACATCATCTTCTTCTTCACCCATCTCAGCATCACCATATAAAAGGAGAAAGCAAAAGGAAGCAGAAGAGAGCAAGTCCCATCACCAAGCTTAGCTCACCTGTGAATCATAGTCAAAAGCAACTTTAACAGTGTCCCCTTCACCAAAGTTGGGTGAGGCATTTGGGCTAGAGAATCTCCGTGTGTCCTGTACTGTAGCATAAGCGCCACCATCTGGAGAAGGGTGGAAGTGCAGGGAGTAGGATGGAGGGTTGGCGGGTGAAACTGGTTAGTAACTAGTAGTTCTATCGGGGAATGGAAGGTAACCATCTCATCAGTTCAATGAATTTTTCACAGGAATGTTTTACCAGCATTAAAAAAACGCTCAGTATACTCTAAGGTAATTCAATTTTTACCATTCTGCATTCAAAGAAAGACATCATTAAATTTGATGTTGGCATTATTTCATACTACATAAATTTTGATACAGCTTGTTCAAAAGACTGCAAGAGTATCAAAATTTCTGTATGAAAGAATTTGAATTCATGAGATGGTCCCCAATGGAGATGTAGACTACTGAACAGCTCCTGCTCTATGCTCTATGGAAGCCATGTTATACTAAAGTCTAAATGTACAGTATACTACATGTACATACTGCTCTCTGCTCCACCATAGCCGAAATCCAGACTAACTTCTGTGTAAAAATCATCTTCATCTGTGGAGGAAAGTAGAGAATTGTGAAGACATTATCAAAGTGAAGTCACTAATCTGCACAGTTCAGTATCCTCAGTCTACATACAGCTATCAAGATGTAGGGTAGACTAGGGTAGACTAGGGTGGAGTGGAGTGGAGTAGAGTAGAGTAGAGTAGATCTAGGGTAGAGTAGAGTAGAATAGAGTAGAGTAGACTAGAGTAGAGTAGATCTAGAGTAGAGTAGAGTAGAGTAGAGTAGAGTAGAGTAGAGTGGAGTGGAGTGGAGTGGAGTGGAGTGGAGTGGAGTGGAGTGGAGTAGAGTAGAGTAGAGTAGAGTAGAGTAGAGTAGAGTAGAGTAGAGTAGAGTAGAGTAGAGTAGAATAGATCTAGAGTAGAGTAGAGTAGAGTAGAGTAGAGTAGAGTAGAGTAGAGTAGAGTAGAGTAGAGTAGAGTAGAGTAGAGTAGAGTAGAGTAGAATAGAGTAGAGTAGAGTAGATCTGGAGTAGAGTAGAGTAGAGTAGATCTAGAGTAGAGTATAGATCTAGAGTATATCTAGAGTAGAGTAGAGTAGAGTTGAGTTGAGTTGAGTTGAGTCTTCCCTTTGGGACTGTGGAGTTCCAGTTTGGTCTGCCCTTCATTTGATAAGACACCTTTCACGGGTATCTGAGTGTGTGTTTTCAAATGCCCTGTAGTTGTACACCATTGGGTGGTTTTCCATGTATTTGTCCAGTCTTGAAGTTTGAATTCATTTACATTTGGTGCACTTTTTCTGGTAACTGACGACAGTTTCAAAGTACAACCATCATATGTACTGTAACGGTTATAGTAACAGTTTAGGTAAAGATGTAGCAATTAAAGTCCAAATCTCCGCTCATGTTTTGATATACACATTTTCACTACATTACCTCCTCCATATCTGCCAGCATGTGATACAGTCCTTTGCTTGTCCTTTGTGGGAAGGTTGGGGGCCGAGAAGGCGGGTGAACCTGTTGGTGGTAGTGGCTCGGGTGGACGACTGCTCATGGTAGACGGGCGATCACGATGAAGAGGGCTGGCTGCGAACCTCTTCGCAGACTTCGTGCCATCTGGGTAGTAAGACTCATACACCACAGGGGCTGGAAGGTGGGGGGCAATATATTTTAGGTTTATATATCATTGATTATAGGTTATCTACGTGCATATTACCCCAAGACTTTAGGCAGTAACGTTAGATACACATGTACGTGGATGGTGTTGTCCACTATTTTTTAATCTAATATTCTAAACAACTTTAACCCTTCCAAATGTCTATGTTAGTTCAATATCCTTCTTAGATGTCAAGTAAATGCAATGTTATTGCCATATGTACCCAATGCTATTAATTTTTTCAGATATTTGTTTTATGTACATTAAGTATACAAATTTTGCGATAGTGCAAAGAATAAACAGGTCTTCGTTGATTTTAATAAACCAGCTTAGCTAAGTAAATCAGTTACACATTTCTTACCATATATAAATCATAGAGAGTATATTCTGTTCTTCATCTTTGGTGCAGAATAATGAGTTCGTTCAAATGTGCATGATGCTACCTTACCTGGCCGTTGTGTTCCAGTCTTCTTGGTGTTCACAAAGAGATTGATGTCCTTATACTCATCACAGTGCTCCAAAGCTTTTCTCATGTCCTCATAATGCTATAATTGAAAAACACTGATGTCAGCATAATTCTTCTTTTCTGTATGTCGATAAATATTGAACACTATTGTCAAGAACTCTCAAATCAAAGAAATCTAATTTTGAATGCAAGTCAAAAGTTCTGCAGTATCAACAAATGAGACTTCTGCTTTTTGAAATAAACTTTCACAAAAAACATTTATCGTACTGATACTTATACTGATATTCATCTGATACTTCATAAACAATGTTGATTGGTGGCAAATGATACTTGATATTTTAAGGGAGGCTATTGTTTGTTTCTGTGAGTGGTTACTACTTCTGTACACAATGTCCTGTTTTTTTATTTAGTTTTTGTTGTGACCCATGTATGTCCAGCTTATGTATATCATTTGAATGTTTAATTTCCTTTTGAAAAACCAATAAAGAGAAAAAAAAAGAGAACTTTCACAAGGCACAAACTTCTATACATGTACACGAATTGTGCTGACCTCATCATTTTGCACACAGGTCATGGAGCCTAGGTTGGAGTGGACCCAGAGCTTATCCCTGAGGAACATGATTCGCTCCTCCTCCATTTTCTGGAAAACCTGCAGAGACGACATGAATTATAACACATTTATCAGGCTACTTGACACATACCTGTAGAACACAATATAAAAATAGAATATACAGAACAGAATGCTAACAAAAATTACGGTATAACGTTATCGTTCAACCCTAATACTATGATGAAACTATGTGATAAAGTTAAGATTGTCATGTGTAACTTTGAATACTATTAGATATAAAGCTGAAACAAGTACTGCTGACAATAAGAATAAAAGCTAAGTGCATAGGGAAGACCTTTCAGTACCAAGGACAGCATGCAGACAGGAAAACCAGTCTTTATTACTGGTATTATATGTTATTCTTGATTTTAACTACTTTAAAAGTCACTAGTCAACCATCAAAATTTCATCATCGCAAATATTTGATCACCAACACTTGGAACAGTGATGTTTGTTCCCACCGTTAAGATTGAATGCAGTGAACTACTTCCCCAACTCACTAGAATTACCAACTGTTTATAATAGTTGTGTGTGTAGCTTTATGTTCACCTGACAGGAGTGGGCGTGGCACTTCTCCCAGGATACCCTGGACTGCTCCAGCCCCTCCACACAGCTCTTGTAAGCCGTGTCTGTAATAGTCGAAAATGTTATGAACAATTTGGTAACAAAACAGTTCATGTGAATGTAATAAGACACAATATTGCTGGAAAACAGGTATTGCATTCAAAAGCTTCATATCTTCCATAAAAAGACCTTAAACATGTCAAAGCAGACATCCAATGTTAAGTGTGCAAATCATTATCATGTTGTTGCTTGGTTGTCTGTCTGTCTGTCTGTCTGTCTGTCTGTCCTTAAATAAATACAGATGGGGGATGTTTATCAGTTTCATCCACAAAAGTGTAATACCTGTTATGAACAATTTGGTAACAGTTCTACAAAATGTAGTCAGATGAAATAGTGTTGAGAAACGGAAACTAAATTTTCAAAAAAAGAAGACATTTCAATGTTTCCATAAAAACACCTCATTTTTCATAAAAGACCTCAGATATAAGCTCACACCAAAACAGACCTACATGCAGAGTGTACAAATCAGTATGCTGTTCCTTGGTTATCTATGTCTGCTTTTTATATGCAGATGGAGAAATGTTTATCAATTTCTTCCACAAAAGTGTAATACCTGCTTGTTCTGCTTGTTGTCTGGCACCCGAGGCCTTCTTTTTTAACTGGAATTTTAAAAGAAAGTTTCTTAAATAACACAACCGTTTTGATATCATTCTATGGTGAACATTAGCTTGAGTGTCATCCTGTTAAGTTCCAGGCTCTGCCTTCACAGAACAGTGAAGTCAGAGCCTGGTGTATCCAAACAGGATGACACTCAGGTTAGGTGAACACTGAATCACAGCTATAGATAGACTGTTAGTAATGTTACTAGGCAAGCATGATATTTCCCCAATACATAAATGATACAAAGTTAATTTAGAAAGAGCAGGTAACCTCCATAGCAGGCTATATGGGCCTTTTTTTGTGGCTTAAAATTCACTTTTTGCCGATAACTTCCTGTTGTACTGGGCCATTTGTGCAGCCAGCTGCCAAAGAGAAAAGACCCATAGAGCCTGCTATGGAGGCTACTTTTCCCCTTCGTACTCCAAAATCACATCCCCGTGAACTTAACACGATTTATAGTAAGTGATGTGTTATTTCCTCCACCTTATCAATCTCTTTCTGCTGTGCAGTTACCCTGGAGGTGCTGTAGGCATTCTCCGCAGCATCCGCTTCCCGACACTTCTGCTCGTAAGACTTCTTAGACTGTAGAGAAGTGAACACAAAACTCTGTTTGGAATCGACTTTTACAGTTTTATGAATTTACAAGAATTATAGGTAACTGAACCAGAAAGGAGGCCTACAGATTGAACTTTCTAGTACTTGGAACAGTGCTTTACAACGTATTTGATGTATCTATTATAGGTCTATTTGTGTAATTCAATGTCTTTTCAAGCCGCTTTGGCATATCTTGTATTGTAGAACGAACATCTTATCCGTTACCATTTATTTTTTAGAACATTTTTTAGAACGCTTTAGTCGTTACCTTTTGTTTATTTAGAACTTTAAATACGAACATTCTTGACGCATTTGTAGGTAAACTTCATTCTTCTCGTTGAAAAAGGGCAGTCAGATGGACGCCCGAAACGTCCGATTTTTATCGTATTTTGTCCAGTAGCAATGTTTAAATTGTACCACTCTATAGGTGTGTAAGTTTTCAATAAAATACAGAGATGCGGAAATGGCGCATACATTTCCATGAATTTACAAGAATCTTTGGTCTGTAAGTTTTCAATAAAATACAGAAATTCTTACATCCATGGTCTTCTTGTAAAGATCCCTTTTCAATCTGGTGTACTTCATGTTGTCTTCTTCAGTCTGTTGGAGGAAACATGATTAAGTCAATTTCCAATTTCCTGTTCTTTATGATATTGGAATTTGTATCATTCATTCTGTCCTTCCATCCTTCCATCCATCCATAATCCACTCACTCACTCACTCACTCACTCACTCATTCACTCTCACTCACTCACTTACTCATTCACTCTCTCGTTTTGCTTGCTCGCTCGCTCGCTTGCTCACTCACTCTCACTCACTCACTCACTCACTCACTCACTCACTCACTCACTCACTCACTCACTCACTCACTCACTCACACACACACACTCTCTCACACACACACACTCACTCACTCACACACCCACCCACCCAAACCCACCCACCCAGACCCACTCACTCACTCACTCACTCACTCACTCACTCACTCACTCACTCACTCACTCACTCACTCACTCACTCACTCACTCACTCACTCCTCACCTCCTTCCTGCTCTGCTCCTGTAGTTTCCTGAACCCCCTGATGTCCTCTGCCTCCTTTGTCAGACTCTGGGACATCGTCATGTGCACGTTTGCTAAATGCTCTGTCTCTGTTAGATACACAAGAGGATGGTGATTATAGATCCAGCGACCAGCTCAGAAAAGGAGAAGAAATAGCCATGCCTCTAAGAATCAGACTTTTCAACCTAGGATTGATGTTTTCAAAAATTCTTTTTTTTTTCCTAGAGCGATCGTAGAGTGGAACTCCATGCAACCAAGTACCGTGGAAGCATCCTCATCAGACAGCTTTAAACAATGCATGCAGTTAGATATGCGAAGGTTAGACGTGACAGGTCGTTTGGCGTAGTATAACCAGCTGCTGCTGCGCCGCGTGCCTGGGAAGCTGGTGTGTTACACTGAATGGCGGTTATACCAGCGACATAGATACAGATAGACTTACACAAACCACTGTAAAATGTCTGTATAGATTACCCTATTGCATTATTCCTCCATTAGTCCCTTTATGTACCAAAATCTTCAAGATTGTCATAAGAGAGGCATGCAAGGGAGGCTTTTATAGCATTGGAGCATATCCTACTTTTTCATACACACTGTATATAAAGGATTAAGAAAAAGTCAAAGCATCATTTTTAATTCATAAAGCTCTACCATAAGCACTTCTACCTGGCTTTTCCCAAACTGACAATTCAATGACCAACCTTTTCTGACAGTGTCCCATGCATTCCTTAGTATTCTGTATGCAGAACATAAAACAAAATTCATGTGGTGACTTGTTTCTTTTTATGTTGGATCAAAAGTTCAAGAACAGTGTGAGTGCAAATCAGCACCAAGGACAGGTCTATTCCCAGTATGTTCTCCACCAACACAGATGAGTTTTTATTAGTGCTGCGTATCTAAATGTAACATCAGGTACAGGTACAGGTGTACCTGAACATCTTGAAAAATTAACATGTGTTCTTCTGAACTTTCAGTATCTTTATTCAAAGAGAACAACTAGGTTTCCCACCGCCGAACTCCCTTGGCCTTGCTGTCAAAACTCCCGACCTACCTGAATGATCTATTGCATACTAGTTACGTTGTTCCAAGGTATCACTTTGGTCGCGTTTAGTGTTGTATGAGGCCATGAGGTCAGGAGATCAGTCACAAAATAAGCACATACTTGGTGTAAATTTATATCGGTACAGTACCAGTACTTCATGATCCGGTATTTTGGACCTGTACCTAATCAGTTTTTACGGTACAGTACCGGTACACAGTACCGGTACGCAGCACTAGTTTTCATGCTAATTCTAGAACCTTACCTTTTCTAAGGGTACCCGAGGGGCTTCGGTTTTTAGATAGATTCTCTAATCACCTGTGGTAAGAGCCTCGAGGAAGCAATTTAGCAGCAGTATTTAATGATTAGACATTCAAAACCTGGAAAATATGAGTCTTCCCAATCACCAGCTTACCCAATCTCTCCCCCATCACCGGCACTTTTCACTATCTTCTGCAGGGTCTTGGCGTAGTCCTCTTCTGCTTTAGCTCTGCAGGGATAGAATAACTAGAGTGTGTATGTGTAAAATGTGTATTGTGCGTGCAGTGACGTGACAAAAGACATGTACAGATTCTGAAGCAGATTCATTCATTCCTTGGAAAAGACTGGAGTTGCACAGTCAAAATACTGTAAATGCAGAAATGTTCTCGGTGGTTTTATGTTTGCAGTTTATGTGGTGACCGTTTCACCGCAAACTTAAAACCACCGTGAACATTTTTGTCCAGTACTGTAGCAGTTTGTAACTATAGCACTGCCGCGATCTTAAAACCACCGCGAACACTCCATTTTCGCCCTAAGCGCGAAATAAAAACCATGCGAACTTAAATGCGTTTACAGTATTCAGGTATGCCTAATGTCTTTCAACTGAATTTATTACCAGGGCTTGATATTCATTCTTAAAGGTTTATCTGTACCTGTGCTTAAGGAAGTCTTCCAGCTCCTTACACATATTTGATCCCTCCTTCATACGAGCCAGCAGTGTCTCAAACCCCTGTGTACTGCAGAACTCCGTACCCTGTAGGTCAAAATGGAACAAGATTGGCAATAGAAAAACAGACATTGCCATGGCGACGGTTGCTGTCGTGGGTGATGGGTTAATGTAATATGTCTATGACACTGTAACTGCCTACAAATGCCTGTGGACAAATTCCTATGCAATTTCTGGAATTATTGCAAACTGCACACAATACTATACCATTAGGCTTGCCCCTGAGGCGTCGCCAAAAACTCATGGTGAGAATGGTATTATGACTGTCAATTTCTGGTGAGATAGATATTTCCTAATGCTAAGCAAATGTCTCCCACAACCTTGATATTAAACCTGACGAGAAAAACAGGTAAAGCTACTAATATTTTCAAGCCATGACTAGAATCTTTAAACTGTTATGTATTAGGCCCTACAAGGTGCACAGAATAAGGTGCATTTTGCTCAAATACAGAAAATAACACACAAAAGTCAGTTTGTTGTATCAGTTTGAAAGCCGTACTTTGGGCAACCCAGGGAGCTTCCCTGTTAGATTAGGCTCAAGCCTCTATAGTCACACATGAGCAGTTATGTCAGTACGTATGGGAGTGAGATCATAGTTTAACCTAATGAGGATGGTACCCAGGCTATAATCTAGGCACTGTGCCTGAACATGTATAATCGTGATCACCCACGGCCACCTTAAACTAGTTATAGACACTACATGTGTACATGTGTTATAGACAATTATGTTTGTATAATCTAGTTTAGCCGCCTTTATACCTATTTTGTACCCTGTTCTTTTATGTATGTTATTTGCAATTAGCCTTCGGGCAGGAATTTGCAATACACTTACTATTGTTGACTAAAGGCTGTAATATACGGTTACAAGAAACAATTACAACAATTCAAAGGACCCCCCTCCCCTCATGATTGTCAGTAACACTCCTATTACTAGCATTAGCTAAAGTGCTATCATAAGGCTAACTTAAGATGGTACTATTAATTAGAATGGTTTGTCATGGTGCAAAAGACCTTTCCTTCCTTTCTAAAATGATCTCTACAACTCTTCGCAATGTTGGCCTATTCGATGTAACCTTTGGCCTCTGTTGCTTAGCGACCTACAACCCAAGTGTTGCTAGGTATGAGATCTGATAGGCAATAACACTAAGTGCATATCATAAATCTCCCAGCAGATGTTAAATGTTTTGACTGTTCTGTTTTTATATAGAATTTGAAAACATCAAATTATGCATACTATTACTTTTTCCAACAATTTGTGCTTGGAGATCTACTGCATTAAAATTGGCTAATTACCATCATTAATCATGTTAGATTTACTGGACATGTCCAGTTATTTGGTTATGAATAATAAATATCTCTGGACTTTGGAACCTACATGTTTATGTTTTTACATGACTGTGTATACGTACTCACTTGTCATAAATTAAAATTTTCCTATGTAAATGCATCCTTTTTCTACCGGGGCTCCTACATTCACTACCCAAAAATTTATTTAGGGTAGTGAATGTAGGAGCCCCGGTAGAAATAGGATTTTAGGGTAGCAAATGTAGGAGCCTCAGTAGAAATAGGATTTTAGGGTAGCGAATGTAGGAGCCCCAGTAGAAATAGGATTTTAGGGTAGCGAATGTAGGGACGCCTGTAGAAATAGGATTTTAGGGTAGCGAATGTAGGAGCCCCGGTAGAAATAGGATTTTAGGGTAGCGAATGTAGGGGCCCCGGTAGAAATAGGATTTTAGGGTAGCAAATGTAGGAGCCTCAGTAGAAATAGGATTTTAGGGTAGCGAATGTAGGAGCCCCAGTAGAAATAGGATTTTAGGGTAGCGAATGTAGGGACGCCTGTAGAAATAGGATTTTAGGGTAGCGAATGTAGGAGCCCCGGTAGAAATAGGATTTTAGGGTAGCGAATGTAGGGGCCCCGGTAGAAATAGGATTTTAGGGTAGCGAATGTAGGAGCCCCGGTAGAAATAGGATTTTAGGGTAGCAAATGTAGGGGCCCCAGTAGAAATAGGATTTTAGGGTAGCGAATGTAGGAGCCCGGGTAGAAATAGGATTTTAGGGTAGCGAATGTAGGGGCCCCGGTAGAAATAGGATTTTAGGGTAGCGAATGTAGGAGCCTCAGTAGAAATAGGATTTTAGGGTAGCGAATGTAGGAGCCCCAGTAGAAATAGGATTTTAGGGTAGCGAATGTAGGGACGCCTGTAGAAATAGGATTTTAGGGTAGCGAATGTAGGAGCCCGGGTAGAAATAGGATTTTAGGGTAGCGAATGTAGGGGCCCCGGTAGAAATAGGATTTTAGGGTAGCGAATGTAGGAGCCCCGGTAGAAATAGGATTTTAGGGTAGCAAATGTAGGGGCCCCAGTAGAAATAGGATTTTAGGGTAGCGAATGTAGGAGCCCGGGTAGAAATAGGATTTTAGGGTAGCGAATGTAGGGGCCCCGGTAGAAATAGGATTTTAGGGTAGCGAATGTAGGAGCCCGGGTAGAAATAGGATTTTAGGGTAGCGAATGTAGGAGCCCGGGTAGAAATAGGATTTTAGGGTAGCGAATGTAGGAGCCCCGGTAGAAATAGGATTTTAGGGTAGCGAATGTAGGAGCCCGGGTAGAAATAGGATTTTAGGGTAGCGAATGTAGGAGCCCGGGTAGAAATAGGATTTTAGGGTAGCGAATGTAGGAGCCCCGGTAGAAATAGGATTTTAGGGTAGCAAATGTAGGAGCCTCAGTAGAAATAGGATTTTAGGGTAGCGAATGTAGGAGCCCCAGTAGAAATAGGATTTTAGGGTAGCGAATGTAGGGACGCCTGTAGAAATAGGATTTTAGGGTAGCGAATGTAGGAGCCCCGGTAGAAATAGGATTTTAGGGTAGCGAATGTAGGGGCCCCGGTAGAAATAGGATTTTAGGGTAGCGAATGTAGGAGCCCCGGTAGAAATAGGATTTTAGGGTAGCAAATGTAGGGGCCCCAGTAGAAATAGGATTTTAGGGTAGCGAATGTAGGAGCCCGGGTAGAAATAGGATTTTAGGGTAGCGAATGTAGGGGCCCCGGTAGAAATAGGATTTTAGGGTAGCGAATGTAGGAGCCCGGGTAGAAATAGGATTTTAGGGTAGCGAATGTAGGAGCCCGGGTAGAAATAGGATTTTAGGGTAGCGAATGTAGGAGCCCCGGTAGAAATAGGATTTTAGGGTAGCGAATGTAGGAGCCCGGGTAGAAATAGGATTTTAGGGTAGCGAATGTAGGAGCCCGGGTAGAAATAGGATTTTAGGGTAGCGAATGTAGGAGCCCCGGTAGAAATAGGCTGGCATCCAGGCTATCCAAGACCTATCCCTCTGGATATTTACTTGTAGGGACGGACAAAAATCTCATCCCATCCAACTAAAAAATCTGAACATCATGACATGAAATTGATGTTGTATCTTTGTCTGTTTAAAGTGACAGATTTACCAATGAAAATTAACAATCTGGGCTGCCATGATACAGTGTGTGGGTCAGAACAAATTTGAAGCTGGAGACAGCCCTGATACAGTATGATATTTGGGTTTTGGAGACAATGATTTCTGGATACAGTCAAACCTGCCTAGGCGACCACCTTTTCAACGCGACCCACAGGCCACGGCGACCATTTTTTTTTCGGTCCCGAAAATTTTCCCCATAGGTATACAAGCATTAAGCTGCCTGCCCATGGCAACCACCTGTCCAACGTGACCGCTTTTCCTTGGTCCCGCGGGTGGTCGCCTTGGGCAGGTTTCACTGTAAATCTATTGTTTGTTTCATTCTCAGACTGACATTATTTGCAAAACTTGAGTGTGTCCGACTTGCCCAGGTGCTGTAGTGGTCTGTCACACGCTTCTGATCATTATATAGGTCATATTCCATGGACCCAGAAGGCTAAAAAAAGCTCTGATCTGATATGTCTTGGAGCTCACAGTGCCTGAAAATGTTCCCTCTGTTTCCTTGCAGATAAGACTTCTTCCTGCAGTGCATCCAACCAAGGATGGCAACAGGAACTGCTCCAGGCAAAACTCTGCAGGCCCACATGGCCTTTCTGTAGGGCACTTTAAGGCAGCTTGTCCAGTGGTTAGCGATCTGGCCTCTGGAACTAGAAGCCCCGGGTTTGATCTTGGCTGTGTCGCTCACCTGACATGCATGCTACCAAAAAGGATCGCAGTCCCTAGGGTGGGACATTAAGCCGTGGTCCACTGTTCATTGTTCTTGTCGAAAAGAACTAGGGGAATTTACCCTCAATGAAGCTGTAAACACATAGCATCTGTCACTCACAACCAGTGGAAGATTAGCTCATCTGTTCATTGAGTTCATTTGAGCTAAACTGGTTTGAGATCACTTTCCTTTCCTTTCACTCCCATTGCGCCAACCGTACTATTTCTATGGGTGTCATCCGTACCCTTTTTACTGTTCTGGCATAACCTTGGTTGGAAATTATTGATAATGGTACATCAAGTACACTTTGCACAATGACTTAGTAAGGGTTGTGGTATTTTTAAATAATGCACCCTTTTACTTTCACTTTTAGCTATTCTAATATTTTTCTGTAATTCGTTGGGAAAGCTATTAGCCTGGGTGCCATTCTCCGTAGTAACCACTGGCTCAAACTTTTTGCTTCCAAGCTCTGTCTGTGAATTAGGCTAGAAAGCTATTCTTTATTTCATGTTATTCGCAGTGAGGTGACCAAGTTTTGTATTAAGTCAATATGTGCATCAAAGAATCTAATGTAAAATGCATGACGTAACCCTCAAGTGCTTTTGACACTGACATGTCACCCAATAGGCATTGTCTTCCATCCAGCTCACATATCTGGAATTGCCTTGACCCAGTTTTTCCTCAAGGACATTCCATTAAAGCCCAAACCCCCATGCATACCCATGGGGTCCAAGAAAGGTAGGCAGCCAGGGTTAAGACAGGCCAGGTAGACAGGGCCAGCTTTTTCCGCAATCCAATGTAGTTCCTCTTGCTCTCCAAGCAGAGGAGGGGTTTCGGCTGGTTTTTGACGTGTTTTTTGGCGTTTTTGGCGGGCTTTCCACTTTGTCATCTTTTTTTTGGGTGGGTTGGCTATACAAAAAGATATGACAACGTAGAAAGCCTGACAAAAATGCCTAAAAACACGTCAAAAACCAGCCGAAACCCCTCCTCTGCTTGGAGAGTCGTTCCTCTTTCAGTATCATGTGGAGGCGGAGGTTTCATTATGGTGATTACAACACTAACTTAGTTAACATATCTAAGCCTTAAGTTAACAGTTTCTTAACCTCCTCCCTGCTGCCTAACACTGTAACCAGCAATAGGGAATTGGGTGCTGCCATATGGCTACTTCAGTGTGCTATTAAAGGTTAATCAAGTATATCCTGTTCACTTCCAAGTCCCCAGAAAATGAAACTCATTTCCTTTCTTCCACTGCTCCCACTCAGATCTAAATCTTTCAAGATTTGGTAGACAGCCAAACATTACAACTGGTGACCTTAGGCAGTCTAGAACTTACTTATCTGGTTGGATCTTTCTTGGATTGTAACCAACATTTGACTACATTTAGCAATCAGATGTCTGATCTTAGAGTAACTCCGTAAGCTCAATTCAGTCACCTCTTTCTGATTTTTCCTTAATCTAGATCTGGCGTATAGCCAACTTAGTTAAGCCTAAACAAAGAATCCATTTTTGAGAGCCCAGTTATCAAATAATTGATCAAACCCAGACGCCCTGGTTTTCATGACTGACTGATATCCTGTAAAACTGGAGAATCAAAATGAGGATTCTTTTGATATTATCAAGGCCAAAGTCTGTTTGTATAAAATTCCAGGCTCAAGGCAACACTCAACGATAGAAAAACAAACAGTGGAATAACTTTACACAAGAATCTACTGTAGGGTAAAGACCCTGAGCAAAGCTTTGGTTGTCAGATCCACCTTGTTAAAATTTATACAATATCCTGATCACTAGGTGCCTGCCAATTATGTTAAGACTCTGGTACGTCAATTTCAGTTAATTGTGGAAGTTCTGCAAGTACAGATCCTCTACAAAAACTTGCAAAACTTTGAGAAGTGGAAAAGAAGCCACACGTTTGGTGCATCGTTGTGTGTCCAACCGGAAACCAAAATATTATTGAAGAATTCGTGAAAGTTGTCACTTACCCAAAAGCTCTCTTCGAATCTCGCCATGGTTCTTGTTTGATAGTAAAGCTGCAGGTACTTCTTATGAGTTCAGAATTTGCTTGTAGAAAGTTAGAAAGAAGGTTCGGCGAACCGATCAGAGTGAAACATGATCCCCACTACACAACCAGGAAGTGATAAAGTTCAGTTCAGTTGGCGGAAGACATTTACATATTGGTCACGTGGCAGACCACGTGCCGTTTGTTGACATTTCACCTGGGCAATACCATTATGAGTTGTAGGGGTGACAGGTGGCATGAAGAAATCATTCAACAGAACTTCAAATGGAGATTGGAATTTTCTTGCATTACAAGTTACAGCCAATTTCTCCTTACCAACTTACTGTAGTCCTTCCTACCTTGGGTCAATGATAATTGGAGCATGTGCATGCATGCGAAATACATCAAGTCGATCTGTGTTGGTAGAAGTCATTTCGCATCAAAGTTTATGACAAAGACTGTTTGTCAGTCGAAAATTTGGGTAAGTCCAATATTTTGTTTTGGAAATTACAGTTCAACTCTGATCCAGTACACTTCATCTTCAATCGAATTCGAAGTGCAATATTGTTCATTTTGTTTTTAGAATCATTGATGATCATTGATATGCAAATTCCATATCTACTTTATTTACTTACTTTGTTACAGTTATTCTCATTGTTTTAGATAAGTCATTAGTTTGTTGTATGATCTTGAAGAGCATTATTTTGCTAGGTAACTTTTTTATCATTATTGTACCTAAGTTTGTTGTACCTTAAGCTTTGTATTACATTTTGTTACTTCAGTTTGTTTTGTTTATGTATACACGCGCGCAGGGCTCATTGAAAACCGCCCTTTTGACGATATATTGTCCCTGGATAGATAGAATATAATGAAATAAATGAAATTGAATGGGTCTCAAAATACTACTGTAAATCACTATAATATAGCGGCAGGAAAATATAGCCGTTGGGGAAAAATGGAGCAGGTCCGACGTCACTTGATTTCAACGGTGAAAACAAACATTACTGGCTTAAACATTAGTGATTAAATATTAGCGATGATGAAATTTTAGCTGTTGACTAGTGACAGTTAAAGCAGCTAAAATTAAGTTAACGTTACAGTTAACAAATCAAGAGTAGCGCCAAGCTATCTTACTGCAAAAATGTTTTGAAGCAGTCATAAAACTATTTTTCTTACACTGGGAGCCTTGTTTCACACAAAGCAGCAAGCCCGACCCACTCCCTGGTGGTTTAAAAGAGACGCTTTACGGTTGACTGACGTACTGCAGTTATGGTCAAGGCCACTTCAACCATAGTCGGCACGGTTCAAAAGAGACACTCTACGGCTGACTAAAATACTGCAGTCAAACTCTAAGCAAACTCGTAAATTTCTTGCATATTGACGTTCATATGAATGTAAACCCGCTTGCAAACTCCTCTTCTAGCCTGTTAGGGTGCTTAATTGACTTTTACAATGGCAATAAGCGAAAACGTTCAAGCCATTTCGATTAAGCAAGTCATTCAAAACTGCAACCGACTCACCCCAGCAGTCAAATACAAAGGTCCGCCCATTTGAACGCGGACTGGCCAAACTTCATAATCTTATTCGTATGGTCTAAAAGCCGACTTATTATACTACCGTACAGTAAAGTTAATACCTCGCTGGCTTTCACGTCTAAATTTTTACAAACGGTTCAAAGATTTCGATCGCACTATTTTCTTTCACCGCTCAGTCGCGGATGCATGCTGTGTTGTTCGGTCTCACTGGTATGTGGATGCTGATTGGTTTTATTGATATACATTCGGTTAATACTATCGTATTACCGCATATTAGACACTGTTGTATGCTGATTGGTCGATGTAGAATGTTTGACCAATCAATGTGACTCTGCCGTCCCCTCTGCCGACTCACCCCAGCAGTCAGCTGTAAAGGTCCGCCCATTTATTTATTTATTTATACGCCGACTGGCCAAACTTCATAATCTTATTCTTCGATTACAAAACCAACATATTATACTATGGAAAGGTAAAGTTGATGCCTTGCTGGCTTTCACGTTAAAGTTTGTACGAGCGGTTCAAAGATTTCGGTCGTACTATTTTCTTTCACCGCTCAGTCGCGGATACATACTGTGCTGTTCGGTTCAAGGATAATGTGGATGCTGATTGGTTTTCTTCATATACATACGGATAACAGTACGATTGAGTTTACCGCACATCAAAACTTTATTGTATGCTGATTGGTCAATGTAGAATTTATTGACCAATCAATATGCAGCTATAATGAATCTCTAGTCAACCTGTGGCATTTATTTCATCGACTGCTAGGGGTCGCTCTTAAATATCTAATGTAAAACTGTATTGCCAACATTACTTATGTGTCGTTCTTTGGTAATCCGCATAGTGACGCCCTTGACACACAGACAGAAAGGCGTACATAGCCCCGATTGCAGCCAATGTGTTGTTTTCTATTACTGAGCGAAGAGAAGTAGATAAACTATGAAATAAAGGTAACTTTGATAGCATAAAGTAGTTCTATGACTCCTAATCTTACTACATGCCTAAGGAAATGTCTTTGAAATCGTCTTGACTCGACTTGCCATGAACGTAGTGTTGATCCCGGCCGAGGCGTATGTAACGTTATGTGTTGAACCCTCAATAATGCCTTTTATCATTCAGAAATCAACCAAAAGGCAGACAATTGATAGACTTATTATTGATGAGCATGATCTAAAGCACTCTTTGCATACAAATTCGCCCTGTTGCTGATTCGACGTTCAAATGGCACAAAGGCTAGAGGCACACTACTTTTCTCAATTCTTTTATTAAAATACTGCTTGCAGGCTGCTAGCAGTCGTCTCCCCCTCAAAGAAAAATTATACATAGGTGCAATCTACACATAGCATACATATCGTTATCTATATATATAAGAACAATCTCTTAGGCATCGTAAAAAAATAGACTAGCGAACGGCACTGCCACCGCCAGTAAAGGCTACTAAGCATGCATTTTACCATTTAATAATCGTTGCAATACTGATGGGCAGATGTATGATCTATGGGACGAACAATTGTCTGGAAGGAAGATCTTATCATGCCAAACGCATCGTAACATTCAGATGCTGGTATGAAACTATTTATCTAACGTTAACATTAACTGATGGGTGTTGAATTCCCAAGAGTTCTTGAACTCTGGTCACAAGATCACACCATATCCTGATCTCGTTCACAGTGCGCTGGGGACGAGGGTACTTTTTTGCAGGACGAGCGGAATATATAAATAGGGATCCTCACATGTTCCATTGAAAAGAAACTAAAAGTTACAGATCCAATATATCAATTAACATATATGAACACAATATATCATATGTTTTGGTGGAAAAATGAAGTAATCATAAATATTTTTTGTGTTAAAACATCGTGCATCATTTAACTTATAAAACTACACCCCTACGATGCAATCGACTGTCCCTAATAGAGAGCGCTCACAGTAGAACGATGGACATGATGAACTGAAAGGTCCAGTCTTGGACATTTCAGCCGTTTTCTGTGTTTCTGCCGCCTCTGCTGAGCGCTACAGTCGCCAGTCATGGTGTTTGAATCCCTGGTAGTGGATCTGTTGAACAGATTCCTGGGTGACTACGTGGAAAACTTGGATCGTTCCCAGTTGAAGCTCGGCATATGGGGAGGTAAGTCTGTTGGACGTGTGGTGTTTTCTTTACCATTAAGAAGATCTTCACAGTTGGGCGGAGGTTCGCAAGTCCGTGCGATATCTGTCGTCTTCCCGGCAAATTTTCCAGCTACATAGACGCAAAAGTTCAGATCCAACGTTGATTTAAGGCAGTGTATCACTGTCTAAAGATCAGAGAAATTCTAAGTGAAAGTGTTTCATATGGAACCCGGAAGCCAGGTAAAAGGGGGTGTGGCCTAGGGTGCACTGCGGGGCACCTCGCTAGCCGTGCGATGGATCACTGTTGATGTAGGAGGCAATTAAACCTTAATTGGATGAGGCCTTTCGTCCAATCCAAACAGACACTCGAAACCTGTTGGAAAAAGGCCAAATCTAGGGCGGTGGTTGTTGAGTGCAATTTTTGTGTGTCTTAGAAATATCTTTTTTTCAGTGAGGCAATACCTTAGGAACCATAATGCAACAGTGTCCAGTTGTTGGATTTGCAGATGATATCACTATCATAATCATGAAATTTTGACAATACGTGATGATATATAAAATCAACAATGGAATACTGTAAATGCAGGGACATTATATAGGATTATATAATGTCCTTGAGTCCTATATAATGTCCTTGGTAAATGTTTTTGTTTTTTAGTATGTGGTTTTATGTTCGCAGTTTTTGAAGTGAAATCATCACACAATACACATTTATTTTCTGTCTGTGTAACCACTGTGAAAACCTTATTTCTGCCCTACTAAGGAATTAGGTCCCCTTGCATTTAAATGAATGTAACGTTACAGTTTTTTTTTAATGCTCACAATTACATGGGTACCATTTCCTTGCAGCCTATACTATAAAATGTAGCACCCCCTGTTCATAATCGTTGATTGGGGGGCATTCCATTTGCTGGTTTATAATGGTCCATACACATGCCATAGAAAAGCAGACACTAATGCGTTTTTATTTATAGGTCAATAAACACAGGTTCATTAATGTTGCATGTATCTTCGTGAACTGCTTTGATCCGTATTGTCATGGGGCAATTGGCCCAATTCATACAGCGGCAAAAGGGCTGCTGGGTTACAAACAGAGGCAATACTGAGATAGTCCATTACCTATGATAACAAATATGGACGCTGCATGATCATATGTCCTGTTGTGGTGTAATGGTGAGCAATCCGGCTTAGGCAACACCTCAACTCCCCCCCCCTACTTTGTCCCTGAAGGGGTTATTTGGGGGCAATCCCTATGTAGATGTAGACAAGGTCAAGGTTAGGATCCCAACTGGCCAGTCAATGTTCTATAATCATCATTTTTATTGAATAATCAAGATTGAAGAGCCATAGGAATGAAATGTGTTCACCAAACAGCAACTCTTGTATTGTAAATAATGGGAATAAAAGTTTAAGAAATTAAAACAGCATAACGATTGTCCATATCACTGTTTACCAATAGATATCAAGATGTAAATGTAGCTGAACTAGCTGTCAGTAAACTGGCATCTAAAAATGTTTACCTTTTAAATGACATTGGATATACAGATGATTTGAATCTGACAACATGTATTCTACTAGAGGGGGTTTCAGTCCCTTTGATATAACATTGATCTAGATATACTAGAGTGCTAACATAATTCCACCAGAGTACATAATTTTGCCACCCTGAAAAGGTACGTCCAAACAGACCTCCAATCACCTCCCTTTTTAACCTCCTTGCTCCAATCCAACGTCTCCCAGTATAATGCACTGGACCTGTATATCTAAACTGTGCATACATGGAGGTGCTCCACTAGAGATCTCTAAAACATTGTTTTTCAAAGTGGCGGATTTATGTAACCTGGCAGATTATTGATGTTAATGGAAGTTACTCAGATAGCTGAGGGCTCTTATGTTCAAGGAGATCATCAACACAAGACACCACAACACATATTAATAATGGTATGGTCCACCCCAGTATGCAATGGGTCAAAACAAATTTGAGCTTACATAATTACACAGCTTGTATTCTAACTAGCCTAAGTGCAAAAATGGGATGTTGCACCCTTGGGCAATTTGCCTTTTTGCAATTACAGGAAGCTCTAGAGAATTCTGGACCTACATTTTGTAGCTCGGCCAGAATACTGGAGAGTCATGGGAACATCAGACAGAATTCTGGCAATTCTCAAGAAATCTGTCTGAGTTTCCGAGAATTTTAGAGAACTGGTCTCTAAAATGCTACATACTCATTACCTTTCCTTACTAGTGGTAGAGACACTTTTTTTCTAGTGTTCTACAATATTGTCAATTTCTTTTCTGCAATTTGAAAATATTTTCTGCAAATACACAAGCCTCCATACTACAACCTTCTGAACATAATAATGCCTATATTTACATCACATCATATCTAGCTTTGCAACAATGTTGTAATTCTTTACTATCACAGCTCACGGAAAAGACAAAATTTCAAAAAAAATTTCATTCTGCAAAATTGCAGATTGTTTGTTCTTCTGCAATCTTGAAAATCTTTCTGCAAGTTGCAGACTGCAGGTGTTTATTTCGAACAAGTTGCTTACTGTATGTGTAATCATCGTACTGTGGAACTCGTTGTGACCAAATACAGTACTAGTAGGGGCACCCACATTAGATAGCTTTAGTAATGCTTGCTGCTAGATGTGCAAAGGTTAGCTGTGACAGGTCATTCAATGTAAATCATAACCAGCTTCTGCCGCACAGCGTGCCTGCAAATAAAGCTGGTGTGTTTTTGAAGGGGCGCAGCTATGTACAGATTCAGATTCACAACAAATACAGTGCAGATCATATCAGACATTGATCCATTAGGTCAATCTGAAATTAAGGTCTTCACTAATTAGATAGTTTGTCAGAAATTATATTACCGTCACCAGTGTTCCTAATGAATTCACTGTGACATGTGATGATCAGGGCCAAGAATTTTATGTAATGCTAATGCAGTACCCCACATTGTTATGTCACATCACATGAGCTCATTTTTAAAGACAGTATTTCTGTTACACTTACTTACGGAGTGTTTGTTATCAAGAGCATTGAGGCATAGTTGTTCTGGTTGTCTTGGATATAGCCTTGTGAGACCTTGACTGGGAAATGTTGGTTTAAGACATTCTTTTCTTAGACTACTTGTAGTTCTTTTTCATTTTCTTAGACTGTCGGTAGTTCTTTTTTCTTTTCTCAGTCAGTATCACAGGCCAATTAGAAAGCAGATTTCTAGTTGGTTTAATTTCAACACTGTTAAAAGGTATCCTGGGTAATTGATCACAACGACTAGTTGGTTACTACATGTTTATTTTGTAAATGGCAGAGACTGACAGAAAATGGTAGCGGCTCAATAGAATGTTGTTTTCCTTGTGACAATGTCATGTGACAGCCATGTTTGTTGTACCATGTAGGTGACGCAGTGCTGGAAAACTTGGATGTGAAGGAAAATGCCCTCGATGACCTTGACATACCAATCAAGATCAAGTCAGGACATTTAGGTGTGTGTCAGTTTTTATTATGAAATTGTTTTTATCATAACCAGAACTCCTCATGTTGGTAGATTGTAGGTTATTGAGAGTTTTCTTGTACCGTGACAACGATGTAATATTTTGACTACCAACTTATTAAGCCTATTAAACCTGTCACAAGAAATAATAATGGTTGAGACTGTATTGTCACACGGGGACACTGAATTTTTGATTTTACTACCAATAGCACCAAGGAAAGATATCATGAATTTGATGTATATTATCTTTAAAATCAAATGCATGGCTAAGTTTTCAAACAAGACAAGACAAGACAATGGTGATATATGGTATAGTTTAAGCAAGAATGTCATCTAAAAACAATTTTGTCAGAATCTCTGTCATTGCACAACTGCATGATTGTATAGTCCAAGGGCAAAGATGGGCACTCCCCTATACACTGTAATGTGTTTTAAAACTTAAAAACTTTTTCTTTAATCCATGGTTTCCAGGGAAGCTGACCTTGAAGATCCCATGGAAGAACCTGTACAAGGACGCTGTGGTCGCCACACTGGAGGGACTGTATGTGGTGGCAGTGCCCTCCTCTGGTCAGTATAGGACTTCAGCTTTAACAGTGGCACTTTTTGGCAACACCTCAGGGGTGGAGCTGCTAAAGTTGTCCGGTCAGCGGCACTTGGGTCAATTTGTTGGTACATGTATATACAGGGGTTTTTCTAGGACAAAAATTGTGAAAGGGGAAACGTGTGAAGTTCTAGAGAATTTTGTTTAAAAGGGTCATTCTAAGGATTTCTGAGGGGCAAAATTACTGTAAGACAAGTTACAGTAACTGTTGAAGACTGGCCACATGTGACCTGCATTGTAGTAGCATCCCTGGTCAATCAGAATTTTATTGTTGTCAGACGATCTGCTCCCTAGGGTAGGGGTGAGCATGGTCAGTGCATGGTGGTGAAGCGCCCTTGTTCCTATCTTTAAAAAATCTCTGATATACATGTCTCAGGAAGTAAATTCTATCATTACTAAGAATTAAATGTTGCCTAACAACTTGAAGGTATGTTGAACAATGATACAAGCTGAATGCTCAAGCATACCTTGTTTGATGAGGACAATTTACATATTTTCATTCCAAGCTTGTCTACATGCTACATGCAAGTGACAACCACATAATGTACTTTAATTCTTGAAATGTTTGTGTCTGAGTTTTTCGTCACAATTTTTATGATGTCACCTCTACACTGCAAGCTTATGACACCACAAATTTACGTTTCCAATGTATTGCAAACTAAACTACAGAATTGTTTCATCCACAAACTTAAAACACCGCAAAAACCTCCTTCCCCTCTTCCTGCAGAATTATGTCCCCAGAAATAGATGAATTTACAGTATTGTGAAGAAAATTCACTCACTCACTCATGACCCATGACCTCAGTGGTCGTAGGGGCTTCATGACAGCCAGCCGCAATGATCCGTGCCCATCCTGTTCTGTCCTCGGCCTCTCTGATCAGTTGATCAGGTCTTCCTTGGCTTTCCTCGTTTCCTCCCCACTGCTTCTGTACCTTGCAGACTGGTCTTGGCAAGTGTTTTGTGTCGGCATACGTGCCCGAACCACTTCAGCTTCCGGCGGTTGACCGTGAACAGGAGTGTTATACGTGTAGTTGTGAAGAAAAACCCAGTCACAATGAATGTTGTTTCTGTACCAGGGATGAAATACGATGCAGAGAAGGAGAGAAAGATGAAACAGGAGAGCAAGAAGAAGGAGCTGGAGCGCATCGAAGAAGCCCAGATCAAGGAGGCTGAGAAAAGTAAGGATCCACACTTCTGACACCATGTTGTTAAGCCCGGCGTCACAATTCATGCAAGCGTCGGCCGACTTTGTAGATCACCCGAAGCTCGCTGAATTCACAAATCGCCCGAGCTTCGACTCTATTTTCCAATGAAAATTTCGGGCGACGTCCGTCGAACGCTTAAAACAAAATATACCCCATGAGATGGTACCATCTCTTGGACATGGACGAAGTCAGTGTCGACTAACCTGGTAGAAGGCCAATATTTGGATCAACTTTGATTTCTAAAAATCGCCCAAAGCCCGCATAATCGACAGGACGTCGGGCGTACTTCGGCCAAAAATGCACATTTGAAGCTCGCCAACACGTCGGCCGAGCTGAATTTCTTATTTGTGACGGGGGCTTAACAGTTTGCATTTGTCACCACGTTATGAACAGTCTGCATTTGTCATCTAAGTCAATCAAAGTAGTTTTAATGTACTTGTAGAATCGTTAACTACAAAATGCAGTTACACAGTGTGAAAATTATTATTTCTTACTTTCTAGAATGCCATGTTTTTAAGGTGTACCAGGAATAACTTTTAGGTGTTTACTGTGTAGATGAGGGAATTGGTATTATAATAATAAAAAAAGGAACTTGAAATTATGCAAAGGTAAATCTTGCTAAATTTTAGAATAAACTCCAAGTACAAATGTACTAATTCTTTAGGACGCATATAACTACAGCTACATGTATTGTAAAGAGTAAAGATGATGAACATTTATCCGCCAGGTCACATATCCCCCCCACCCTGAAAAAATCTGTCTGAACAGATCTCCAATGCAACATCCCCCAGTATAACTATAATGCACTCCTGTATATCTAAACTGCTCATACATGTAGCTTGGAGGGGTGGGGGTGGGGATGCATTAGACATCTCTCAAACACACTGGTTTATTTGAAGTGATGGATATACATGTATGTAACCCTGCAGATAACTGTTAATGGAGGTTACATATTTATGTTTCCATCCTTTGCCTTGCAGACAAGAACAAGGATGACAAGCAGGACACGTTTGCAGAGAAACTTGCGACACAAATTGTCCGCAACCTGCAGATCAAGATCCGAGACATCCACATCAGATATGAGGACACCGTGACCTTTCCCGGCAAACCCTTCTCTTTAGGGGTCACGCTTGCGAACCTTTCCTTCCAGGTCAGAGGTCAAAGTTTGTAACTAATAAAAACAGTCCTTAAAATAGTAGTTTTATATCGTGGTAATTTCCTACGTAGTTAGAATTAAAGTATCTTGACTCGTGTAACCTTATTGTTAAGCAGGGCTCGAAATGCTGGGTGCATGTGCACCTGTGTGCACTCAAAATTGGAACTGTGCACCTATTTTTGACTGTGGGTGCACTGGTGCACCTAGATATTTTTGTACTGAGTATAGGGTAACGATTCTCTTGTACACTAGCATACGGAATAGTCTTGAAATGTAAGTATCAGAAAAAGTAAAATGATCTTTTGTTGTACTTAATTTGAATTTTGATGTACTGCTCGGTTGGTTCAAATTTGAAATCTGGATATAATTACAGATTGAAGTCTTAAGGGAGACAGTAGCTTGAAACTTATGTTTTGCTGACATTCAACTTTATTCTATGTGGTGCACCCCAAATTTTTTCTGTGCACCTAATTTTTGGGTTGGGTGCACTAGCTAGTGCACCTTTTTCCAAAAAAGAATTTCGAGCCCTGTTGAATAATAGTAAATTAGAAAAGATAAAGGATTTGCTCAGGACTATTTTATGTTACTTCCAGAGTTAGATCTAAGATATATCAGAATGATGACATGATAACAAATTTGCTCGGTCCATTTCTCTCCTCTAGACAACTGACCAAAACTGGAAACCCTGCATACTAAAGGACAGTGACATCATTATTTACAAGGTGAGTTTTGATACCTTTCCATTGCCTAACTTGTGCTTTACAAATGTTAAACACTGTGACACATGGCAAAAGACAACAAAAATAGTGTGTTAATATATATATATAGTAGAAATTGCATGAAGTAAAGCAATTCACTGATATGAAAGGTACTTTTGGCAAATATTTAAACCTTACACACAACATAAATAGACCTTACACACAACATAAATAGTTTGCTCTGCGAAGCTTTCAAGACAAACACTCTGTCTCTTCTTCAACCCTAATACAGTCAGATCTCGTCTTGGAGTTCTCTTGTCGCGTGACTTGATGTTGATCATCACGTGACAAGAGACAGTTATGTACAGGCTTGAGATAGTGACGTGATATGAAAGGTGACTAATTTTGGGAATTACTTTCTATGTAGCTTGTTTCACTGGACGCCCTTGCTGTCTACTGGAATGTCAACACTGCCTCTTTTGCCAACATGGACAAAAAAGAACTGCAGGTAAGAGTTTTCTAAAGATTATCATTTTAAAAGAGTTGTTGGGATCAAACGTTTGAACAATTCTTGTGTATATTTTTTCTTGCTTGATGTAGACATGAGTGTGAATCTACGTTCTAATATTATGTATAGTTGAACTTTTTGTGGTAGAATTACTAACTACATAAATAAAGCTCTGAAAAGTTGTGCTACAGTATTATCAAACGTTTTCCTTTACAGACTACAATGAGGAAAACCATTGCCTCTACACAGACACATCCAAAAGGCTTTGAGTATGGTAAGTATAATTTAGTTGCATGAGGCTTTATTGTCAATATTGTATACTTCTGCTGATTGCATAGGATTCCAAAATTTGCCATTCTACCATGATTTTAAATGAGACTTCATATTTGCTCAACTCATAACTGCATATCTTACAAAATGTACTTTTTTTCAAACTACTTAATATAATTTTTATACAATCATGTCCTTTCAGAATTCATTCTTGCTCACCCAGTGTACATTAATTTACACAAGTCATGCCAATGTTATATATTGCTCTGTCCTTGTACCTTCGTCTCCTCAGTACTACGGCCGATTGTCTTGACTTCACATCTCAAGATTAACCCCAAGCCTGAGTCCAACCTCTCCATGCCCAAGGTGTTCGTCAATGTCACGCTCAAGGAGATTGGTCTTGTCGTCGGCAAGAAACAGGTACATCTTAATTAAAGCCCCTGTCACACATGTGCGTATGTACAAGCCCGCAGGAGTTGCGTATTAACATGTTTTTGGTTTAGGTTAAGTTTGCAGCCGAAGAATTAATTTCTTTGGTTTGATAACCAGTCTGCACAACGATGGGTCACAGTAGAAAACAACTTCCTCCCCGTAAAATTTACTTAAACCAAAAAAATGTTACTGCGGAACTCATGCGCACTTGAATATATGCACAAGTGTGACAGGGCCCTTATACATTGCTGCCCTCTTTGCTTGATCCTGAAATGTGTTTTCATTCTACATGTAGTTGTAATTACTGTCTCTTCAATTCAATTTAGTTTTCAATTCAATTTCATTGTAAAATCGTCTGGCAAAAGTACAGTACAGTACATATAGTACACCTGAATTGTGTTGATATTTTACAAACATTTTTTCGAAAATACCTTTATCACACATATGGAATAATTTGCGCACATATACATAAAAAGAATAATATTAACACCAAAGTCATTAAGTAAAAAATAATGATTGTATTATCATCATATTGCAATCTGCTCGTAGATTATTGAAATGACAATTATAGCAATTTCCAAATCACATCTATTTAACAGTTGCAATAACATTTATATTTGAATATTAAGTGATCATCAATTATCAATCAGATAACCATAGGATGAGTCAAAGTCTTCATCATATTACACAAAATAATGTTATGTGAATGTCTCGGTAACTATATTTGAACTATGAAGGATAAATTTTGGTAGTATTGAGTACTGTGTTAACAACTTCCATATGCTGAAGGTGTGGTCATGTATATTACATGATAATAAAGCGTAATGCCATCAGAAATCCATAGGAAATATTGAAAAGTATGTATTGTAGTAGATTTAGTATGCAAAGTATGTCTCCATTGTCCTTGGATCGTTGGAACTCTGCCAAGGCTGGCATCGGAGGTACCTAGGGGGACTGGTACATGATCAGATGTGTGATAATCAGGATATTTGCAAATTTATTGGCAATCCTTCTGGTTCATGCAAGGGACTAAGTGTTCAGCACCAAGGACATAACAAAACAGAAAGTTCTTCTCATCATTTAACATTTCCCAGTATGATTTTATAACAGTATGATTGTTTAAAAGGTAGCTGATATCATATTCCTCTCACACAATAGTTAACAACAATTTTCATAATTCTACCAGGTACCTTTAAAGGAAACCCAAGGAATGTTAGGGTCCGAAAAATCGGATTTTGAAAGTCAATTTATTTAGTCATTTATATAAGTGATTACTTAGATTTTAAACAACACCATCACAATGTATAGCAACGTCCATGATGCAATAATACTACGTTGTTGTGATGTGAAAACTCACTGAAAATCGTGGCCAGAGTTTTTGTAGGCTTGTGAAACTAATGGGATAATTGTACGGCACGATTCTGCGATGCTGTAAGTATGAAGTTATTATGCAAATGTGCTAAACAATGTAAGTAAATGTCACTACCATAAAGATTTCAGCATTTTTTTTATTTCCAATTTTTGGCCCTAATATTGCTTTCAATTGGTTGCCTTTAAACTGACAAATTAAAAAATATTATGAAATTATTGATATCTACAAATGCAGCATCAGTAATCCCTGAGGTACATGTATACCCACTTCAGATATCCAGGTGTTCAAGACATTCTGGAGAAGGCCTTGATTATAAGGTTCTTTTGTATATGGAAGTCTTAAACCACTAGGAGTAGAAAGATATGATAAGCTTTTGACAAACATTTAAGCCTTACACACAACATTAAAAAAGATTGCTCTGGGGAGCTTTCGATACGAACTCTCTGTCTCTTTGTCAACCCTGTATTAGGGTCAGATCTCGTCTTGGAGTTCTCTTGTCACGTGACTTGATGTTGATTATCACGTGACAAAAGACAGTCATATACAGGCTTGAGATAGTGACGCCCCCTGTCCCTGTTTAAGGTACTGCATTGTCTGCGGATTTATGTAAAGCTTACTGCCACATAAAACTGTAACAGTGTAGTTAAATGGCACTTTTTTATGTCCTTGCAGTACCAGGGTGTGATGGAGGTACTGGAGTCATTAGAACAAATGAGACTGAAGGCCATCTACAGGAAATACCACCCAAGTGTCCGCATGAAGGGGAATGCCAAGAAATGGTAAGAAAGGAAAGGAAAGTGATCTCAAACCAGTTAAGCTCAAATGAACTCAATGAACAGATGAGCTAATCTTCCACTGGTCGTGATAGAGAAGACAGACGCTATGTACAGTATTGAGGTCACCTGGTGGTGTCGAATGTCAGCCAACCAGACCCTTGCGACAGTTCCACAAAGTACAAGTGTGGAGCAAATATGTATCTGTTCTGTATTGTATGATTGTAAACCCTGCAGCAATTCAGCACTGGCTGCCATTGCATGGGTAATTTCTGACCAATAAACCAATAAACCATTCACGGTTTGCTCTTCCCTCCCACCATCTGCTTGGAGATTACTTGACCACTGCATATGGTTCTCCTCAGGTGGGGATTTGCTCAGACTGCAGTACTGGAGGAGACTGTTAGGAGGCGTTCCCAGATGTGGTCTTGGAGGCACATTCGCAGCCACAGGGAAAAGTGCAGGCTGTACAAGCGACTATACAAGCAGCGCCTCGTGCAGAAAAAGGCTTCGGCCGACCTTCTGAACCAACTGGAGGTGGGACATAAAAAATCTTCCCATATTGTGTCTGTAATTTTGCTTGAAAAGTTTTATTCTGGTAACTTTAACACAGTACTGTAGACTCTTGAGTGGTTATGTCCTTAGTGCTGAAGTTTTATCACATTGTTTCCCCACATGGTTTTATCACATGGTTATCATGATTCTTCAACAAATCAAACTATGATGTAGTTTAGATTTCCAACTTCTAAACCTTGTATATTTTGTATGGTACACTGTAATGGTACACTGTATCAAGTAACCAATTATGTACCTGGAAGTTTGCTAAAGATGAGAGAACTGTGGTCTACCAAAGATGGATTCTCAAAAGTACCACAAAAGTATCAAACATGATCCATTCATCCAATAAAAATTGCTAATTCATAGCTGGTATTCTGTACATCATGACATCTTTCAATGCAAAATTCAGATTCTAGCAAAGATATAGAATTGTTGGACATCAGGCAAAACAATCACATTGTGTTTGTTTATTTGACTTCAGGCCTTGGAGGATGACCTAGATATCTTCAACATCACCATCAACAGACAGCAAGCAGAGATGCAGGTAACCGTAGCAACTAATCATGACTTGTCAATCAAACCAGCACAACTCAACACTCAGATACATGTATTTGGGCTGTAACTTAGTGTAAGAAAGCTAAATACATAATACATTATGTACAATGTACCGCTTATACAATATCATGGAGGACTCAGTGTTGACTGACTGTACTGTAACTCAACCAACCCAATGTTGGCAACTTAAACACAGCAAGTAATCTTATGGCAACAATTTTTTGAAAAGTTTAACATGTTTAGAATTATTTCGTAGACAAATGTCATCAATTTTCTTGTACAACTGTTGAGTAAATCTCTTAGCACATTACACTGATTATTCTTTGATAGCCTAGTCAATGTCTAACACTTGAACATCCTAGGTTGGCATTCCAGGTGAGCAAACTAAAAATCAATTGTTCAAGTTGCTGTTTCCCTGATAAGTTGTGTTGTCTTCTTCTATTGTTACATGTTCAGCTTGGCTATATTGGTGTATAGTGATGCAGTGTACTACTGTATATGTTGAAGTATGGATGCTGTTTGTATGATATTATACATGAAAACATCACAAGCTCTTCCCCCAAGCTTTCATATGATATTACATGCTTCATGTTCCTGTTGCATCTTGCACCTTTACTTTTAAAGAGTACATGAGATGAAATTTGTGAAATCCCTGCATCTTAATGTACATGTACTTGTCAAGCAATACAACGCTCACTTGATCCTTGCCAAATTTGACCCCCCCACCACGCTGCGTATATAAGCTGCCATTCAAGGTAAATGATCAAGACCACAACTGGCAATTTCATCATTTCAAATGAAGACTCTTCACTTTTTCAGCATCAATGTTTCTGCATGGCTGAGGTTTTGCTTGATGTCATGTGTTGAAAAGTTTCAATAGTGTGCTTGAATGTGTAAGCATAGCTGGCATGCTTGTTTCTTTCCATGTCTCGTCTTCTATATTACACTTGTCCACTTTATTCAGCTGGTTGTAATTCTATCACTGAATGCTACCATGATAAAGGAACCATCTTTAATGAACACTAAATGATTTTTTTTGCTCAGTATAATGACTAGGCTAGCTGTGGCATTGTTGATGCAAATCATCAAGGCATCATTTTGCTCATTGAAAAATTGTCCTAAATCTAAGGTATATCTCTTATGTGGGGGCACAAGTGTTGACTGAATAGTTTACCAACTTATCAATTATCCATAAGTTAGTAATATCATTTACTTGACATCATGTTTGTGGTACCAAGGTGATTCGGTCAGGAGCTGTCATCAAGGCCAAAAAGTCAGCGTTCCAGGAGGAAAAGGAGAAGAAGGGATTCTTCAGCTCTGGTCCGGCAAGCTGGTTCAGCAAGAAAGAAGAGAAACAAGAAATCAAAGGTACTAATGGTCATGATACTGTATGTTTGTTTTGTATAACCAGCAAAGGCATAATACATCTGTTCAGTACCTTTAACTGTATAATACCTGACTGGTAGTAAATGTACTCTGGAGGTGTTGGCCTTGTAAAGGATGCATCGATCCTGTTGCCAACACCGCTCAGATTTCATTCTGTGAAGTTTGATAAATAGATAAATAAATAAATGAATTAATAGTGATTGGTTTGATCCAGTCTCGCTAGTACTAATAGGGGAACGACTACCCTCATGGGTTCTTTAACATGCTCGATGTGAGGCTCTCCTAAAACATGGAATCTCTGGCCGAATGTCTCATCTAAATGACTGCAGTTGCATCCAGACTTATGCACAGGATGTTGAATGTGTATTTTTTTTTTCAACCTTTATTTAACCTTGAAAGTATACAATATACACTCATTCGGCCGAGGCCGTTTTTCAAGAGTTCAAGGGAGGAGGTCAGGGATACTTTTAACATACCATCGGAAAATATTACAAAAGGCGTTTTACATGTATGATTGTCAGGATTGAACCCCTCAGTCTTGTGACTGGTAAGTGGGATTGCTGCTAATTGAGCCATTGCAGGCCACAGTAGACAATACAAAAAGCGATATCTAACTTCTAAGACAACTGCATGTGTGTAGGCTAAGATGTTGCCTCTATAAGTTGCTACAATGGACCTCTTTAAGTTGCGGAACGTATACCCGCATGCTACGAACTGTGCTCAACAAATCCTGGAAACACCACCCGACTAAATAACACTACATTGTGGATCCCAATAAACTCAAACTCAAATTAAAGTAGAACTGTATGGCATTTTACCAACTGTATCAACAACCATACGAGAGAGAAGGGCTAGGTTTGCAGGGCATAGCTATAGAAACAAAGATGAGCTTGTAAGTGAACTCCTACTCTGGACTCCAACTCATGGACACTCCAGTATCGGGCGACCCCGACGGACCTACATTGACCAACTTGCTGGGGACGTAGGGGTGAGGGCCGAAGATCTAGAGCACTTAATGGCGGACCATAGCGACTGGAGGAAGAGGGTTGACTTAGTCCGGGCAACCCGCCCGACATGATGATGATGATGACAATGTTCTACATTGTGCTCTTTCTCTCCATATAGAACCTGGAGACCTGATGTCTGCAGAAGAAAAGTCAAAGCTGTATTCTGCCATCGGCTACAGCGAGAATCCAACAGAAATTACCGCATTCCCCCCAGAGGTCAGCAAAGAACTTAAAAATAACATTGATCTTTTCTTTATTCTATGGTTTTTGAACTTACATGTTTTTTGTTAACTATTCCTGTAACTGATTTAGAACCTATTCTTTTCATTTAAAGCAAATGCTTAACCTTCTCCCTGCTGCCCAACTCTGTAACCAATAGAGAACGGGGTGCCAAATGGCTACTTAAGTGTGCTAAAGGTTAAGAACTGTTTAAAAAAAGCTCAGCTCTTTGGAACACCAACGTCTTTAGTTTTTTTTTTTATTCAAGACTTTATGATGTAGTTGCAATTTGAAACATGTCCCATAACAATGTTCCTTTACACCACAATTCTGTAACTCCTGTCACTTTTTTTCATTTTTTGTCCTACAGTATGTTGAGAACAAGTTGATCTTCACATTGGGTAAAGTAACATTGGAGATTCAAGACAAGACACGTCGGTGAGTGATCATGATTTCAATCATTTGCTACTCAGTTACAGTATGTGTATAGAAAGTTTCGTACAGTCCTGGTGTGGTTTTAGTATATGCATCTAAGAGTCCCACATGACTATTGTGTCCAAATGTCCTATAAGTCATGATAATTCCATGTTTGTATGTACGATATTGTAATTCCATGATTGTATGTAAGATATTGTATATTTGAATGTAATGTATGGTGTTTGGGAGGGCAACTTGTATAAAGGTGTGTAAGCACCTGTTTTGCCCTCCCCTTCACTTTTGTGAAAAATCCAAATAAACAAATATACAAGTAATGGACTTTGTATTATGTTGTACTCAATACAAAACGTAATCTTGATGTTATAGTAACTGTTCTTTGTCCTTTTGCAGGGAGCCCCAGATCCTGGTGGTGTCTCTAACAGACATGTACACCTGTGTGCAGCAACGGCCTTCAGCACAGGCAGTCATGTAGGGAACACACGCACTTATTATTCTTGAATATTGTAACAGTTTACCTTCCAACGGGTACTACTTAGGTAGTGTGTGTAGTCCAGTGGTTAGTGATCTTGCCTCTGAAATTAGAAGCCCCAGGTTCGATCCCGGCTGTGTCGCTCACCCGACATTAGTCGTCCTTAGGACGGGACGTTAAGCCGTGGTCCACTGTGCATTGTGCTTATCGAAAAGAGCTTGGGGAATTTCCTTGCAATGAACCTGTAAAATACTGTACATAGCGTATGTCTTCCCTGTCACGACCAGCGGAAGATTAGCTCATCTGTTCATTGAGTTCATTCGACCTAAACTGGTTCGAGATCACTTTCCTGTTCCTTACACAAATTTAAGTAGTTAGTGACCCAGCCTCTGGACCAAGAGTTCGGGAGTTTGAACCCTGGCTATTGTCAGTCACCTGACATGCACACTACTGGAAAGGGTCACATTTAGTAAAGACATAACATAAAATGAATGAATGAAGACCTTTATTGCACATTTCTGCCACACTTGGCTAAGTACAGGTCACAACAAAACAAAAGAGCAAGTACAGTTAACAGATACAAAAAGAATATGACTATCTTTAGATAAATTTTACTTCTCCTCGCTTTTCGGTTATAGTAGATATAAAAGAACAGACATGTTTTTCAATGGGAGGTTTGTCTAGTCGCATTAGGAATATGAATTTTTGTACAGTACTTAAATGTGTGAAGTAGGGAAATAAAGCAAGGGTCCATTGACCATTTTGCTTGTCAAGAACAGCCAGGGCAATTTCCCTGTGTATAGTGTCTTTCCTGTTGTGACGAGTAGAAAATTAGCTATTTGGTGAGCGAAACTGGTTCAAAATCTCTTTTGCTGTCACTTTTCACTTTCTCCTAAGGTGTCGTAAAGCTAATTGTGCTATGTATTCGCCCTATTACGTGTTTCTATAATCCCTTGTGTGTTGAAGAAGTTATCAATAAACAAACTATCTCATAATGCAATACTGCTAGCAAGACGAAAGAGCCAAAGACCTTGGTATTGATACTTGTGACGGTTTACCCGAAGGCCAAATTTGAATCCGATGCACGAGAGGCTCGTGGTCAATGGTATATGATTATTTAGACCTAGAAAAACACCTTAATTCATGAAAATTCAAAGGGAGGGTTGTGGTCAAGTACATGTATACACGATAATATAGACCTAGAAAATGCAACTTTATTCATAAAAATTCAAAGGATGAAAGTTTATATTTTAGGATGTCATTGGTTCCAAACCAACAATATCATTCTGAAAAAATTTCAAATGAAAACAAAAATTGTATGCAAAAAGAATCATTCTATTATTAAAAACGTTGGCGCGCACAGAATGGTTCAAATTGCTCTTTCTAAGTCAGTGTTAGTATGATAAAAGTTTGCAAATTGGGAGTCATTTGCTTTGATTTGATTTCCATCTATTGTCATCTCTATTTTCTTGCTTGCTTTATCTGTTTGTCTTGTTTGTTTGTTATCATTGTTTATCATTTATTTGTGAGATCATAAGTTTCTGTTAATCTTCATTGTACCTGATTTGTTTTCATTTCGTTTTAAAAATTTCATATCATGTATTATTTTGACCCATGCTAATATTTTTCTTTTGGTTATGTTCTTCTGTTTTTCATCCTATCACATATTTTTTGAAAATGCATTCTTAAAATGTATTGAGGATTATAATAATTATAAATTCCAATGATATTAGAGATTTTTGAAATAAAAGTATTCTAAATTACAAAATTTGATATAAACAGTGGATGAAAAAATGATTCATTGATGGCGCAAAGTAATTTGGGTTGCTTAACATAACTTTTGATGAACTGTTATCCACATACAGGACTAGGTTGACCACAATCAAAGAAAGGAAGAAGCTACCAGATCATGTCGTACTGCAGACGGCTGCGCATAAAGCGAGGGAAATAATAGCAAAAAGTTACTGGTAAATCTACATGTTCAGCCCGGTGTACATGGTACTGTGGTGGGCGTCTTTGTGTAAACTCCACGTGCGCACTGACACATTATCATCATGTACTGAGGAGAGCCGTCATTGTATGTCTACATTGTGTCTTGTCAGCTGCCCTGTGACCCTTTCGCAACCCATCTCTGCAAGGATGTTCTTCTGTCCTCCTAAAAGTTGTTGTCTACATCAGGCCACCTAGCTAGGCTCCGGTGTAGAGTCACCCTAGCCACATGTACTTTGGCAGGCCGTCATTCATCTCCATTGTCTTCTTTCAGCTGCTAATCAATGTGTCCCCCCCCCCATTCACAGCCCGTCTCTGCAAGGTTTCACTCTGCTGTCCCCCTGCAAGTTATGGTCTAGCCACCTTGCAAGGTTACAGTATAGAGCCATCCTAGCTACATGTACCATAGGCGGTAGGCCATCGAGTTTTTGTTGAAATAGGCATTACTGTGCCGTATATATATAAAAAGTCCGATGGTCCGCTAAGGAACAAACAAACGGAAAGATTTCGGTGAATCGTAGACTAACGCACTGAATGTGTACTCGGCTGAAGGATTCCCGAGAATCGTACACTAACTGTGACAGTACAACCACAACGCCCGATCCGCACTACCTGTGTACTTGATCCACTGAAAGATTCCCGAGAATCGTACACTAACTCTAATAACCACAACGCCTGATCCGCACTACCTGTGTACTTGATCCACTGATGGATTCTCGAGAATCGTACACTAACTGTAACAACCACAACGCCCGATCCGCCGTCTATTCCAAAGAACCATACGAACGGGTGCCGAAAGTCACCCGAAGATTGCCGAGAGCCGAACAGGGATTTCCGAACGCTTTGGGTAGTGTTAAGAACAAGAATAGATAGGTAGGAAATGCCGTTTCAAAAGCCCTTATTTTCGGCGAAAAACGGCCATGAAATTAAACACGTTGATACTACTTATAATCTAGGGGTTACTTACTAGCAATGTAGAATTTCTTAGGATACAATACCTAATTTTAAAGGAGATATGCGGCATTTTAAAAAGTCCGATTTCCGGGGGACAGCGTTACCAGCAGTGCGGCAATGACATCATTGATAGCCAATAAGACGCAAGACCCAGATTTCCCGCCACGTTCGAAAATGGAACCATTAGTCGGCACGGCGAGGTCCAGAGATTTGTTACACTCTAACATGTGATTGGTACCGTCTGTGAAAAGAAAACTGAATACAGACATGGCAGATAGTTGCCAATAAGTAGACGGAGTGTTGTTGATGTAAGCGGTGGGTGTCGTTTGTTCGTAATAATTTCGTTAGTCAGGCCGCATTCACTGAGTACGTCGGGCTGCGCATTTAGTGGGTAGTAGCCTATTTCCCTAAGAAGCACCGTCGAACGTGTTTCTAAGTCACCAAAATCGCTGTCCACCCCAAGTGGTAACGCTGTCCACGGGTAGCTTTTCCTACCCTGTTATTTGTATGAAGTTAGCGAAGTAAGCTCTTGACGGTTCTACATTTTCGAACAGTTGGTTCGCGAATGCGTTCGAACAAACTATACTCCCGCCAGCCTTTGCACGAGCTGTGACCAGAACACGGAAGTCACCAACTGATGCTGTTTGTCGCGCGTACTGCGTGCACTACGTGAACGTATATTATATTAGAGAACAGTATGGTTATCGGGATTCCTTCTTCAGTGGACCAAGTACACACTTTGGTGTTCAAACAAAACAACAGCGATTCATTTCAACAAAAACTCGGTGGCCTATCGCCCATGCATGTACTATGGCAGATCTCCATTGTCTCTTGTCAGCTGCTAATTGATGTGCCCCTTCAATCCATAACCCATCTCTAGATCTGCAAGGACGTTCTTCTGTCCCCCTGGAAGTTATTGTCTGACCACCTTGCTATGTTCCAGTTTAGAGTCACCCTAGCCACATGTACTTTGGCAGGCCATCATTGATCTCCATTGTCTTCTGCTCATCGATGTGCCCCTCCCCATTCACAGCCTGTCTCTGCAAGGTTTCACTCTTCTGTCCTGCAAGTTATTGTGAATGGCCACCCCTCTCTTTAGTCCAGTGTGGAGCTACCTACATGTACTTTGGCAGGCCATCATTGATCTCCATTGTCTTCTGTCAGCTGCTGGTCATCATTGTGCCCCCCTAGCCTCCCCCCATTTACAACCCATCAGCAAGATCTTGCTCTACTGTACATGTACATCTACTTCTCCAAGTGATTGCTGGACCAACTTGCACGCCCTACTGGTTTCCAGTGTAAAGCCAACCTAGCTACATGTACTTCGGCAGGTATAATTGTCCAACACTGTGTCTTGTCAGCTACTAGTCGTTGTGCCCCTCCCATCCACAGCCAATCTCTGCAAGATATTGTTCTACTGTCCTTCAAGTTTTTGCTTGGCCATTCTGCTGAGTTCCAGTACATAGGACTCCGTAGGTAGTCGTATCCCTTAGCATTGTCGCAATGTGACCCCACCTTTTGCAGCTTCACACTTTGCACAGGTGTTGAAATCTTGTGCTGTCTGAGTTGTAAATGTTGTTGACATGTTGTGTTGCCACCTGATACTCACTTCACACATGCACGGTTTTGTTGTTGTATTGAGTCCTCAAAAGTTGTACTGACAGCGGTGAAATTTTGTTCCTTTGGAGCAATAGTGCACTAAAATGTAATCTTCATTATATATTCCCACGACACCTCATGATATGAATCCATAAAAAAGTTGTATAACAGCAGTGAAATTGTGTTCCTTTTGATGCAATGGTACACAAAAACTTAGCCTCTATCATATCTTTCGACGACACCCCATGATACAAAACAAAAACGAAATAAAGAGAGTGAAGAAACTTTGGTGAACCTGCTACACACAGAGTGATAGTACATGAAATTTGAGACCGTAATAGGGCAAATAACATATATCACCTTTACCTAAATTGATACTCAGTATTTTATTTGCATACACATTTACATAAATGGGAAACTTACATGCCCAACCAGCATACATAGCATTGTATATTTTGTACCATCACTGGTAGGGCTAAAAATTGCTTACATATCGCTAACTGACATGAAGCATTTGAAGCATATCGCTTTTCTGGGGGCATTGTTCTCCCAATATCACTTTTTAGTACGTACTTATCGCTTTTAGTATCGCTTTTTTCAACCACTTTCTTATATGACTTTTAATTGTTTCAAAAATCGCTTTCAAATTAGTTCTCAATCAACTGTGAAAACTCACGCCTTTATCGCTTTCAGTGGCGTCCTTTGTGGTAGAAATGCTTCTTGTCAGTTAGCAATATGTAAGCCCTTTTTGGCTGTACTAGTGCATACAGTGCATGATTGTTGCTTTTGTAGGGTTGAAGCTAAGATGGACCAGATGTCAGTGTATGGGATGCCCCAGAATGGACAGATCCCAGAGATGGTCGCCTCCCAGAACATCCTGGCTGACCAGCACTATGCTCTGCTCAGCCTGCACTTCGAGACCAATCCGCTAGATGGCAAGGCTGACACACGTGTGGAGGTCAACGCCCAACCCTTGCAGATGGTGTACGATGCTGTAAGTATGACTACATTTGCAGTACCTTGCAAAGATTTTGTTACAGTATGTTCAATAAGCCAATAGTTGACAATGTCTCACTTATGATAGTTATAATAGTTTTTAATGACATGTTGTCTTTGAGAAATGATGCAATTCAGCCTGGGGCTGCAATGTTCTTTCAATTTTTAATAAACCATTTATTTTATGATCATCATAAATTGTTTTCTTTAAATATTCTTCCA
Organism: Branchiostoma lanceolatum; assembly: GCF_035083965.1. NCBI lineage: Eukaryota > Metazoa > Chordata > Leptocardii > Amphioxiformes > Branchiostomatidae > Branchiostoma > Branchiostoma lanceolatum. The sequence continues at coordinate 12,230,105 of NC_089740.1, forward strand.
GGAAACAGTGAACTCCATAGTTGACTTCTTCCGGCCACCTGAAAATGTTCATCTCCAAGAGTAAGTTGGCACTTAGGATATGTACAGTGTACAGCGTATTAAAATCTGTAAGGTTTCATGCTATTTCATTAGGGCTAATTTCCTCATTGTTTGAATTCTAAAAGAAGCTTCTACAGTTTGAAAAAAAATGGTCAGGCCCTGTCGCAGATATGTGATGGTTGTGATACCCACTTCAGCACCAAGGAGAGGTCCTGCAACAGACTTGTAAAAGTTGGTGATATTCAGTTTAGTACCAAGGAGAGGTCCTGTCAGAGATATGTTATAGTCAGTGATACTCAGTTCAGTACCAAGGAGAGATCCTGTCACAGATATGTACAACAAAACATATAATAGTTGGTGATACTTAGTTCAGTAACAAGGAGAGGTCCTGTTACAGATATGTAATAGTCGGTGATACTCAGTTCAGTACCAAGGAGAGGTCCTGTCACAGATATGTACAACAAAACATATAATAGTTGGTGATACTTAGTTCAGTACCAAGGAGAGGTCCTGTTACAGATATGTATTAGTCGGTGATACTCAGTTCAGTACCAAGGAGAGGTCCTGTCACAGATATGTACAACAAAACATATAATAGTTGGTGATACTTAGTTCAGTACCAAGGAGAGGTCCTGTTACAGATATGTATTAGTCGGTGATACTCAGTTCAGTACCAAGGAGAGGTCCTGTCACAGATATGTACAACAAAACATATAATAGTTGGTGATACTTAGTTCAGAGCCAAGGAGAGGTCCTGTCACAGATATGTACAACAAAACATATAATAGTTGATGATATTTAGTTCAGTACCAAGGAGAGGCCCTGTCACAGATATGTACTTGTCAGGGATACTCAGTTCAGAACCAAGGAGAGGCCCTGTCACAGATATGTAATAATTGGAAATACACAGTTCAGCACCACAGAGAATCCTGTCACTGTAGAATACAGTATATAGAATTATTGATGATATATTAAAGCACATTGCATTCAAGAAAATGACAACTGTCACAATCATTTGAAATTTGGTGGACATTGATATTTTTATGCCTCAAAATGTGAGTTATTCCACTTCTTTTCAGTTGTGCTAACCATTTCTAAAATGCCCCTCGTAACTTTTGATGTTTTCTTGATCTCATTCTAGCTTGACGTCTGTGGCCATGTCGAAGTTTGAGGAGTTCCGTGAACAGACAGCTACCGGCCTACAGCACATGATCTCTGTCAGAAAGGTGACGGACGTACATGTGGACCTGAAGTCATCCTACATCATTCTACCACAAAATGGCTTCTACACTGAAGGGTAGGGCTTTGTACATTGTGTCTTTGTATCACATAATTGATCAGTATGACAGAACTTAGCACTGGCACCAGTAATTTATCAAATCACCATTTTTAACAGAAGTCAATGTGGTAAAATTGGTCATCTTGAAAAAATTGTATTTTCTAATTTCTAATTTTATAACTATAAGTTGATTGACCAATTACTGTACAAGTTTTAAGTATCTAAAAGCAGTGACCTTTTTTCAAAATACAGCATTTACCAAATAGATATTACCATATGTTCAGAGACATGGTAATCAAAATGAGCAATATATTTAGAAAATAACAATTGTACATATCAGTCAAGGTAACTGGTTAACATGAATTTGTACAACTTAAGATGTCTTTTTTAATCCTTACTTCTTTTACTAAGCAGCAACACATGAATTTTTGTGTTAAAGACATGACAGATAGATAGTTCAGCACCAAGGACAGGTTTAGTAGTACAGTCAATTTTCAATAAACACAACTCATCTTTTCCCCACAGACAGTCCAATCTTGTTGTTGTTGACCTTGGTTCACTCCATGTGGATAGCGTAAAGGACACTCTACCTGCACCTCTAGCTAAAGCAAAGGTGAGTCACAAATAAACACACAAACAAACAAACAAAGGAAAATCTAGGAATCCTCCTTGATACATATATCATTATGTTCACTGTCTTGAATGGTAAAACATTTTATCAGGCTGTCTGTCATGTCTGTTCAAGGTCTTTATAAGAACAGCAAATCTATATCAACTAAATACTAACAGCACTAAAACATATCATTATGTCCTTGTGATTGTGATTGGTGTCTCTTCATACTTTTTGTGCTTGACTAATGCTATTGTAACAGTATTTCTAACTAGTGTCACTGTCTTTATCACATACATGTTTTCCTAGCTCTGCATGCTTGTTGTGCCTTATCATTAACAAGGAATGCTATAAGGTGTTTTATGTGTGCACTCATATTAGTTGTTTTTTTCTTGACCAGGACTTGTTCACTAGGGTGATAAAAAAGAGCCTCTCTCGGAGGAAACCCCCCCAGCCAGCTAGATTGGTAGACCCCTATGATCATGAATGTAGATGTAGTGCCGTGTCTGTCAGTGTGGTAGTGTTCCCTCTATCTCCTGTCGTCATGATCAGTCATTATTAACATCTACTAAACATAATTCCACCAGGGTGTATGATTCCGCCACCCTTAACCCTTAAGCTGCCAGGTTTTCAGGCAAGTAGAAATCAAAAATGTTTGACCCCTGACCTCCCTCATGGTACCCGCGAAACGGCTGGCGGCCCTAACTCCCCAGCAAAGCTGTTTTCTTCTGGGGAATACCATATCCTGGCTATAACCAGGTGCAGCACACAGGGCATGTTTCTGTATCCCTGATAAAACTGGGACTGGCAGCTTAAGGGTTAAAACATACATTCAAACAGATCTCAAACACAACGACTCCCAGTATAATGCACTCCTGTATATCTAAAGTGTGCATACCTGGGGGGTGCTGCACTACAGATTTCTCAGACCTGCTTTTTCAGAGTGGCGGATTTATGTAACCCAGTGGATTAATGTTAATGGAGGTTAGTACATACCACTGCTCTTGCCCACTGTCAATTTTTCATTCCTGTTCATCACAAGAGTTTTTCTAGTATGGCATTGGAACTACTTGTATAAAAGAGGTTCTTTGATGCAAGGGAAGTGTTGAGGCTACTTTTCCACACTTTTAAATGGTGAATGCAAGATTAAGGTTAAGATTGAATACACACACCATCACACCATCGTGTTGTTTTCTATTCTCCCTTTCTCTCTGTCCTTTCTTCTCTGCGTTAACCTTCAAGCTGTCTTTGCTTCGTCTTCTATTCCTCTGTTCTTCTTTCTATTCTTCTTCCTTCCTTTCATCCATTCTCTTGATCTGTCTTTAGATTTTCCCTCTTTCTAATTTCTTTCTTTCCTTCTTTCTTTCTTAATGTTAACATACATGTACATTGATTTTTGCACACAACTGTATTCTGGGTTGAGCAAGTTGATAAATGAGAAGGTGCATATTTTCATCATCTAATAAAAAGACTCCTTTGCTGACAAATATGCCAACGACATGTATCTTATTCTTCAGCTGTCAAAGTTGGAATAACAGATCTATGTTGCTTGCATTTCAGATTATGGTATTTTTTGGCATGTTATTAATGGACTTTTATTTGTATGGACATTCAACAGTGTCTTAATAACATTGAGATACTAAATGAGCCTGATTTTGTGACATGTAAGTTTGACTGAGTTAGTTTACAATGTGAAGTGAAGTTGACAGTTAAAATGGAGTTTTTGGAGTGTATCATTTCACTCCCTCTCTAACAGTTAGTAACACACGCTCACTATCACTATTCAGCCATTAAATTTGCATACCATGTATCAGTCACATTGCACTGTTACATTAGCATCATTACATCTAGCAATCCAAGTTCCCATGGTTTTTAAAGATATCCCACACCACATAACAGCCTCTGATTGTCAGCCTGGCTTTTCCCCTTACATACAGCTGGGCACAGTGGAAGAGGTGATGAGTCGCGCATACGACAAGTTTGACATCAGAGTTCAAAGTGTACAGGTCATCTTAGCTGCCAAAGGTAGGTCAACTCCTGACATACACCTATAGGTCTGACAACCTCTAAAGTAGTGTACAGCTGTTGCATGGCTAGCCTATCACTTTGTGGATCCACTAGATCTAGATATGTGTATGATTGACAATTATTGTACTGTCAGGTCACACACCTGGTAGCGTGCGTAGTCCAGTGGTTAGCGATCTTGCCTCTGGAACTAGAAGCCCCGGGTTCGATCCCGGCTGTGTTGCTCACCCGACACGCACGCTACCGGAAAGGGTCGCAGTCCTTCGGACAGGACATTAAGCCGTGGTCCACTGTTCATTGTGCTTGTCAAAAAGAGCTAGGGGAATTTCCCCGGTACAATGAACCTGTAAATACTGTACATAGCGTCTGTCTTCCTGTCACGACCAGTGGAAGATTAGCTCATCTGTTCATTGAGGTCATTTGAGCTAAACTAGTTCGAGGTCGCTTTACTTTTACCTACAGAATGTAAAATCAGTTGCTCCTAATGTTGCAATATGGGGAACATAAATTTCAGAATCACTTTGTCATCATTGTAGCACAAATTGGAGGATACAAAAAGCTAGTAAATGTTCACTGAACATTGTATGAAAAAAATGGGAGAGACAAAGAAAAAAGGATTCTGAAGGAACTACGGAAAACTAGAGAGTCAAACATTCGTAAGCAGATGCAGAATATGTTCATACTGTATGACTTGTACTTTTGGTAAAAAGCACAAAACATGTGCTGATCTGAATGAAATTATTGTTTGGTCCTAAGATCACAAGACATCAGATGATCCATTGTACATAGTGTGTTTCCCCTTCTCCAGTATATAATAAGTGGGTTCAGGAAGGAAAGAAGGAAATGTAAGACTAAGAGCCATGCAATATTTGTCTTTTAGGTGAAGACTGGAGGACAGCCAGGCAGGAAGCTAACACTAAGCTGCATGTTATACAGCCCATGGGCCTGGATGTGCTGCTGCAAAAGTGTATGGTGGACAACGATGTCCGAATGCCAAAGTATGTAAAAAAAACCAACACACATATGGAGAAGAGAAGTAAAAGAGACAGATGTGGTTGGCTAAGGTTAAAAAAGACAAGCTGTAGCAAAGCCCAGTTGCACTATTAGCTATCAAAAAGCATTACTCTTTGTCTCAAGTGTTCTGTTTGAGTTTGACAGAAGAAGTACTTGCCTTACAACTGTAATAGACAGAAAGAATGATGAAAGTATTCATTTTAGATGTTTTTGTATCATTCCAGTTTATGTCTATCAATATTACAAGATGAATTTTGTCATTTTAGCATCAAGGTTTCTGGAAACCTACCGCTGATCCAGCTGAACATGTCAGACAAGAAGTTACAGGAAATCCTCAGCCTGGTACAGAGCATCCCCCTTCCACCACCTCCCGCTGCCCCCCAGCAGACTGCATCTGAACTGCAGGTAAGTGTAGCTGATGAAAACCATGAAAAGTACTGTAAATGCAGAAATGTTCGCGATGGTTTTATGTTCGCAGTTTTCGTGGTGAATTTTCAGCACGAACTTAAAACCACCGCGAAACTTTTTACCCACCTATGACTGTAGCACTACTGTTGTTTCGAACGTGAACTTAAAACCACTGCGAACACTCCATTTTCTCCCTACCGCAAAATAATAACCACGTGAATTTAAATGCATTTACAGTACTTTGGAGCTGTTGATGTTTTAGTACCATGGAAAGGAAACTGTATTGGTCAATATTTCAGTACCATAAAAAAGAACAATGTCACTGTTTTTCAGTACCATGAATAGGACATCTTATTCCTCGAATAGTTCCATCAGGTTGGTAAGTCACTGAATAAAAAATACTCTTTTTACACAACCAAGAGATTTATTCCACCGACGTTTCTGTGACCATCTGTCACCTTCTTCAAGGCAATTCTGACTGGGAATGCATCTCATTATGTATAAGCAGCAACACCTGTGCTGCATTGCTATGTGAACCAGTCAGAATTGCCTTGAAGAAGGTGACAGATGGTCACCGAAACGTTGGTGGAATAAATCTCTTGGTTGTGTAAAAAGAGTCTTTTTTATTCAATGAATAGGACATGTTATTGTGATATTGATGATGGTTATGACAATGATTATGATTATTTTTTTCCCAGGTTCCCGTGCGTCTAGCCGTTACTGACACTTCCTCCACAAACGTGTTCAAGGTCATCAGCAACATGACCCTGGGGAAGGTCTCAGACAGTGGGTTTTCATTTCAGATAATGTTTCTGAAGATTTATAGATATCATAATAATAACTTCTTTTAACGTTATACATTATACATTGTATTGAATTTGATTCATAATTCAGTATGCAAAATCATGATCTGTAGGGATGTGACCCTATAATATCCAAATTAAGCTATTTTAGGCAAATGATTGTTTTGAGTATAAATTTTGGTGCCTTTTATGAAGGTAACTGAACTCTCATTGTGCCCAACACATACTGAGTCTCTATGAATCTGTTTTTTTCTAAGACGGTTGCAAAGCATGATTCAAACAGTATTTTAGATGGTTTGCTATTGTTTTATCAAGGTGAGTTATGCTATTGTCTTATCCAGGTGTAATGCATGTGCTATTGTTCTATCCAGTGGCATCGTGTGGCGCAATTGGTAGAGTGTTTCGCCCAGAACTGAGAGGTCCCGGGTTCGAAACCACCGGTATGCCCCGATGTTGTGCCCTTGGGAAAGGCACTTAACACGAATTTCCTCACTCCACCCAGGTGTGAATGGGTACCTGACGTCGGTTAGGGAAGGTCGTGTTGAGGTCACCTGCTGGCGCCGAATGGCAGCCGCCCAGACCCTTGCGACAGTTCCACAAAGTGCAAGTGTGGAGCAAATATGTATCTGTTCTGTATTATATAATTGTAAACCCTGCAGCAATTCAGCACTGGCTGCCATTGCAAGGGTAATTTCTGACCAATAAACCATTTATTATAATCATGATCATGATCATTATTATTATCATCATCCAGGTGAAAGTGAGGAGTCAATCTACCTGTCAGCAGAGGAAGATTTCCACACGTCCGATTCCTCTGGTGGTCAAACCCCAGTGGGGGTTCGAAGGCTGCCGGCACAGCAGAGCTTTGAAGAGGGACAACAGAAGACAGAGTTAGAACTTCATTTTGAGATCAAAGAGGTAACGTCAAATTCATGCTCTTTAAGGGGCTTTATATTGGATTTGGAAAATTTTTGACTGTTTTTTAGGCCACACCATTTCAATTTCTTGGTTACCGGAATTTTTAAAAAAATGCTAGATTGGAAAATCTACAGGAAAACGGAATCTCAGAGGAAAGTTTGTACTTTGTACACACCAAACACACACTAACACACACTAACACACATTCACACACACAAGCAAACAGAAACACAAACATGGATACAGACACACCAAAAACAATACCATTCATGTACCCAATACTTACAAAATGTATGACTGTGCTCCCTGCCTTTTCCAGGTCATCATCAACATCTCCAGGCTACAGAACAATGTAGACATGCAGCTGCTGAGGCTGGCAGTTCAGTCTGTGGGGGCGGAGGTCAGGAAGAGAACCTGGGACCTGTCTGCACATGCCTTCCTGGGGGGGATAGGGCTGCAACACATGTGCTTTAAAGGTACATGTTAGCTAGGCTCTACCAGCCTCCGCGGGTCGCTGGGAAAATAGTAGAAATTGGCCAAATAGAGTCAATTGTATGAAGGGAGTTGGCTACGGAGAGAGGGTCAAATAGGCACTGCACCTGCGAATGATACCCTCCATGGCCAAAGTCCCCCAGCAAATGTTCTCCCTATAGCCGGCGCGGTTAGTCTGGTAGAGACTACATGTTAGCTTCTGCTAAGGTAGAGAGAAAGAAAAAAGAAGAAGAGCGAAAGAATGGATGAATAGATGAGTAGACTGTTGTTAAATGGTTTATTCAGTAGGGTAGAGAAACCTGTTTGGAGCCATTAAGCTGAATTGTATGACCTCAACATAAACAAATGAATGAAGGATTGACTAAATTAATGAATTGAAGAATGAAGGAACATGTGGAAGAATGAATGAGTAAATGAATGGATGAGAAGCATGTTTATCTTACATGTACCTTTACTTAGCAGCTTATTATTATTGTAATATCATGCATGGCAATTGACAATAGCATTGCATCTATAGTATTTAGTGAAAGCATCATGCTTCACCTCTGTAATTACCTTTACCTTAATCTAATCTAGAAAGATGCATTGACATTGTATTTTACATTGTATTCTTAATTGTCATACTATAGGAACAGATGGTGGTCCCTTAAGTATGATCAGTACCCCGGCCACTGGAGGGACCTCTGCACAGCTACTGAGTGTCCAGTATACCATGGTATGCAACTTTAGTCTTCATTTGAAACAAAATTTTTGTTAGTATCATGGGGCAGAAATTTGATCTTACATTTTAGCACTAGTTTCTTAAGATGTTTGAAGCAATGAACTCAGTTGTCCTTAGATAAATTGATTATTTTTTTAAGCTCAGAAATTAGATATGAAGGAAGTTCTTGTGAAGGAATATATTTATTGAAGATACAACATGAAAATAAAAAGATATAAATGTATTTATCCCAATTCTTAAAGCATATATTATTTTTCAGGTTGAGAAGACCAGTCCGGATTATGCCACGGTGTACAACAGCACAGAGCAACTTCTCAAGGTCGACTTCTCCACTCTCAAGGTCGTGTTCCACCGCGATGCTCTGGTGAACCTCTTAGACTTTGCTGAAAGTCTGAAGCCAAGTGTGGAGGATGCTCAAAAGTCCTTAGGACCAGACAAAGAGGAGGAGAAAGGCGAAACAGAAAGGAGCACTTCAGGTACATTTTTGGCAACACCTCAAGGTTGGAGCCGATTGTACCTCAGTCTACACATAACAACAAATTTATTCATACTCCTGCCAAGCCAATTACTATTACAAGGGGTTTGAATAAATTTGTAATATCCTTAGATCTGACTCGCATTTTGTTGTTTGTGTTAAGATGTAAGCTGTTGGAAGTCTGTTAGAAGTTTGATTGACAATGCATGCATTGATGAAGGAACATTTTCATTTCACAATGCCTGAGTGACCTGTATGAAATGTATCAATGCCAGTAATTGTCGTAAGAAGCCAAGCATGTTATGTAGATACTTAGAGGTGGGTTTTCATCTGTCCTAACTGCTCTAAATGTTGCAATGCTGTTGTTGTTGTTGATTCCTTGTGATTTAAAACTCAACTCATAGTAACTGAATGTGGTGCTCATTATATGTTCTCTTCATGGGCTGTAACTGATTACTCAATTTGTTGTATCCGATTGTGCTGCTCATTATATGTTCTCTTCATGGGGTGTAACTAGAGGTGGGTACCGGTACCGTGTACCAGTACAAAACTGGTATTTCTTAATGGACCGGTCCAAAAAAGACTGTCCGTAAAAAATCAGTGGACCGGCCTATGGACCGATAAGAAAATTCATAGTACCAGGCTACCAGCAGGCGGCCACATAACTGGTGTAAGAAAATACAAAACAGCAGATTTAATGAGTCGTTTTCGAAGACGTTAGCTGTGAATCATATCTAGAAACACTTAAAGGATGAGTAAACAGAAGGTGAGGAGAGTATAGTTATAATTTTGAGACAAAGTGGAAACCTAAGAAATTATATCGTTCCAGACATGACGTTTGGAGACTTTTACGTGTGTCTCGCTCTCCAAAATATGATGTACTGCAACACTACCATAATCAGGTACAGGTACAGGTACAGGCACAGGTACAAGTACAGGTACAGGTACAGGTCCGGACCTGGACCTGACCCTCTGGACCTGGACCGGACCTGAATTTTATGTACCGGTACCCACCCCTAGGTGTAACTGATTACTCAACTCATTGTAACCGAACGTGGTGCTCATTGTTTGTTCTCTTCTTGTCCCCTGCTCTGCGCTCCTTATTCATTGGAACATTGTCCCTACAGACGCCATCTTTGCTGCCTTTGCTGCTAAGGGTAATCGCTTGCTCTGCAATTAGATCACATTTATTGTAGGGCTGTGTACCCAAAAGTTTTCATATACAGATACAGGTATAGTAGTGTAGGTACAGGTCTGGACAAGTTTAGCCAATTGTGTGAGAAGCAGTACATGTAGCCAACTCCTTTTTTTCGTGGTAAATTGTTTGTTTGTTTGTTTGAACCTCTTGTCATCTTTGTGTTAGGATTTGAAGCAATTTCAGCAAGTGTTTGTAATTTTCAAGTGCTAAATTGTCAAATTTGTCATCTTTGAGACAAGATACAAGATTCACCAATATAAAAAATGCTATCCACTAGTGTCTTCCATTGTTCAGGTACAAGTACAGGTATAGTTGAGTTTCAGGTTCAGACCTGTATCTAAACAACTTTAAAGGACCAGGTACAGTACCGGTACACAGCCCTTGATAAAAGCCAATTATTCTTCACACACTGTAGCATTAATTATATTATGCACATAGAATTATAATATAATTGGTAATGCACAAGCTGTTAGGTTTGTTAATCTTAAAAGACAACACTAGTCCCCATGATATACACAGTAAGTATACAGTAAATGATATAAAGTAAGCACAAGTACATGGCGTTTTGTCAGCACATCACTAGCTACCAGTTTGCTGCACCATGGTCCTAGATGTGTTACAACACTGTTATATAGTCACTGTCACTATGATAAACTTTTTGTCAGTCTTTTGCATTACATGATCATAGCATGATGATTTGATTAAGAGACCAGCTTGCCTCCTGGGCATCTTACCAGCTGCCACAGGTAGCGATGTCATTGAAGCGGCATCTAAGACAGATTTCTCTCGTTTTCTTATTGGAGGTTGTGGTAATTTACCTCCATTAACATTTTGTCTGCTTGGTAAATATAGTGCTACTATATCTCGTGCATTACCCAATGATGTCCAGTTTGCACATGATTCAAAATCCATTCTCAGGAGGATTGAAGAATCACTAAAGTATGATCCCTAGTCATGTTTGTCTTAAAATGAATTTTTGTCCAGTGGTAGAGGAAGAGAATCAACATCCAAAACTGATAACAGCGAGTGCTCCCTTATTTAAGCACCAAGGACATTCCCTAATTTTTGTACATCCACACTTACAGGGAAATGGAAGAAGAAGAAGGAACAGACCGATGAGATTGACATCCAGATTGACGCACGGCTGGACACGCTGTCTGTGGTTCTGTGTACGGATGAAGCTACTCTGGCTGATGTACAGATCAAAGGTATGTGTTTCCATACAGATCAGTGCTCTATCCAGCACCCGTCATTTATTTGACAGAATTTTGCTACGTATGGTGAAGAAATTTTAAGACCATTCCATCAACCTCAAAAGACAGGAATATGTCCGAATTTGAATGAAATGGTGGAAATTTGCACACGATGACGAAAAAAAGATTCTTTGTAGGATCTTTCCGTCATTGGGAGTTGGGATGACAAAAAAAAAAATTAAGCTGGCTAGAGCTGTAATACAGACTCTTATGGAAAGCTTTACTTTTCTGAAACAATATGTTGATAGTAGAGACTTTAAGATTCCTCCTTCCTTTTTTCTCTCTCAGGTCTGGATGCAGGAGTTGTTGTACAAAAACACATGACCACAGTCAACACTAGGCTGAAGGACATTGTTGTACAGGACCCCACACGCAACTCTCTCTACCCAAAGGTAATAAAGATAATTATTCGTAACGGTGCCGGGACTATCCTACTTGTGTTTTATTGCCTGTGATTAGACAAGAAATGGAGTTCTCTTCGGAACTTGTGAAGAAGAGAACATATAATCACTGTCATATAACTGTCATACCAGTCCCTTTTTATTAACCTTCTCCCTGCTGCCTAACTCTGTAACCAATATGGAATCGGGTACCAAATGCCTATTTCAGTGTGCTAAAGGTTTAAAGGTAGTATTATCACATTAGGCCACAGCAAGTAAATTTTATGGATGACATCATCTACAGACTCCAAATTTAGTGCGCGGGCAAAAAACACACAAAATATCCACATTTTCCAACTTGAATACCATAAAGCATGTAAGAAGAATGCTGCTGCCTAACTCAGTAACCAATAGGGAATCAGATGCCAAACGGATTATTCAGTGTGCTAAAGATTAAAGAATCAAAATGATTTTTTTTCAGATTCTGTCCATTGTTGGGAAGGAGGTTTTTGCCCTGAACATTGTTGTCTACAATGATGCGACGAAAGGCCAGGGTTACGGGGACATGAGTGTGGTGGACACTAGTGTTGGTCTCCAGGTCGGCTGCATCAAAGTCGTCTTCCTCAACAAGTTTGTGGAAGGCCTAGTGGTGAGTGTAATATTCATCTTTGTTTGTTTGCTTGTTTACCAACTCGGTGTTAACAACCTCGTAATTCAGCCTCCCAGGCTGCCAGGAGGTTTGTACGTCTTGTTGTTTCTGAATAAACCAGTCTACTACTACTTCTACCTGTTTGCCCTCATCGTCCAGTCTTTTCTTCCTCTTCTATGTATTCCATTGTTTATTCATTCTTCCATCCATTCATTCATTCACTCATGCTTCCATCCAGTCTTTTTTCATCGGAACGCTGTCCTTACAGAAGCCATCTTGGCTGTCTTTGCTGCAAAGGGTAAACGCTTGCTGTACAACTAGATCACATTTATTATATAATGGTTCTGTGTAGCTGAAAGTTTTCAGATACAGTTAAAGTAGTTTACTAGGTACAAGTCTACCTTCAAGACACCTATACCTTAGCAAATTTGGCCAATTATTTGTAGGGTATACATGTAGCCAACTGTCTTGTTTAGTGTTCATTCATTCACTTCTTCATTTATTCACTCTCTCACTCCATCTTTCATTCATTCACTTCTTCATTCTTTCACTCTTTCACCCATTCAATCTTTCATTCACTCACATTACATCGGAATGTTCAAGTCTACAAAAGTAAGTTCTGCAGCCCAGTTTTGATAAGAGCTATGCCTAGTTTTGTACGAAAACAAAATACTGTCTTAGCGTTGATCCTCCTTGTGTATGAAGAAGTCTTCCTGGATCCCAGACCAAATGATGATTAACCTTCTCTCTGCTGCCAAACTCTGTAATCAATAGGGAATTTGGTGCCAAATGGCTACTTCAGTGTGCTAAAGGTTAAAGAAAAGACATTTTTAGCATTCCATCCATGATTTTTATTAAATGCTTCTTTTCCAGGCATTTGGGAATGAGTTCCAGGCTGCTCTGGATCCTAGACAAAATAATGATTAACCTTCTCCCTGCTGCCAATTGTGTAACCAATAGGGAATTGGGTGCGAAGTGGCTACTTTTTTTTAGCATTCCATCCATGATTTTTATTATGCTTCTTTTCCAGGCATTTGGGAATGAGTTCCAGGCTGCTAAGGATGCTGTGTCGGAGGCCAGTGCCCAGGCCACTCAGGCCGCCCTGGAGAGCGCAAAGGACTTCTCCAAAACCAGCACCAGGCTAGCACTGGACATCTCTGTCAAGGCACCTGTCATTGTCATTCCACAGTCGTCTACAAACAGGTAAGAACACCTGGCACCTGTCATTGTCATTCCACAGTTGTCTACGAACAGGTAAAAACACATGGCACCTGTCATAGTCATTCTACAGTAATCTAAAAACAGATAGCAAATCCTGTGATATATATTTTTTGTACAGAACCGTGTAATAGGATATAGGAGATTCAGAACCATGTAATGTTTTACCTGTCAACTTTAAAACCAAGGTATTTCTTTTGGCAATCCTGTTCATGGTTTGTACTCCTTTTTATTTCAGGCAAGCTCTGATAGCTGACCTGGGAAAGCTGGCTGTAAAGAACAGTTTCAGGATCAGTGGAGATGCCAGTAGAGACGTGCCTGCTGTCTTGGACAGCATGAAGATCGATCTGACGGCACTGAAGATGTCCAGGTTAGTCCTGTGTTCAACCTAGTCTGGTGCCCATCCTTACCTAGGCCCTGTCCTTAGTGCTGATATGGGATCCTACTCTACCACCTCTGTTACAGTATATGGTCCTGTCCTTAGTGCTGATATGGGATCCTTTAAGATTTTCACTTACTCCATGTCATGAACGCTAATCTCTTATGATCTGATAAAGGTTTCTGGATAACTCAGATATAGTTACTATAATGATTGTACTTCCGAAAATAATTTCATCAGGTTGGTGGGACATATATGATATTCAAATCTTCTTTTACACAACCAGTAGTGTCTCTCACCTGCTGACACTTAGATCTTACATTTTGATGTCTATCAGACGCCTTCCTCAGATCTTCTGACTGGAGTCTTGCTTCTCACCGCTATGCGTAGCCAAGGTAGGTAATACTGCTACCTGTTAGCTAAATGATAAATTAGTCATTGTTTTTTTAACAGCCCTTTTTACTTCCTACTTTACAGGGGACTGATAGAGAAGGAAGAGTGCAAAGCAGAAATCCTCCTGATTGAACCGGTGAACCTCCGCCTGTCCATCACCCGTAACCTGGCCGCTCCCTGGTATCATGACGTACCAGAGGTGGACATATCAGGCAAACTGGAGGCAGTCAACGTATGCTGCAGTCTTTTGTTGTTATGAACTTTATTCTCAAACACTATCTGCTCCAAAAAAAGAGATTTTGCCACTTTCCACAGAGATATTGCATACAATTTAAAAAAGATGGACTTTTTTTTCTTTTTGTAAAATCACATTGCTTAGCGTAGCTAGTTCAATTTTCATGATAAAAAAGTGATAATTGTCTGTTGCTCTCTTTGATTTGAATTTGTATGACATGAATTATAGTACATTGTCGTCAGACCTTTTTTTTTCTTGCTAGGCACTGACAGTTTCTGTATTTTTTATTATGTGTTGATCATAGTATTGTTACTGTGATAGCTACATTTATATTGAGTCAGCTACTCTTGTTTGACACACAAGTGTAAGACACTTAGAGAGATAAGGAGGTTAAGCCATGATGTGTTTGGAAACTGTACATATTGTACCAATAGTTCAGGCCAGGGCAGGATGACTTCACCATGATGATGGCCACTCTAGACCAGAACCTGTATGAAGGGAAACCTGATGCAGTTCAGCCTGAGGCGCCAGAGGGCGCTGTAGATAGCTAGTCCTTACAGATAGCTAGTCTTGATAAAAGATTGAGCCATGTTGTATGTGGAAACTGTATTGTCCTGTAGGTCAGGCTAGGGCAGGATGACTTCACCATGATGATGGCCACTCTAGACCAGAACCTGAATGAAGGGAAACCAGCTGCAGTTCAGCCTGAGGTGCCGCCAGAGGGCGCTATAGAGCTGAAAGTCCCTGGAGACCAATCGGACACTTCCAAAGGTGTGATCACTTCTCTCTATACCAACACGTACCTGCAAATGCTTTAATTTTGGACCCTCGGTGTATAAAAAACTTTACACTTATTACATGTAGATTTTTACATGTAGTTTCATCCCAGTCTTGATTGGTATTACGTTTTGCCCCCAAAGGAGTGGAGTATTTTTTAGGGCATGTCTGTCTGTGTGTGTGCCTGTGTGCATTTCCGCACGACAGTTTTTGTATATTCAGACAGGGTGCTTATCATCAAGGGGGTGAAGTCTGCCATCTCTGATTGCGTTGTTTAAACAGGGTTTCCACATATTCTTCCTGTAAACTTACACTTATGTCAACTTTTAAACTACAGCTGAAGCTTCAAGAGTTGCATTTGCTGAGGTCTGGACCAAACTTCAGTTCAAGTTTGAGTTGGAGAGTCTGTCAGCAGCTCTACATACAGGAAAAACAGATCTGGTGAGTCTTTGCTACCATCATAGAAATGACACTGAATGACCTGAGTGACAACACTGTCCTTGGTACTGAATAACATTCATACTGACAATGCTGTCCTTACTACTGAATAACATTCACATTAGCAACACTGTTCTTGGCACTGAATGACATTCACACTAGCAACACTGTCCTTGGTACTGAATGACATTTACAATGAAAACACTGTCCTTGGTACTGAATAACATTCATACTGACAATGCTGTCCTTGGTACTGAATAACATTCACATTAGCAACACTGTTCTTGGTACTGACTGACATTCACACTGACAATGCTGTCATTGGTACTGAATAACAATCACACTGGCAACACTGTCATTGGTACTAAATGACATTCATACTGACAATGCTGTCCTTAGTACTTAATAACATTCACATTAGCAACACTGTTCTTGGCACTGAATGACATTCACACTAGCAACACTGTCCTTGGTACTGACTGACATTCACACTGACAATGCTGTCCTTGGTACTGACTGACATTTACAATGAAAACACTGTCCTTGGTTACTGAATAACAATGACACTGACAACACTGTCCTTTGTACTGAATGACCTTCAAACTGACAATACTTTCCTTTGAAGTTTATAGTGAAGAACATTCACACTGACAACACTGTTCTATAAACACAGTTTTCATTATATTGTCCTTTTGTTTCCATAGGGTTCTGCATCAGGAGTTTGTGTGCGTGACCAGAAGACCTGCCTGGGTAGTTTCCTGCTGCACACCATACAGGTAGCAGGGAAGATGCAGTCAGATAATTCTATGGGGACACAAGTGGCATTGGTCAACATGACGCTGGACGACACCAGACCTGGCAGGGAGCATGGCATCACAAGGTAGCGTTAACTTACTAAGGAACTAACCGATACAAATGTCTTGAAAACAGACAATGTGATGTAAGTGTAAGCCAATATTTAAGCACAAAAGTCTGGATTTCTTCACTGTATGAAATTTTTAGCTTTATGCACACCTTAAAGCATGCATAAAAGGTTCTGTTCCTTCACTCGATTTTAAAGAACAGAACCTTTATGCATGCTTAAAGGCATGAAGGTGTCATGAAGTTCTCTTTTATGAAAAAGATATTATATCACAGTAACCGTCATGCAGACTGATAAACTAGCAGAAAGATTAACTTTCACAGGATAGCTAGTGTTAACACAGTTAAGGGGCAAACATATAGTAACTATTTGCTGTATCCAAAAGTCTTATAGTCTTGCAGTGAAAATAATACGTAACCACAGGAAATGTTCCTGGACTTTAGATTAGAATTATCAAGTTGATATCTTAACAGGCTTTCTTTCTCTCTCTCTTTCTTTCTCTCTCTCTATTAATGTCCTAAAATTCATTTCCAACCCCTGCCTTACACAAAACCTCCTGAAATGAATTCTAACAATTTTCATATTATTTCCAATTCCATGCATGCCCTGACCTTCCTATCTCTTAACTGACTACATTCAAAATGAATAACTACACTTATTTTGGAATTTCAATCCATATGATCCAACTTTAAATCACTAACATGAATAAAACATAACAGTGTAGAAGATGAGTTCCATGATGTAAAAAGCCAGTTTACTTACTTCAGGTAAGAATCTGTCTTTTGCATTCATCTTTTTACTGCTTCCTTTCATATCTAATAATAATGATTTATGATACAAAATAATAATTCAACTAGAAGGTAGTGTTCCTCAAATTGTTTTAAAGCTGGTGTGCTACTCTGCCAGGTATTAGATACAGATACAGAAGACAAGAAATAGTCAAACATCAGGGTCCATTGAAAAGGGCAAAAGATACTAACTAATAGTATACATTGTACACTTATCTACTGACCTGTTTGCAAATCCTATGAGCAAATTTCTACATAATTGTATGATTTTGTTATACTATACAAAACTTGCCAGTTTGTTTGCATTCCAAAAAGCTGTCCACCTAAAGTGCCAATCATGCCATCACCTCACAGGATGTTTCAACGAGCTTCAGAGGGAAGCAACTCCATGGTCAGTGTCAACTTTGTCCAGGACAACAAACTCAACAAGAAAAGTAAGTCACCATATTGTAAAACAATCATTTCTGAAGTCTATAGGGTCAAAGAAATTGTTGATCATTTTAACCTTTAGCACACTGAAGTAGCCGTTTGGCACCCAGTTCCCTATTGGTTACAGAGTTAGGCAGCAGGGAGAAGGTTAATGTAATTTCAATAGTCAATGTAAACCTGCAGCAGAACTTCTTCATGATCAATATGTTTGATTCTATTTATTTATCTATTTAGATTTACCACATTTGCAGAAGGATTGACATAACAGGTGACTATCACCTTTTCAAGATGTCAACCCAGACCAGACTGTAAGGTTTGGACCATTGCACACCGGAGCATGCCCCTACTCTTTTTCGAAAGGTGTGGCGGGTCCTTTAACGTGCGCGGGGTGTGGCTCTCCCCAAACACGGGACCTCCATTTAACGCCCTATCCTATTGATCTGCCACCTAAACTTTAAACATCTTTACAGTTGACGTGTGTGTGGAGCAGATCTACCTGTGTGTCTGTCTGGAGTACATACTGTCAGTGGCAGAGTTCTTCCAAAAGGGGCTTCCGCAAACTGGATCCAAGCCACAGCCTGCACGGTCTAAACCAGGTAATGTGCTGTATTTTCCAACAGTTACTGTTGGTATCAATAAAGATACATTCCACAGAATAAAAACTTTAAGACTCTTTTTACACAACCAAGAGATTTATTCCACCGACGTTTCAGTGACCATCTGTCACATTCTTCAAGGCAATGTGAACTAGTCAGAATTGCCTTGAAGAAGGTGACAGATGGTCACCGAAATGCCGGTGGAATAAATCTCTTGGTTGTGTGAAAAGAGTCTTTTTATTCGGTGACTTACCAACCTGATGAAACTATTCACGGATGTGATACATTCCACAAATCAGTACTAACTACATTTCCCTCTAGATGTTATCACAGGTTTTGTAGCTAAGATGTGAAAAGACTACCAGGACGTCTCTTAACAAAAAACTTAATTCATCTGTAAAACTTAAGGTTTGAATACGCCAAAAAATAGTTACTCAAGCAACTGGATGAAATTTTGAAAATTAAAAAAAAACATTTTCAACAAAAATTTTATCCAGTTGCTTGAGTAACTTTTTGGCGTATCTTATTACCTGGATGTCTAAACTTCATCAACGTATTAAGGTTTGAATATTTGTCACAAGTATAGGTACATACTGCTATCAAGTAATATTGAATCTAGTGGTAATTGCTGTTTTACACAGTTATGATATTGGTCAATAGTGCCAGGGAGTTTTGAACAATTGCTGATGCCCGTAGGCTAAGATCACATGTCTTCTTGAGTGGTTGGTGATTCATTTGAACCTGAAAAGTTGCAGTATAGCAAATTAGAAGATTTACCTAGTTTGATGTTTAATGCATCTTTTTTAAAACATAGTTTTAGTGTGCACAATGTTGACCACCAACACAGATGGCCGTTGATACTTAGCTTAGTTATTATTGCTGATTACATGTATGTAATAAAATCATGAACTTCTGCTCCAGACATAGATGAGCTGACTGCAGAAGCACTCTTTGAAGAAATTACTGCAGGTAGAAAAAAAACTGTATCATAATGTTATATGTTGGGTTCAAGGTGTTCATAACCCAGACAATACTAACCATGTTCCTGGTGAAAATGATAAGATCTACTGGGGGAAAGGTATCAAGTTCCTTGATACCTTGTGGGCGAGATTTGTGAAAGGAGTGAGCACAAACCCCCCATCTCACAAGATAAGCAGATCAAAGAGAGATGGAAATTGGTAGCATTGAGGACCTTGTGCCTTGCCCCCATATTTCTGCCTTGGCTAGTAGATACATTGATAATCAGGTAACACATCTGTTGTACAGTTACAATCAGTTGGTTGTAGCTGCTTGTTGCCGATTTTTGGCGATACCTCTGGGGTGGAGCTGTCACAGGGCTGTCTCCAGCTTTAGATTTCTTTCCTTCCCACTCATTGCTTCGGAGCCGATTTTTTTTATTTTCATTGTTGAATTTGTCATTTTAAGCTTTAAAAAATACATTTTCATCAGTTTTATCTCATGAAATTGATATTTTTGTGACGGAAGGGGTTGAATTTTTTCCGTCCCAACAAGCAAATTTCCGCCCAGGGATGGAAGAACGGGTCCTGGAGACAGCCCTGAGCTGTCAACTTGTAACACTACAGGTGTCAGTCAGATATTAGTTTATTACACCATTAAACCAATCTTTGACAGTTCCTCCTTTCATATATATATATCAGGTTCTCTTGCTGAAGTCCCCACAAAACCTGATGCCCCAGTGGCCGACCTTGAGTTGAACTTGAAGATGGGTCGCCCTGAGATCATCCTTATCGCAGACTCCAAGACTAAGGACCAACCAGCACTGGTGTTGGATGTGAGTCTTAATCATAATACTGTAGATGCAGAAATGTTTGCGGTGGTTTTATGTTCGCGGTTTTCGCGGTGAACTTTCAGCGCGAACTTAAAACCACCGCAAAACTTTTGCCCACCTATGACTGTAGCTCTACTATTGTATCAAACGCGAACTTAAAACCACCACAAACACTCCCATTTCCTCCCTACTGCGAAATAAAAATCATGCAAGCTTAAATGCATTTACAGTACTTGCAGTAACCTCCATAAACATAAATCAGCCACTTTGTTTGTTTGAGAGATCTCTGCAGCACCCCCCAGGTATGCACAGTTTAGATATACAGGAGTGCATTATACTGGGGGTCGTTGGGTTTGAGATCTGTTTGGACGTATCATTTCAGGGTGGCAGAATTATGTACCCTGGTTGAATTATATTATTAGAATACTAGAACAGATGTTACATCAGATTCTGCTTCTGTAACTTTTCTTTCTAGGTCATATCAAAGTTCTTAGTCAAAGTTCTCTTTACCAATTTTTATCTCTCCTGCCAATGTTTTGGTAGTCATTCTAATGCCATCCTATCTGCTAAAAGTATTCACTTACGTTTATCACAACCTTTTGTTATGTTTTGTACAAGAGATGCTTTGATTTCCTCATTGTGTGGTCTTATATAGACAGTCTTGATCAGTCCACCTCCCGGTTCAACAACAGTTGCAGACATGAAGGAGGTATGATACGTTCTGTTTGGCAGAGTCGATTCCCTGGGACAATCAGAAACAACGTCACTGCAAATTCACTCTGATTCTCATCAAAATGAAATCTGTCATCTGTTAATGATCCAATGATTGGCAAACAATGATTCATAACACATATAAAGGTGGTTTGCTGGTGGCTTTGTTTGTGGTCAGCATAACATGAGAAGGCTCCAATACTGCGGCTATACAATCATGCAGAAAATGAGGCATCAGGCAGCTTTGCTGGTTTATGGTGGAGGGTTTTAATGGCAGGTGTTGGCAAACAGGTTCAATTAGTGTCCTAGCAGCTTTCTTTGGTACTGCACTGGAACTTCTGGTCTTTGTATCTTCCACATGCTATATATAGTCATGATGTTTGGTGGCAGATAGCTTGTGGGCTCAGGAAAAAGTGGTGTATGTTTAGAGCCCTAGCACCAGCTTTGGGAAATGCAGGTGTACAATAATGTGTTTTTATCTTTTACTGGAAACTTTGAAAGTAGATAACTCAAAAAAGATTTATCTTCTGGACTAGCACAAGAAGTAGATGAGGGCCATGATGCCTGCCATAATAACAGGAGCAAGGGGCCAGCACTTGGCACGAGCAGTTAGGCAGTATAGGCAATATAAGCTCAATGACAAACCACCTAATAGCATATAATTCCATTTCAAATTGATGCTTTAACGTAGTGACATAGTGCAGCTTCGCTTTGCAGCTTTGCTTGCCTTTTTCATCGGAAAACATCAGTCGAGAATAATCAAGATGGCATCCTGATTGCAATGCAGGAAAATTAATTCATGAGAAAAATGCTGACCAAATCTCTATGCATCAACCAGGTTACGAAAACCCTCAGTACAGTACATGTACATTCCAATCAACTTCTCAAAATACAATGACATGAAAAGGACAAAGAAAATTTTTCCCTTAATTGACAGTGGTGTAAAATAATATTCGACTGAATCTATTTCAGAAATGATAACCAAATCTTCAAGATCTCTTTCAACCAGGTTACAAAAACCCTGTATATCAACTACTCAAAATACAATGAAATGAAAAAAATTCCCTTAATTGACAGCGGTATGAAAGCATTTAACTGAATCTATAAAAGACTGATAACCAAATATCTATGCATCAACCAGGTTATGAAAACCCTGCACATTCCAATCAACTCCTCAAACTACAGAAAAGCAAAATTTCCCTTAATTGACAGCAGTATGAAAACATTGAAATGTATTGAAAAATGATAATCAAATACGTATGCATCAATCAAGTTACAATAACCCTGCACATACTGATCAATTCTTCCAAAGACAAGGATATTGAAAAAACAACCAAAATTTGAACTTAATTGACATCGGTATGAAAACATTATACTAAAAAATGATAACCAAATCAACCAGGTTATGAAAATCCTGCTCATACTGATCAACTCATCAAATACAATGATATTGAAAAACAACCAAAAGTGTTATGAAGACATTTAAATGAATCTTGACAGGATTTTAACCTCCGTCCTACTGTCTGACTCAATGACCTATACAAAATTTGGTACAAAAGGCTACCTCAGAAGGTTGAAGGTTAAAATTGAAAGTTGACATTCCGTATGTTTCCATTTTGCAGACGGAAGTTCACTTCCAGATGAAGGTAACCCCAGAGTTCCAGATGATGGCTGGGAGTGTGAAGGATCTACAGATCGTTTCCTGTCCGTTTGAAAAGAGCAAGAGAAAAGGCAAGAATATGAATGTAAGTCACAATTTTAGATCTACATTTTGTTTGCATACCGGGTGACCATCTTTATCATTGGTTCATATTTTATTTAACATGAAAACATTTTGTGCAAATAAAACGTTTAAAAGTCATGATTTTTTTCTCAGTAAATCTAATATTCTGGATTCCTGTTAAAACTTAGTTTCACTTTATAATACATCTTTGGTGTTTTCCTATCATTTTGTGATGAGAGTTTGATAAAGCTACATCATTACATTCTGCACTGATGATGGTGATGATGATGATGATGATGATGATGATGATGATGATGATGA
This sequence comes from Branchiostoma lanceolatum, assembly GCF_035083965.1. Classification (NCBI taxonomy): domain Eukaryota; kingdom Metazoa; phylum Chordata; class Leptocardii; order Amphioxiformes; family Branchiostomatidae; genus Branchiostoma; species Branchiostoma lanceolatum. Next base: position 12,253,028 of record NC_089740.1, read on the forward strand.
TGAAGAAGAAGCTGATGATGATGATGATAATGATGATGATGAATGTACTGTGTTTTTCTTCTCTCCTAGATCCTGCACCCTTGCTTCGTGTCCCTCCATAGTAAGACCCCCCAGGGACAGGGCATGCACCTTGACATCACCACTAGTGACCTGGAGCTCACCATCTCTCCCCCCATCATCAGGACCATCACAGCAATCACTGCATCACTCACTCCGCAGCAGGTCAGCTCCCCAGTTCACTTATTCCTGAGATGCTTTAGAACTGTACTTCTTATAGCAGTTAATATCAAGAGTGGTAAAAAACAAACACTTAGCGACATGTGGGTTTGCTATTAATAGATATCTAGTACTATGTATGAGAGATTATAAAAGTTTCAAAACATATAGTGTGCAGGGTGGACAAGCATCTGCTTCAAATTCTGATGTTCCCAAAATATGTTGTCAAATCACTGAATAGAATGTACCGTCAAAAAAAGTCAGGTATACTAAGTATTCTGCTTTCTTATCAGTATAAAGGAAACACTCTTGATAACATTTTGAGTCATAGGTTCCTGATTTTTCTTTCCTGCCTGTCACATTTGTCCAGTGTTAAATGTTTTGAATCAGATGTTGTATTTTAGTGGTTTAGTCACATTTGGAATCATGGTATTTGAAAGCAATCTGTCTGTTTATGTCCCAGGCTGATGAGAATGGGAAGAAGACCTCTGCAGTTCCAGTTGACCTGTGGTGTATCAAGAGTCTGAAGGAGTGCAACTTCTGGTTCCTTCAACCAGGTAGTAACCTCGAGACTTCAACATTAAAGTTGCCATGCTGCATTTTTTGTGTGACACTGACAATATTGGCATAACCAGACTCCCAGAGTATGTCAAATCACGAAGGCTTTTAAACAACTCAAGATGTAATTAATACAGATCCTAAGAAGGTTTTATTTGATATAAGATGCCTTTTTTTCAATACGTAGCTGCCATTGCTGATGTAGCAGCAGTCTCTGGGTTAGAGATCATCGACCTGCCCAGCACAGGAGAACAGGTATGGAAATATTGTTTAATATTACCAGGCAATTGTGAAACTGTTGCTGTCAACAGGGTACAGTATTCTGAAGAATTCTACAGAATTTTTTGTGAAGAACTGTCACATTTTTATGTCTTAACACTGTGTTCAATGATGTAAGGACTTATATGTATGTCTTGTGCATCTCTATGTTTTGTTTATGTGACACATTTGAGAAAATATTTTGTGTTATTTTCTCATAGAATCTGTTCAGGATAGATACATGGACACACATGCATGTATCTCTATTTTACTGTAATAACACACATAACCACATGTAACATGATGTCTTTGCTTGTGTCCAGTTGCTGGCGAAGGTGCCCAGCCTGCTGGTGAAGCTGGAGGCCAGTGTGGGCAGCAGGACCGTCCCCATGCTGGTTCTGGAGGCCAGCTTTTACTCAGAGGTCAAGGATTGGTCTGGAAAGGTTAGGATGAAAATTTACTGCTTTTATGCACATCTCTGGCCCATACATAAGTAATATTGACCAACATGGAAAGTGTGGAACCACGTCTCTATTCCCTTGTATAAAAACCTATTCTAGCCCAGTTATTCCTTGTTTGGTTTTTCAAAAAATGATATTATAATATCATAATTTTCAGCCAAATATGACATATCTGTTAAGTTTCAAAATTGTTACAGTGCAGTAGGCCACAATATAAAGACTACCCAGGCCATTCCATGTATGCTTGACTGTCCTCCTTCAAATTCATCTTGTAACAACTCTCGATATGCCTCCCCGCAGCTGCATGTGACAGCGGAGTTAAACATGGAGGTTGCGTACTACAACGACTCGCTGACGGTGTGGGAGCCGCTCCTCGAGCCTGTGGAAGATGGCGGGACTCGACGACCTTGGGAACTAAGCGCAGAGGTCAGTTGTGAGAAATTGGTGAAATTTAGGCCACACCAATTTAATTTCTTGATTAACGAATTTTTTGTTGTTTTAGCACACGGACATCATTAAAACAGAAGGCTTGCACCTGACCCTGTTCACTGAAACTGTGTGCACCAAAGTACAAACTTTCCTCTGAGATTCTGTTTTCATGTTGATGTCGCAATCTAGCATTTTTTTAAAATCTGTTAACCAAGAAATCAAATTGGTGTGGCCTTATGAACTTTCTAATCAAAGGCTTTTCAAAACAGTCTGCTTTCTTCCAATAATACCTCTGAAAAATAATCTTTAGATTATCTCAATTACCCCATTATTTTGTTTGCTCATTGCAATGGGGACTAAGCTCCTGTACATTGTATCTAACAACATCTTGACTGTCTATTCTCCACAGGTCACCAAGAATGTTGAGGATGACGCCAGCCCACTGGCCTCTCCTCAAGGTGAACCAGACCTAGAGGTCATCCCCACAGCTCCGCCCACCATGTCAATCAATGTCAAGTCCAGTGATGTCATGAACATCGTCTTCAGCAAGGCTCTCTTGACCCTGCTGACCAACATGGGGAAGGTGAGGTTTTCCCCTGAGACCTGCCTAAAGATGTACAAATTATGTTATTTTCATCAAAGTCCTTTTTTTTCAATTTATCAAAAAGGGGAAGGGAGCACAAAACATGTGCTTAAACACTTCTTCGAGTTACTCTCCCATGTGGTACATGTAATGCAACAATAGTATACTACTTGAAACATGTACATAAGGTCAGCATATTGGCAATGTGGTGACAAAGGTAATAATAATTTAATAGCGGTGTAGTATCAGGATTTGAATATGATATGTATGGTATTGACAAAATTGATAACTGTTCTTGTTTGGATCTCAAAAATTTTTGTAGTTTGGAAAACAGGAGAAGGCCTTCAAACAAATAATCAAGATTTAATGTATGTCTGGAGTAAATGTATATCATGCATTTAAAATAACGCTAATCTGTTGATTGCAGGCCTTCAGTGAGGCTGTGTATGACACATCCCCAAAAGCCCACGAGGAAGAGATGCACTCTCCCTTCATGGTGAAAAATGAGGTAACTTGTCAAAAGTCTTACACACTTCCGTGAATAGTTTCATCAGGTTGGTGAGTCACTGAATAAAAAGACTCTTTTAACACAACCAAGCGATTTATTCCACCGACGTTTCGGTGACCATCTGTCACCTTCCTCAATTCTGACTGGTTCACATAGCATTGCAGCACAGGTGTTGCTGCTTATACATAATGAGATGCATTCCCAATCGCAAAATATTTACGTCGGTGGAAGAAATCTCTTGGTTGTGTAAAAAGAGTCCTTTTATTCAGTCTTACACACTTGTTTGTTGTATTGCATATCCTTTGTACTACACAGGGTTACAATTTGCAGTACAGTCCTGTACATTTGTGTTGATATAGCAGGACTTACATAAATTGGTACATGTAACTAAAGCTTATCTTCAACTTATCAGTCAATACATATACATGTACAATATGTCAGGAAGATGCAATCTCTTAATGATATATTCAATAATTACGAAATTCTGCTATGTCATTGTTGACAATTGTTTTATATCATCATTGCGTTTATATGTCATAGACAGGTTTCAATAGATAAAAAAGGTTATGGAGTATGTACCCAATATTGTGCCATGTTAAAGCCTTAGCCTTATGATAGGCCACACCATTTTAACTTCTTGGTTAACGGAATTTTTAAAAAAAAATGCTAGATTGGAAAATCAACAGGAAAACAGAATCTCAGAGGAAAGTTTGTACTTTGGTGCACAAAATTTCAGGAAGTGAACAGGGTCAGGTGCAAGTTTTCACCCCAGCCTTCTGTTTTCATGATTTTTTGTTGTTGCTAAAATTAAATTGAAAAATCTGTTAACCAAGAAATTAAATTGGTGTGGCCTTAGGCTTTGTCATGTTATGATAGGACATCAAGCATTTTTATTGCTTGTTTCAGATGGGCTGCAACATAACCATCCAACCAGGACCAACCCTACAGGTGAGACTGCAGTTTAAACTGATAACACTTGTGATCTGTAATTTTGTCAGTTTTGTTCGGTTGTAAGTGCTGTTGACATAATTGTAAATGAAGAGTCATTGATATTGGATCAAAATCTAACTATTCATGCAAGCACAATCTACACTGCAATGATCCTACAATTTATATAATATATAGAATACAACACGGGGTATTCCGTATCACCCTCTGTACCAGCCAGACCGTTGGTAGGATCTCCCGACGGCCGAGGGTGATGCGGAATACACCGTGTTGTATTTTATTTATGTCATACCCATCCGAGAAAACACACATTTCAATGCGGAATGCGCCAAAAGTTGAGGGAGTTTTGTGTCCTCAAACACAAAACTGTAACAACATTGATTCCAACATCCGAAACCGGTATTCAAATTTCTGGCGGCGGTGCAACCGGCGCGCTTGAAATGCATTCGAAATATTCTATGGAAGCCCGTGTGATACAACTTCCGAACCCTATGTGATAAGGATAGTTATCACACGGTCCAGAACACCCATATCAGACCCAGGTATGACATAAAGAATAAGATAACATGCTCCTTACCTTTTATGTCCAGCTTGTACCATCAGCAATGCAGCCAGCAGGGAATCGACTGGGGGACAGCCAAACCCTGTACATGGAGGCAAGAAAAGGAGTGGAGGGTGGAATGAAAAAGTCCTTCTTAGCCAAACAAGACAACATCACAAGACACACAGTTTCTGTTCAGGTAAAACTTCCAAGTCCTCTGCATCTAGCCTTCTATGATATCATAGATGTTTTGTACATGAAACCTTAAACATTTTCAAACTAAGAATAATGAGTGCGTACAGAATTTTCAACTGATCCTTCAACCTATAAGGAATAATGACCATGTAACTTTTGTCATATGACTGTGATATGTTGCCATCGTTTTCCAGGCAGAGTTTACATTTGCTTATGTTGGTTAGTTTTAGTTAGTACCTCCCATACCATCCCCGTTTCATAGCCCTGGGCCACACTGTGGTGCAATCACTGCAGCAGGGGGCTAGTCCACTGGCAGTGGAGTGTGTTTAACTTCCATACTGTTTCATAAGTATGTACCATTTTTATAAAATCTTTGGTATGACTAAATGCGCCTCTTGTCCTACCCGGTGTCCTACCCGGGAGTTGAACTCGGGCCTTCTGGTTCCAAGTAATCAGAACCAGATGTGGTAAGTAACAGAAGGGCAGACCACTACACCACAGGGACACCACGCTTATGTATTTTGTTCATATTATTCTCAGGTTGAAGGCTATCATGAACTTAAGGACATTCCCATCTACAAGGCTGGGAGACGACTCTACAACGTCAGTCTGACTCAGAACAAGGCAGTGATGTCCATTGTGTGCCAGATCAACGCCTCTGACGGGTCCAAGACCATCACTTTCAGGTCACCATTGCAGGTAAACAATCATTCAAAACACTGTGCAAAAGAATTGTTCGACCACTGACCTCCGATCCTTACGACTTTGTAATGATGCTCAAATTTGTTATGTAAATATCAGTGTATTGTTTGTAAATGTGTACCTAGGGCCTCCCTGAAAATCAGTGCTAAGTCACTGAGGAAGCTAACCTAGTAAAAGAATACAGAAATAAATGAAATAAGAATAGAATAGATAAACTAAATTCATCAATGATGGACAGATATGCAAATGAAGTTTATACTTGCAAGCCAACATTTGCAGACAAATGCAGAATGTTTCCCCACAGACAAAATAGGTACAAAGAAATGTTTCCCTATGCTCTAAGTACACTTGTTTATTGGTGGTAAATATTAAGTGAATAGTCTGAACTGATACCGTTCTTTCAATGTCTAACTGACCAACAGTGCATTGCACATCACAGAAGTCATGACTATACTTTTTGCCAAATGACATTGTTCTGATATTTGATATTACTTTTCCAGGTGTACAATGAGTTCCCTGTTGCCATGGAGCTCTTGTACAGAGATGGCTCCCATCAACAGGTGTCACTTGGTATGATCCAGCCCAGGTCAGAGTTCAGCGTGCCCTTGACTGTGGCATACAGGAGTGACATCTACTGCAAACCTGTGGGCATGGGGTAGGGCACCATTCTGTTGTCCTGAATATGTAGATCCTAAGTTAAAAAAGTTAAAATCCTCCCACACCATTATTGATGTATAGGGCGGCGTTCATCTCCGTTTCATAGCCTTGGGCCACACTTGTGGTGCAATCACTGCAGCAGGGGGCTAGTCCACTGGCAGTGAAGTGTGTTTAACTTCCATACTGTTTCAGAAGTATGTACCATTTTTATAAAGTCTTTGCTTTGACTCAATGCACCTCTTGTCCAGAGGTGTCCTACCTGGGGCTTGAACCCCAGTCCTTCTGGTCCAAGTAATTTGAACCAGATGTGGTGAGAGGCAGAAGGTGCAGACCACTTCACCACAGGGACACCCCCATGTAGATCCTAATGATAAGGTTAATCCAGTTTGTAAGACGATACAATAGATACAATGGCCAGAAAGCAAAGCTGCTTAGGGAGAAGACTCCTGAGTCTGTCCTTGGTGCTGAACGTCGGACTGTTAATGTAAAAAGCTTTCTTCCATTTATCAAAGTGAGTCTTTTGCTGTATTGATGTACTTGAACAGGGCATGGAGTAAGGCATGTTGTCCTGAATATGTAGATTCCTAATGACAAGGTTAATCCAGTTTGTAAGAACATACAATGGCAAGAAAGCAAAGACGCTAAGGGAGAAGACTTATGAGTCTGTCCTTGGTGCTGAAGCTTGGGTTCTTTAAGTAAAACGCTTTCCTTCATATACTGAAGTTAGTCTTTTGCTCTATTAGTGTACTTGAACATGCCAAAGCTTAGTTTCAAGTCAAGTCAAGTGAGAAAATCTGACAGTGTGTGGAGTGACTTTCCCATAAGATTTAGGCCTGTCAAGGCTTTGAACCCAAGACCTCTAGATTCTGAGTCAAACCCATCTGAGTGCAACTTCAAAAGTACATTGATTGACCATTCCTACCTGTAGGTACCAGGTATCCAGCACCAGTATACCCTGGAGAGAAGGGCTGACTTCCCATCAGAAGATCAGGTCCACCCTGCAGTGTCTACCTGAAAACCCCGGAAACCCAACTTTCTTCACAAGTGTAAGAAAAATTACTGTGCTGACTATCAACTATTATTTTTATTGTGTAGCAATCGACAAACAGCAACTGTATTTTGGTCATCAATAAAAGATGATCTGAATACATGGTACCAATAAAGATGGTTGCAGACTACTCAGCTTAACCATCATTGCTATGTTGACAAGGAAATGTCTTGTTGCTAGACATGTATACGCACATTTATATAGTATTTAGACGAGTATGATTAATAGTACTGGAAATGAATGATTGAATGAATGCACATTAAATGAATGAGTATGAAAATGTTACTATTCCCCCTCAGGTTGAAGCAGTGAAGGACGACCTATCATGGGTAGAGGGAACAGCTGTGAGCGCCCCCTGTTTTGTACTGCACCTGAGGCCCACTGCAGTCCTACACAACAGACTGCCGTATCCACTCTACTATCTCATGCAGGTGGGCCGTAGAGCTGTAGAAACTGTTTCAAGCTGTTCTGTGTTGTTTGCGTCATTCACTCTTTAAGAACTTTGTCATTTTCTTGTCTTAGAACTTCTTCACAGTTGAAGTAATAGAGTCAGATAAATGTCTTTTCTCCCAATGTCTTCTTTCTTGTTCTTCACACATGCCTATAAACCTGTGTTGTTTTTTATGAAAAGGTATGATAAAAGTATTCCTCTGTTTCATTTCTAAACCCAACCCATGTAGAATTTGCAAGACTTGTTTTGACACAATTTTGTTCTGGTTAGCATCTAACAAAGATGGTAACTGTCTGTGACTACTGTTATTTTTTCATCAATAAACATTGATGCCTTTCTGTCATCATCATCATCATCTTTATTCCAATCAGTTTTGAAGATCTGTAAAACTGTTAGCTGTGCTTTTTATTACTCTAGTCTTCTGTATTGTGACAATCATTGTGACCTCAGTATCTGTGTTTGTGTGTTGTTTGCACTATACTACTTGCTGTCCTCAGGGTGAAAAGGTATGTGAACCTGTATGCACAAACTTAATTTGTTTTGTTTGGCTGCATGGTAACATACAGCTAGTGCTGAAGCTTAAAGAAAAGCAACCACTCAATGTCTGAATGTGGGCATGCCATTAATTAAGACTAATAATTAAGTTTGTAGCTGCTGTTGAAAGAATAGATATTAGATGACAAAAGCGTATCTGTTAACTGTTTGACAAATTCAGTGTGCATGCATCATGCCTACTAATCCTTATAATTTATTTGGTTGTTGATTTGTTCATTCAATGGCATTTCATTCTAAAAAAGAAGAAAAAACTTTTGTTCATATCAAATTGTGCTTTTGAAATGCAGCCCAGCTCAAAAGTATACATTATTTTGATCATTTTGATTGACAGGTATGATGTTAATTAATGCAGGGTGCAGCTGAGGAGGCGGGGCTGGGATCGGGGCTTCACTGTCCCCTCTACACTTACAGCACCACTGGAACTGTCATGGAGATTCAGGTTAGTGGAACATATATGTATTATGCATATTTGGGAAAGTTAGATGCGTGTTTCTGCTCATTTACATAAATGTGAAACTTCAATTTTTTTTCTCATTCTTTTTATTAATTTTCAAAATAACAAAGAAAAATAAGAACTTGGCACATATACAAAATAAGTAAAACACATGAGAAACCACATAACAGATACATAAAACCGGGAAATAATAATATATCATCACAAATAGTTAATGAGAACCCATGCTTGGTAATAACGTAGCCCAAACAAATTTGATTTTGAGTCAGGATTTGAATTATTAAGGTCTTTGACATATACATGTAAGTCTTAGAAAAATATATCTGTAATACTCAGATGTTTGTGTTGTAAACTTTTTCTTATAGGTGAAGAACTACCTGGGAAAAGAATGGATTGGAAAGTTAAACATCAGTAACAACATGCAAGAGTTGTCCGTGTGCACGTTTGAGGGATATGAAGGCCAACAGAAATACACACTGGTTTGTATTTCCTTACTTACCACATGTACATAATTATATTCTGAATCAAAGTTGAACAGCAATTTCCAATATGTATATTGGACTATTTGGACGTAACCAAATTTTCGAACATCCAACTCCAGTCTTGGTCAAGGAATGAGTAATCCATTGCATCTGTGACGTCATATAAACAAGGAACTTGATGAGCAATGGATCACAGTTTAGATGTTTGCTAATTTTTGTTGTGTTGTTAGGAGGTGGGGTGTCCCTATGGTGTAGTGGTCTGCGCTTCTGTTACTTGCCACATCTGGTTCAAATTACTTGGACCAGATTGTCACCAGAAGGCCCGAGTTCAAATCAGGGCTATGAAACGGAGATGGGCATCGCCCTATACACCTTATGGTGTGGGAGGATTTTAACTTTTTAACTAACTGTGTTGTTAGGACCTGGGAGTGCTGGCGTCCCAAACAGAAGGGTTCCTGGACCTGTCAGTGTTCTGTCCATACTGGATGGTCAACAAGACTGGTCAGACCTTACAGTACAAGGTACAACATACATGCTAAGTTCTCAGAAGAAACTATACGAAATTTCCTGTCCTTAATTGATAATTTTGATGGTGGATAGTCATTCTCTTGTCAATCTATAGATACGTGCAGACATACATGTATACATGTTTCACAGTCATTATATATCTAGGCTTAGAAAATATGTTAACTTAGAAAACTAAATTTCTGTTTTGTACAAGAACAATCTACTAAACTGAATCAGTTAATGTGTTTTCTTAGATTCAGAGAAATACATTTCACAACATTACAATAAATCACTGTCCATAAGTGTTACTTGTAGTATGGGTACTACAGATACTATAACAGTTACAGCTCTTTGAACTGTTGTGCACGTCTGTCTATTTCTTCACTTCTGTCTGCAACCTTGACAGTTTGCTGCTGAAGAGGTTAGTCTCGTCTGTCAAACTCATCTTAAAGCTATTGTACCATAACTCATTGATTATAACTATAAGACATTGTGTCTTAAAGTTTGTGTCTGTTTAAAAAAGTCCATGTCTGTCTTTCTGCGTCTCTGGACCATTTCTTGCGGTCATGACACTGCTTGTTGAAAACATTGTAATCAGACTTATTGCACTGTATACATACCTGCTTTCTCATTAAATAACCATCAGCCATTCAAGATTCAAGATATCTTTTTTGAAATTTGCAGTGATGTCGCCACTGAATTGTATTCAATTTACAAACATCAAGGTTAAAAGCTTTTACGTCTTACAATATCGCACATTTCGTCGTTTCCATTATTAAAAGTTGCAAGATTATTGCACTTTACCCCTTACACACTATAATTAACAGTCATAATAACTTGAATAAAATATGTATTACATAGATTGTACTTTGTTTTTTCTTTGAACGACTGAGAACAAGGAAGCGTTAACGACATGATTGGTAGCGGCTAGCTAGACATTGGCATCATTTGCATTAAGGGACAAGGGCATTATAGGAAAATGCTATCAACTTAACATGTTAGCAATTTCCATTGTAATATTGAAATGTACCCATCTTTCAATTTTCATTTTTCTTTATCAGTAACTTATAATCATTGTGATTGTACTACACCTTCAATATTGATGGCTTTAATCTGTCCATGCTGGACCATGGAAAGAAATTGATGTTAAGTATTTCATTTGCAGGCATCTGATGATTCTGCAATCCTAAGTCATCCTCCCAACCAACAAGATGTCGTCTTGTTCTCATTCAAACCAAAGAGCCTCTTTGCCAAGAAAAAGGTAGGCTAGCGTCATCATGACAATGCCATACATTTATGTTCATCTGTCTGACAGTAATTTTGCCCCTCAGGAAGCCTTAGAATAACCCATTTTCACTTAAAATCTCTAAAACTCTACACCGTGGTAGGGGGCAAACCACACCTTCCCCACCCTTGGTTGCTCCGATCCTTTGCAATGCTCCCCCTTGCAAGTTTTTCCTCGAAAAACATATGAGTAAAGGATGACTACTGTACCTTTGGGATTGTCCGTGTGGTGTAGTGGTCTGCGCTTCTGTTACTTACCACATCTGGTTCTAATCACTTGGAATTGAAGCGCAGACTGGTTCTAATCACTTGGAACCAGAAGGCCCGGGTTCAACTCCCGGGTAGGACACCTCTGGACAAGAGGCGTATTGAGTCATACCAAAGACTTAATAAAAATGGTACATACTTCTAAAACAGTATGGAAGTTAAACACACTCCACTGCCAGTGGACTAGACCCTGCTGCACTGATTGCACCACAGTGTGGCCCAGGGCTATGAAACAGGGATGGGCACCGCCCTATACACTTTATGGTCTGGTAGGATTTTAACTTTAACTAGCTTTACCTTTGATCTGTATGTTTCAGGCCCTCCTACGAGTGGACTCCCAGTCAGAGTGGTCCGACAAGTTCTCTGTAGATACAGTCGGCAGTTCTGGCTCTATCACCTGCAAGGCTGCCAAGGGTACGGACATCAACTACGAGGTAACTTCTGCAAAATCACAATCTTTGTATCTTCTTGTAGCATGCTTAACCCAGTGGTTAGCGATCTTGCCTCTGGAACTAGAAGCCCTGGGTTCGATCCCGGCTGTGTCATTCACCCGACATGCACGCTACCAGAAAGGGTCGCAGTCCTTAGGACGGAACGTTAAGCCTTGGTCCACTGTTCATTGTGCTTGTCGAAAAGAGCTAGGGGAATTTCCCCGGTACAATGAACCTGTAAATACTGCATATAGTGTCTGTCTTCTTGTCATGACCAGTGGAAGATTAGCTCATCTGTTCATTGAGTTCATCTGAGCTAAATTGGTTCGAAATCACCTTCCTTTCCTTTCTTGCAATACAACGTTAATATACTGAATTCATTAACTGTTACAGTTTGTTGTTTTCCTTGATTGACAAGAATCAGATGTTATGTGAAAGAATACTGTTTGATTTTCTGTAAACCTATGAAACAATCATGGGTTTACAGTCTGTATAAACTGTCTTGTCTCAGCCTTTAAAAATGGTGTGGAAAAGATAACAACATTCAAGCTGTTTTACATTGAGTAACTATTTTTGGCGTTTCAAGCTGTTTTGGTTAACAATATATAAAAAGGACATAAACTCAAGGAGAAAGGCAGTTATATAGCCCATTTATGATCCTGTCACCCCTGCCTATGCTTATAAGATATGATATAAAGGACTACTCTCTGTAATCAAACCATTTCCTGAGGTTATCCATAATTCAAATAACAGAGATCATTTTTTCTCTCTATTCCCTCAGATTGGTGTTAAGATCCAGCTGAGTAACTTCAGTCTGACCAAACAAGTCATCTTCACCCCACATTATCTACTGGTCAACCATGCAGAGGTACATGCTTTTCATCCTCTATCTAACGATTCTGTAGTCTAAAGTCTTTGCGTAAAATCTGGTAGGTTTGAAGGCACACTTCGTAGGATAAATTTTGAACAATCAGCAAGTTTATTGCAATGTTTGGTCCATGAGTTTTAAGAAGGCAAGGATTCTGTTGGCGATATTGTTGTATGACTTGGTACATGCTTTGTTCACTGTCATGCACTATTTGTTGGCGCACAGCCAGAAGTGTCTCAGTAGCTATTGACATGTATAAACATGATAAGCATATCTATGCTTAACTGTACAACTGTGTTTTATTTCTGCACAGTTTGGCCTCAGTGTTCAGGAGGAGGAGGGTCAGGAGTGGCTGGATGTACCTGCAGGGAAGGTATGGATTAATGTTATGGGATTTGTTAGGATTAATGATAGACATTTTGGATATCTTTGAAACAATTATGCTTGTTTGTTCAGACCCTTGTAGTGCCCAGTGGGACATAGGGCAGCAAGTTTCCTTGCTGTTTCAGTAGCAGGTTATATTTATACAGGGAGGGGTCGCTAGCTGTTCCCCTTTAAGATGCTCGAGGCATTTTACGTCCCTTCCAAAAGATGGGAGCAGCCCCAACCGAGATGCCTTCTCAGGATTTTATCAGGGTCAACTAATTGGAACCAGGAGCTCAACTTTGAGGCTGCTGCCAGTTGAGCTACAGGGACATTCCTAAACAGTGATGTAATCATACTGATTCAAGAAACCATTGTTTAGGACTGGTGCATAGATCTAATATGTGTTTTGTCCTGCCGTTGCATAGTGTACACCATTCTGGCCAAAGCCCAAGTCTCAGAAGTTACGGGTGAAGCTGACTGCCTCACCCCCAGGCCAGGACATCACAGAAAACTTCCAGTTCAATCAAGACAATAACGGAATACTTCTCAAACTTGTCAATCAGGTAAGGTACAATTTAGGATCAGTGTTCATCTATTATGTGCATATAGGCAACAGGTACGAATGATGTTGGTTAGCTGTGGAATGAATCTACTCTATTTTATAAGGTATACAAGCAAATCTTTCCATGTATATTTCCTTAAGATAAAATAAAAGATAATGTGTTGGCACAAAATCCTTTCACCTTACATCAACCAGAGATGTTTTTACATGTTCGATGATATAAGACCCACTGAGGTATTTACTATTGTGAGTGTATCTTGTTTGCTGCATGTTCCCAAACCTACCTCAGACCATAAATCCTGGTGTTCTCAGTCCTATTGTTAGTCACTGACGATAGACAGTGGATACTGTCTGAAACGTCTGACTGTTTCAAAATCTTATCCAGTTGCTTGAGTAATTATTTTTGGCGTACCTACCTCAGACTGTTTACTTTCTCAGGTAGGGGGAATCTTTGTGGACATCCAGGTTTCCGAGTCGGCCAACATCATCAGCTTCAGCGGGTACTCCCCAGGCGCTGCCGCCGTTCTCATAGTCAACCACACAGCAAACAACCTCATTCACTACACACAGAGGTATGGCATATCATGTCACCTTTTTTGGTAGTACCTTTACTATAGGTTTGCATTACAGTAAACTCTTGCAGAAGTGCTGCTCTAAGGCTTAAAGCTTTGATGATGCTGTAGTGTATTATGTAGTAATTTACGCTTACCCTAGGCAATCAGTCAGACAATTTCAGTTGTGAAATGTATGAAGACTTTTTTTATAAGTCAATGTTAGGATATGAAATCGGAAACTCTGATGACAGGGACTATAATAACTAGGGGGTATTGCATCATGTATGAAGTTTAAGTTACCATCCACACACAAGTGAGCATACCTGTCCTTGGTACTGAACACTATCCACACAGTGGTATAGCATTTTGTTTCATTTTTTGTTTGACTGTACCTTAGTACAGGTTTACATTACAGTAATCCCTTGCAAAAGTGGTGTGTATTGCTGCTCTAGTGCTTAAAGCTTTGATGCTGCTGTAATATATTATTTAGTAATTCATTCTTACCAAGTCAACCAGGGCTTTAAGTCTAAAAGTGTTTGGCACGTAGCAGTTAGATGTACCAGTATTTTATATGTGGGTAAGAAATGGGAGACTATGATGACAGTGACTGTAATAACAAGGGGGTATTGCATCACGTATGAAGATCAAGTCATCATACACAGGTGAACATGCCTGTCCTTGGTGCTGAACACTATCCACACACAGGTGAACATGCCTGTCCTTGGTGCTGAACACAATCCACATGCCGTTAAACACACCTGTCCTTGTTACTGAAAACCATCCACACACAGGTGAACAAGCCTGTCTTTGGTGCTGAACAGCATCCACACACAGGTTAGTTAACATACCTATCCTTGGTGCTGGACACTATCCACACACAGGTGAACATACCTGTCCTTGGTGCTGAACACTATCCACATGCAGTTAAACACACCTGTCATTGGTGCTAAACACTATCAACACACAGGTATACATGCCAGTCCTTGGTGCTAAACACTATCAACACACAGGTATACATGCCTGTCCTTGGTGCTGAACCCCATCCACACACAGGTAAATATGCCTGTCCTTGGTGCTAAACACCATCTACACACAGGTAAATATGCCTGTCCTTGGTGCTAAACACCATCCACACACGGGTAAACACACCTGTCCCTGGTGCTGAACACTATCCACACACAGGTAAAAACATCTGTCCTTGGTTGTGAACAGTATCCACACACAAGTGAATATGCCTGTTCTTGGTACTGAACACTACACACACACAGGTAAACACCTGTCCTTCTTGCTAATTACTAAAAAAAACTTTAGGACATACATTGTATGTTTACAATTACATTTTCTCATTCTGCATCATTTGTCCTTTGTATTTTCAGTCAGCAGAAGAAAGAGCAGACCTATGTTCTGGCACCCCAGCAGGCAGTCCTGTACACATGGGCAGATCCCACAGGCAAGAAAGAACTGCTGTGGAACATTGACGGCAACGAAAAACATAATGGCAAGGACAAACTGATCAAGGTAACTTCTCCAGCTGCAGAGATTTATCATGAAATGCTCAGGCTAAACGTTGGCACTGATCTGAAGTATCTATTATGCGGCTATCATAATGTGAAAGAGTTTAATCAAACTAAGTTGAAAAAGCTAATAGAATGTGTTTTGAAATAATCTAATGAGCTTTGCTTAAACTATCCTACTTTCTACTGTTTTTTCTCTTTGCTCAAGCTGTTCTTTACAAGCAATTCTACCCCTGCTGGCCCAACTGTGTGCCCTGACTCCTTGCTGCTAGAATCCCACTAAGCAAATGCTCTGAGAAGGCTTGATGTACAGCAGTATTTCAGAGTATAGCAAAACATTATTTCTTGTTCTGGTTTGTTGAGTGTTGAATCTGCATTAATCACAAGTGATGTTTGCAACTGCACCACTACTGACAATATGCTTTCCACACATCTACATGTAAGATACATGCCATGAATGAAGATATATCATGATTAAGTATTAACTGTCCTCTTGCAACATTCCAACATTTATCAAGATTTTCAATACTGCCCATTACTTATCCTGCAATGCACATGTAAATTTGACAGTGAAATGCATTGTTTTGCAAACAAATTTGTTGCAGATTTTGAAATGCATATTATACATGTATTTACAAGCTTTTTTTCGAGAATAAATAAAGGCACAAACAAACAAACATGTACCATCATATCAGATTAACTAACAATGCATCATATCCTGGAAGAAGCACCATTGCATCCATCAATGTCAAGGGGGGAAAATCAGAATGCTGTAACTTATTCTTATGTGAATATTTAGCAAGGTACTGTGTTCACGTCCATCTCTGATGCACGGCCTGTTTTGACTTCAGGATGGAATAGGCGAGGTGAAGTTGCCGGGTGACCAGAAGCTGTACTGGGTGTCGTTCCTGGACGGCCTCCAGAGGGTGCTGCTGTTCACAGAAGACCTGGCCGTCACCACCAGGGCTCATGAGGTGAGAAAAAAAATGCTTTGTTTGCTTGTTTGTCTTGCATAACTGGTGTAGCAGGCCAGAGTATACTCCAGGCCAATATATAACAGTGTTCATTATGACAAGGGGTGTATTCCTGCCTGCTACATTGAGAAACCACCAGTTCTATAGAGTTAGTGAAACCTGTGTATAAGACTGGACTGATAGCTGTGGTCTACCCATACCAGAATGAACCTCTACTATGTAAGTATTGCTTGTTCTTTAATGTGATTGAGTTGTGGTTGTTTACGATCTCTGTTATGGATGTACATGAAGGGTGATGAAAAGAATGAAATGTAGGCACCTGGTCTTTGCATAGTGCATAGAAATCCAAGATTGTATCTCATTGAAGATGGTTTGTTTTTAAACTTTGATACCCTTTGTTAACCATGCAGGCCGACTTGGAGAGAGTAGAACAGGAGATCAATCTGCACATCCATGGACTCGGTATGTCACTGGTTAACAACGAAACAAAGACAGAAGTGTCCTACATAGGCATCACCAGGTAAGACTTTCAAATGTACATTTTTGTCTGAATTTGACACACACTAACTGACAGAAACCCTTCAAAGGAAAGAGAATTATAATTCATGAGTTTTGTTGATAAATTGATATTTTGATCTTGTCGCTCATTAAACATGACAGATGATAATTTTCATAATTGTATCTTTGCGACTCATAGGTAGCATTGCAGCAAAATGTTGTCCTAAATGAGTCTGTAATCGTGTTCCTGTATAAATCTTGCTTGTTATAATGAAAGCTCATCTGTGTTGGTAGTAATCATAATACAATGCTTGACTTTCTTCCAACACTAAAATATTCACGGATCGAATTTTCGACGACCACTGTCGCCTTCTTCAGGATCAATAATCACCAATCACTGCCGAACGTAAACTCGCTTGTTTGACCAATTGGTGCCGTCACGTATCCGCAATGACACGTGTCACGCGAGTTTACATTCGGCAGTGATTGGTCATTATTGATCCTGAAGAAGGCAACAGTGGTCGTCGAAAATTCGATCCGTGAATACCTTAGTGTTGGAAGAAAGTTTAGCATTGTATTATGATCCTGTTTGTTGTTAGTTCTGGTGTCATCTGGGAGGAGAAGTTGCGGCGGAGATGGAAGCCGCTGTCGCTGAAGAAGTGTAACCTGCTGGAGGAGGCGTACCGCAAGAACCAGATCCTCATCAGCATGGGCAGGGAGCCAATCACAGGCCCTCAGCAGCTGGACTCCGGGTTTCAGGTAAGAACCAGCCAATCACAGGCCCTCAGCAGCTGGACTCCGGGTTTCAGGTAAGAACCAGCCAATCACGGGCCCCCAGCAGATACATGTAGGGCAGGGAGCCAATCACAGGCCCTCAGCAGCTACATGTAGGGCAGGGAGCCAATCACCTGCCCTCAGCAGCTACTGTACATGTAGGGCAGGGAGCCAATCACAGGCCCTCAGCAGCTACATGTAGGGCTGGGAGCCAATCACAGGCCCTCATCAGCTACATGTAGGGCAGGGAGCCAATCACAGGCCCTCAGCAGCTACATGTAGGGCAGGGAGCCAATCACAGGCCCTCAGCAGCTACATGTAGGGCAGGGAGCCAATCACAGGCCCTCAGTAGCTACATTTAGGGCAGGGAGCCAATCACGGGCCCTCAGCAGCTGGACTCCGGGTTTCAGGTGAGAACGAGCCAATCACAGACCCTCAGCCAATCACAGGCCGGTGTTTTCCCAGTTGTGTAGCCCAGAGGCTGAGGAAATGGAGATGGGCACCTCCATAAACACCGTATGCATGATGTAGCAAGGATATGATCTTTTCAAATACATTTTTTATCACTGATTTGTCCATTTCTAATATTGTTTGGTTCAGCTTCAAACTGTGAGAAGCCCATATCTACTGTACATGCATATCTGAAGCCCTTTGTCGTGAACAGGTGGATGTATCTGACATGCGGATGTACAAACCCAACAAGAGGGCCGTCCGACGCATGTTTGAGCCGGGGATCTGGGCACAGGTCAAGATGTCCAGCCATCAACAAGCTCTGCATTTCAAGGTCAACAGGCTACAGGTCAGGATACTCATGGCTTCTGTTGTCTGTTTGTTAATTAGTTATCTAGAAAGAGAATAATACCTGAGTTATAAATTGGTTTTCAGGGTTTGAATTATGTGGGTGAGTGTTGAAGAAGCCATTACGGTTAAGTTCTGGGGACGTTCAGGTTTTGTTTAAATGTGTAACATCTACTAAACATGATTTCACCAGGGTACATTATTCCGCCACCCTAAAAAGATATGTCCAAACAGATCTCCAACCCAATATAATGCACTATATAGTCTATCTAAACTGTGCATACCTGGGCGGCGGGGGGGGGGGAGGGTGCACTAGAGATCTCTCAAACCCACTGTTTTACAAAGTGGCGGATTTATGTAACCCGGCAAAAAAATATTGATGGAGGCTATCTCTTTTTCAGATTGACAACCAGTTGCCAGCCTGTGTTTTCCCCTGTGTGCTGTACCCCATAGCTCCACCCAAGTCAGTCGCCCTGGACAGCGGTGAGTCAGGCAACACGCATTACAGAGGGTTTTCTTTAATACCTTACATTCTTTTCAATATCTGCTACTGTAAAATTAAAGCAGAAATGTTTGTGGTGGTTTTATGTTTGCGGTTTTTGCGGTGAACTCTTTACTGCAAACTTAAAACCACCGCAAAAAGCCATTCCATTGTGTAACTATAGCGCTACTATTATTTCAAACTCAAACTAAAAACCACTGTGAACATTCCATTTTTCTACTTACATCATGTATTACCACGAAATTGAATCCCCGCAAACATTTCTGCATTTGGAGATCTGCAAAGATTAAACAGCTATGCCTGCCTTGCCCCAGATACACTGTTATATAGTAAACTCAGTAATTTTCTTCTACAGCTCCTAAACCCTTCACTGAGCTGAGTTTGGTGATGAGACAAGAAGAACACAGCCATGTCAGGCAGATCAAGTAAGTCAGATAAGTTTGCAACAATGTACACATATTCTGTTCGTTCTTGGGTCTAAGAATGTGCAAACTGAAGATCAACATAAAATAAGAGTCTGAAAAGAGGTCTAGATCTATCGCCAGTTTTCCTAGCTGCCTTCTGTTTCCTTTTAGACATGTTGCTGAATTTTTAGTTCCTAATAGTATGAGTAGTAAAGTTCAAGATGGCAACATGATATATTTTGATGCATAAACTGGAGGCTTACATGTTGTGATGGGATCACTATATAGACTTGATCCGGCCCACTGACCCAAGAGTACAGCCGGGGGGATATACATGTAGGTTGGGGCAGCCTGGGAGATAGGACAGTGCTTAAGCACGTAGATCTGATTACTGGAAATTAAAGTTGTGAAGCTTACTGTTGAGTTCGCTGTATTCTTGGCTGGCCATTTTGTGACACATGTACACATAGTTTGTTAGTTCTAAGGTCTAAGAATGTGCAAATTGAAGATCAACCTAAAATAAGAGTCTGAAAAGAGGTCTCAATGTAAGCCAGATGTTTTTCCACCTGCCTGTTGTTTCCTTTGCTAGATTTTTAGTTCCCAATAATATGAGTAGTACAGTTCAAGACGGAAAAATAATACATTTTCATTTTGTAGATACTTCAAGGCCCTGATGCAGGAGTATGCTGTGAGTGTGGACCAGGGTTTCCTGTCCGCCATCATACAGCTCTTCACTACAGACCAGAAACACAACCCTGACCAAGAGGTACGACCATGTAAAAGTCAACAATTTTACCTTGTATAGAATATGATGTTTTTGAACACCACATTGATTTTTTTCGTTTCTTCGTATTTTGGAATGATAATGAATTATTGCAGTTCTTGTGTTTTGCAACCTTCTGTAATACACAGATTGCTGGTAACTTACCACCTGTTCATTTGTTTACTATATAAACTATAACATAATTCTTAGTGTTTACATAATGTAAATCAAAATAGTTACTTAGATTAGAACTGTAACAGTTGCTTTTGCCATACTTTGTTGTGAAATTAAGTTCATATTTTGCCCCCCCCCCCCCCCCCCCAGTTGGAGTACTTCCAAGAAGACATCAAAGTGTCCCAAACCAGCCTGATGGCCATGATGGTCGAAGGTGCCATTGGTGAACAGAAAAATTTCTACGACGACCTTCATTTGGGACCAATCAAGGTCAGCACTCACATTCAATTAATTAGCTCTAACCATCTTATTGAGTTTTGATTCAGGAAGTTCAGTGACTGTCCATGTTTCAGCATGTAACTTATACATAATTCGATATCAATTCATATTTATAAAAAGACGTTATCATTAACTAACATAGCAAACCTGAAGTATATGTACACAAATACTTAACTCTAGTTTAACTGTATAGTCATGTGAACTATTTTTGGAAATGAAAGTAAGTGTGATGTTCTTATAGGTCCATTTGAGCTTCTCTCTACACGGAGGAGGAGATGACAAAGCAGAGAAGACGGATGAAGAGGAGAAGAAGAAGGCGCCGACGCCTGGGATCCACTTCAAGGCTCTGAACCTGCTGCTACAGAGTGTGGGAGTCACGCTGACAGAGATACAGGATGTTGTGTTCAAGTGAGTCATAAAAATTCCTCCACCCCTGAGGTGTTGCCAAAAAATAAGAAACACATCAAAAGTTTTCAAGGTCTCAGAGGTGGAGCCAATAGCATATCAAGTACAATGAAAATTTATGATTCTAAATTTGGAACTGTTTTGACTCTGGTGTTGTGTTTGAATTCTCATCCCTAAACAGATGTGCAGCAAAGTACAATGCTTGATCTAAAACTGATAGCATACTAAAAGATCAGAAATTGATTGATTGATTGATTGGTTGATCCGTTTTGTTTCTGTTGCAGGCTTGCCTTCTTTGAACGTCGGAATGCGTTCTACAGCCAGAGTCAACTGTCAGGAGTCATCGTCAAACACTACTCCTCACAGGTGAGCATCTTCTGTCAGACAGAGCTTTTGTATGTTGTTGTTGTTATTATTACAGTTACTGTAGTAATTTCTAAATCTTATAATAGACTATGACAATCCCTGCTTTACCTTTCAGGCAATCAAGCAAATGTATGTGTTAGTACTGGGCCTTGATGTCCTTGGAAACCCCTTTGGCCTCATCAGGGGCCTGACTGAAGGGGTAGGGGATCTCTTCTATGAGCCCTACCAGGTAATGTATGCACTTGTACTTACTATAGTTTTTACGTTAGATCAGAATTTCTGACTCCTCTAACAGTTCCTTCCCCTTAGAAATAGATGTTAAAAACATTTCATCCATACAATCATTCAAAGCACTGTGCAAAAGAATTGTGTGACTCCTGACCTCCAATCCTTACAACCTGGCACGATATGGACTATGAGTATGGATACGATTTTGTAAAGACGCTCAAATATGTTATGTAAATATCAGTGTATTGTTTGTATATGTGTACCTAGGTCCTCCCTGAAAATCAATGCTAAGCCACTGAGGGAGCTACCCTAGTAAAAGAATACAGAAATAATAAATAAGTAGAATTGAGGACTGTCTTCGTTGCACAAAATCCCACTTATTGACATCTGATGACATGAATGGGTAACAAAATAGAGCCTTACATCAATGTTGAGGGGTGTCCCTGTGGTGTAGTGGTCTGCGCTTCTGTCACTTACCACATCAGGTTCTGATTACTTGGAACCAGAAGGCACGAGTTCAACTCCCGGGTAGGACACCTCTGGATAAGAGGCGCATTGAGTCATACCAAAGACTTTATAAAAATGGTACATACTTATGAAACAGTATGGAAGTCAAACACACTCCACTGCCAGTGGACTAGCCCCCTGCTGCAGTGATTGCACACAGTGTGGCCCAGGGCTATGAAACGGGGACGGGCACCGCCCTATACACCTTATGGTGTGGGAGGATTTTAACTAAACTCAACATCAATGTTGACCACTAGCAGAATGTATCAGCTGATCTTTGGTTGTCTTTTTCCCAGGGAGCAATTCAAGGTCCAGAAGAATTCGCAGAAGGCTTGGCCCTCGGAGTACGAAGCTTAGTCGGACATGCCATTGGTAAGAAATTATGATTTCATCTCTATTTGTGGAGACGTAGCAAGGAGTTCTTTAGTAGTGAGAAGGTGTAAATGTAGTGGAAAGTTCAGTGTGTATAACAATTCAACAGTCAGTACCATGGACAGGGACACCTCAGAAACTTTGTTTTCTTCGCAATTACGTCCTAATAGTTTGGACAAACATGACCTTCTTAAAGTGCCTAACTTAGACCTGTATATTAGGGATCTGGCAGAGTGTTAACTTTTTGTTTACTGCTGTTGTTTTTTGTTTTTGTTTACTAGGTGGCACTGCCGGTGCTGTATCCAGGATCACAGGAACAGTAGGAAAAGGTCTGGCGGCCCTGACCATGGATGATGACTACCAGCAGAAGAGACTGCAGCAGATGAGCAAACAGCCACAGTCAGTACAGGAGGGCCTGGCACGGGGAGGGAAGGGGCTGCTCATGGTAAGACTCTCATTATAGCTTGTATCTCAGGGTAAGAGACATGAAAATGTATGCAAATTAGGAATTGAGATTTCCCATTTATGCAAATGATCCGTGAATAGTTTCTGAATAGTCACTGAATAAAAAGACTCTTTTTACACAACCAAGAGATTTTATTCCACCGACGTTTCGGTGACCATATTTGTACATATGTAAATATTTTGCGTTTGGGAATGCATCTCATTATGTATAAGCAGCAACACCTGTGCTGCATTGCTATGTGAACTAGTCAGAATTGCCTTGAAGAAGGTGACAGATGGTCAACGAAACGTTGGTGGAATAAATCTCTTGGTTGTGTAAAATGAGTCTTTTTATTCTATGCAAATGATGAATCAAAATTTCCCATATACATGTATTCAACATGAGGATAACATCTCTAGGAGTAGGATTTTGTTTGTCCCTTCTCAAGTCATGTCTTTAGATGGCAATCATTCTCATATATCCATGGTAGCAGATCTTATTCATAATGTATGATGCATCCAGGTAACAGATTTTGCAAATAGTGCCAAGATCAGATCACCATTTTTAGGATGCTTAAATATTGTAGTATTTGGTCATTGTCTTGTTGTGTCTGTATGTACAATCTGTATGCTTCTCCATCCTGTCACATGCACTTGCTACACCTTTCTGTAGGTTCAGAAGGTAAGGCACACATGCACATGTCATGCCTTCATAATGCTTCTTCTTTTCTTCAAATATGTATAACGTTGGGTAACCTAAATTCGGGATTTTTCCGATAATGGTTGACTGAAATCAATCTAGCAGAACAATGAACCATCCTTTTTTTCTATTATTCTGTCAGTATCATGTACTATCTTTGCACTAATCATATATATGGTAGATTTTGTCTCTAGTCGTGCTGACACCAGAATATTTCAACTTGAAACTACCGTGCGCCGCACGCACAATTGTGGTGCTGTCGGACAGGGGGGCACATTAATTCGGGAGAGAAGATTCGTCTTGAATATCTTACCGCTAATCACATTTTATACAGCAGCTATTCGTTCTATCCTTGGCTTGAGGAGAGTGCTATGGATATAGACGTGTCCAAGTAAAAAAAATACACGAAAAAACGGCCGTACCGCACACATCAGGCCAGTTCGGGAACAACCCGTGTGTTGAGTCGGTAGAACTTCACTCAAAGTCGGCCCATCGTCATCATCGGGCAACGTGCAACGTTACATTATTCATGGGAAGTTAGCTGGATGCCGTAGCAATGGTAATACTACTATGTCCATGTGTTCCTTGTTGTGTTAGGAGCAAACTTTGAGGAAAATATCTTCCTCAGTCCACTATCACACGCAGCATTTAGACAAAAAAGTGTTCCTCACAAACCTTTGTCGTCTGCTTGACAACAGGATTCTGGTTAACAATATGGCGGCGGGAAAATACACGTGCCGTAGGTTGTAGCAACAGAGAGGAGTTTTGATGATTGATCACACTTAGAATATAGTTGCAGGTTAGCAAAAGAGATTGTAATAAGTTGTCTTATAAATAATTGTGTTTAGCAGGCAGGAGATGTGACATTTGTCTTATAAACCAGCGAACAACCCTGCTGGGTGATTCTCCCACGAAGCCCCCAGACTCTGTCAATAAGGGACGGAGAGTTTTTGACGTCGCCAACTTCTAATGCATGGTTATCGAAGCTTTTCAGCCAGTGTTCTGAATACGTTAGTCTATCTGCTTTGCATTGCAGGCGTTATAACTGATTTTGCATCTAGCACATATCCCTAAATACCCCGTTTTCGAAAAATCCCGACTTTAAGTACCCCACGAATTTAGGTTACCCAACGTTACATTTTTGTTCAAAATGTAAGGTCTCCATGATATGTCTCATCTGCAATTACAGCTATATATAGTGGCATTTTTACACATCTAAGTAGACAAACCACTAACAAACATATCAGCTTCTTTCACAGCTTTCTAACCTGTTTCCATGGCTGCATTTTAGGCATGTGGCATGTAAAAACCTCTTGGTGTTCTCTTTGGTCACAAAAACGTCATGGATATGTCCCTTTTGATCATCTAATCATGTTTTTTCTTCCAGTTTACATTTCCAACCCACGAGCATGCACCCACCAAACCTGGAAACAAAACTAACACTATTTGTTACTCACTCAGGAGAATTTGATATTTTGCACGATGAAAATGTTGATTTTTGACATGTTTACCGTTCTAGGGCTTTGTTGAAGGAGTCACAGGGGTAGTCACCAAACCTGTGGAGGGTAAGACATTCTCACCAACTTTCGAGTGAAAAAATGGAGTTCCGAGAATTCATACCTTAGTCAGGTTTTGTATTGGAGATATCATAATTATATAGAACAAATGTGGTCAATCAGTTGGAAATCGAATTAAGAAGGTATTCTCTTGTCTTTGGAGAGTGGTACCTTTTATCGAATGCAGCAGTTAGTGCTCAGTACTATAAGTTATAGCGTGACTTAAAATTTTCTCAGGTGCCAAGAAAGAAGGAGTTGGTGGATTCTTCAAAGGAATGGGAAAAGGACTTGTGGGAGTTGTGGCACGACCTACCGGAGGAGTCATTGACTTTGCCAGTAGCACCTTCAACACTGTCAAGAGGTAACCTCCACAAAACTTCTCCTTTTGTTATGAGGAATGCTCTGAAAATGGTTGAGAGTAACCTGTGACACTAACCCTCCTACTTAAGGGTCATAACTGTCAAAGACCTGTAACTCCAAGGAACCTGACCTTTTAAAAAATAAATGTTTAAAAGAAATGAACTTAACCAATGAGAGGCCGGTTTGGGAGGTACTTTCAATTGGGATCTTGCCCCGGACACAATTATATAACCGTTTTTATTGTAAACATGGCACAATAACCCATTGCAAACACCCTTACTTAAAGATAATAATCGTATGCAAAACATATTGTTGTATGTACAAAATTTACTACAAACATTGAAGTTTTATTTTAAACTTTGGCTTAGATATGCTAATTCTAAGTAACAGCCCTTTAGACTAGCCCATGTTTTCTGGCTGTGGGTAGATTTTGTTTGTATGTTTACAGAGCTGCAGAGGTTGGGGAGGAGGTACAGCGCCTGCGCCCCCCTCGACTCATCTATGAAGATGGTATCATCCGACCTTACGCCATGAGAGAGGCCTGGGGCAACCAAGTCCTACAGGTAAACTAAAGATAACTTACAAAGTTCAGCTCAGTTCATCCTTGGTGAGGGGACACCATTGTCTCCACAAGTCCTTGTCGAGCATAACAGAGCGCAGTTCATCATCCTTTGGACCCACATCATCTTCAATTACCTTCTACTAACTTACAAAGAAGTTATTGAAGTCAGTTGACTTTGGCTTTGTTTGGATTGCAGCGACACAATACAATATTTCAGCAAATGCATCACATGTTACAAATTAAACAATGTCATATTTGATGCAACACTGAATGCAAATAAATAGATGCATTAGATACGATTCAAAACCAATACAGTATTAGAATACAATGTAACTATAGCAGTGAATGAAGAAGTAGTTCAGTTGGATATAAGTCGAAGTAAGTTGAATACAGTCTCGCTGAAATCAGATGACAAAAGAATTGTACGATGAGTTCGGCCGTGCCTTAAATCATAATTTATCAATGGTCCAAGGATGTTGTTGTACAATTTACAATGTATCTGGCATGAGTCTATCTTTTGTACTTGCAGGATGCAGCCAAGGGAAAATATGCAGCCACAGACACCTATCACTTCCATGCTGTACTGACAGCTGATGCCAAGGAGGTCTTCCTTATCACCAATCAGTAAGTAATTATCAATGGGACGAGTCTTAAAAACCTAGATTTTTTGTAACTCTTCTCTGTGACTGTGTGTAGAGTTTAATATGATAGTAACTCCGATTGTCACAAGTTTACATGCTGTTGTGTACTATTTTTCATTTTTCATTGCTGTGTAATGTTAACTAGCAATCAAGGCATGTTTTGGCAACCTCTCACTCAGAGGTGGAGCCCTCGTGAGTTCAACAGTTCTTAAAGGGCATGAGACACCAATGACATCAACATTAAGAATTTCCTGAAATTACATAAAACATAATACTATTGTTTAATAACATAGAAATTTCACTAAACATTCACACTTCGGAATTGTTATTGAACATCGAACCATCAAAACTTCATACCTCCAGCTTTTGATTCTTCTCACCAGGTAATTACATTAATCGGTGACTTGCCCAGTCATGATGTCACAATGAAGATGGCAGCCGATTTGGAACATTGCACTGCGGGTCGGAAAGATTTGTTTTAAACGTTTATATTCCTTGAATGATGCTACTCCTTATTTCAGATATGCCCTTTAATATGTACCCCATCAGTAACACATGTTCTCCCCTGTCAGGCGAGTAGTGTACTGCAGCAAGGGGGACATCTTTGGCCACTGGGACAGCGACTGGGCCTACAGGTTTGATGAGTTCAGGGAGCCTCCTAGCCTGGTAGAGAAGGGCATTAAGATCCTTGCCAAGGTGGGTACATCCTAGACACCTGGGTACTAGGCTAGAAACCTGGCACATACACAAAGTTGGAAGGAAAGCTCTGTGTGCGTGTGTGTGATTGTGTGTGTGTGTGTGAGAGAGAGTGTGTGTGTGTGTGTGTGTGTGTGTTTGTGTGTGTGTGTGTGTGTGTGCATGTGTGTGTGTGTGTGAGTGAGTGAGTGAGTGAGTATGGTCAAAATCAGGAAACATTGATGATGACATTATACATCTCACCAATGCTATAGAATTGCCATGTTTATCATAATCATTATGATAGAATTAAGTACTTACATATTTAGCACTTCTCTGAACAATCTCTCATTCTTTCCAAGCAAAATTGTAACAGAATTACATGTAGCTCACTACATGTAGGTCACTATTACTACATCAATAACTAGTTGCTGTTGGGTTTTTCATGTGTTTTCTGTATCCTTACATTGCGATGGATTGCAGTTCAAGTCTTGCACTAGAATATGGTTTCATATCTCTGCAGTGTTTTGCTTCATTCAATACATTTGCACTATAGTGCTGCGTACCTAAACGTAACATCAGGTACAGGTGCAGGTACCGGTACAGAGGTTTAGGTACAGGTCCGGACCTGTACCTGTACATGAACAATTAAAAAAATTAACATGTGTTCTTCTGAACTTCTTTAATAATGAAAGAAACATAAATAAACTGTTTTCAATTTTTCAGCTTCTGTATTCAAAGAACATAACTGGGTTTTCTAGAGCCAAACTTCCTTGGCCTTGCTATCAAAACTCCCGGCCTGCCAGAATGATCAATTTGTCACTTTGGCCACGTTTGGTGTTGCATGAGGTCAGGAGATAAGTCACAAAATAAGCACATACATGTACTTGGTGTAAATTTAAATCGGTACAGTACCCGTACTTCATGATCCAGTATTTTGGACCTGTACCTAATCAATTTTTACGGTACAGTTAGTACCTGTACGCAGCACTAATTTGCACCGTGGCACAACACATTACAACCATACTGCTTTTCAAGTAGATTTAATGAATGCATCGCTTCCCTCCCGCTTAACATGCATAATGTAGGATACTGCCGAGGAAGAGGTGAGAGGTCACAGGTCACAATAAACCTCTCTCTGTGTCTGTCTGTTGTTCTGTTGTTCTATGCTGTGGTTTTTGCATGGTTGTGGCTTTGTGTACTTGTATGTGTCGATCAATCTTTTGCTTAAACTTTTCCTTGCTGAGGTATTCTTTCAAAACCTATGGTTACAGTGATAGGCAGCAGGGAGAAGGTTAAAGACTCTTGAAAGGGCAACATCTATTGCCCTGAATAGATTAGTGTTTCTACACAGCATCAGCTGTTGCATGATCTATGTACTATGCCTTGGCTGGTCACTCAACCTTATTTCAGTGCACAGAAATTGATGATGTCACTGTATCTGTGTAGAAATGCAAAGTAACAGGTGTCAAAAGTCAGCCTGCTTACTAAGATAATGTGTCAAACAGTATATCATTTAGCTAACATATTTTTTAAAAATTGTAGATTTTCAATTTTTGATTGGTCCTAAGACTTTTCATATTGGCATTGAGAATTTTTTCCTGAACTTTGCAATGTTTGTGTACCTCAAAGCATGTCAATCATGTTAGAATATCTCGTCTTTAGGTTATAAAACAATTTTCAGAATCAAATGTTTTTGTGGTAAGTCCCATAATTGACGAAAGTTGAACTGGTTCCTCTGTACACTGTACATTGCTATTTCTCTACTTGGTCAACATGTTATTATCTGTTTGTATGTTCTGGAACATTTACATTAGTGGGTTCATTATCACCAAATTAGGGCCCAGTGACATTCATTGTATGCAGCTGTATTTGGTGACATGAACTACTCTCCAAGCAGAGGAGGGGTTCCGTCTGGTTTTTGACATGTTTTCAGGCGTTTTTGTCGGGCTTTCTACTTTGTCATTTTTTTGTCTATGTGGGGTTTGAATAGACAAAAAAAATGACAAAGTAGAAAGCCCAACAAATGCGCCTAAAAAAACAGATGGAAACCCTCCTCTGCTTGGAGAGTGGATATGAACCCATAAAACCCATGTAGAAGTTTGAAATCTATGCTGTTATACATAACTCCCAATTGTAATGTCTTTCCTGTGTGTTTCCCCATTATCCCTGTGTGGCCCGATGGACAGAAAAAGAAGAAGGTAAAATCCCCCTCCTACACAATACACAACAGTTAGCCTTCCTGTTCCAGCAACACATTAGTACACATGTTCACCCTAGAAGAAGGCCAGTTTGCTGTTTGCATGTGTGTTGGAATTCCAACAGAACAACCAATAGAATTAACCCTGACACTTCTAGTGAAGGGTTAGTTGCATGTTCGTACTGTTATACTGCTTCTTGAATAAATATTTTGGAAGTTGTTGTGGCTGTTAGACCTACACAGGCACAAGACTAACTTTAGCAGCCAATCAGCCAATCATGTTGCCTCTTGACTGTAAGCAGCAATGTAATTGGGTGATAGCCCTCCCTCCAACAACATGTGGGATAGTGTCTGATTGGCTGACTGCTGGCCAGCACTAACACAGCCTGAAGGATGGATTTTAGAACAATAGACCAGGGTCGCTACTTGCGGCGGCCCTGGAAGGAGCGGAATTTGTTTCCTTTCGCTGTGGTTTTATTTCCTGATAGGAGGGAAAAGGTTTGCTGTGTTTTAAATTCACAAATTCATAAAACCACCACGAAAGTTTCACGATTTCCAATATTCTGTAGGCCTAACTCTTTTTAAGTTGCCAGAAGTTGCAAAAGATTGAATAATCAGTTGTGTCACCGTGATACTGATTGATTGTTCAAAGCAAAGACATTTTGAATCTCAGAGTAGATAACAGCTACTAACATAACTCCAGCAGGGTACATAATTCTGCCACCCTGAAAAGGTACGTCCAAACAGATCTCCAGCCCAGCATCTCGGAGTATAATTCACCCCTGTATATCTAAACTGTGCATACCTGTGGGTGCTGCGCTAGAGATCTCTCAAACCCACTGTTTTTAGAAATGACGGATTTATGTATCCTGGCGGAATAATGTTAATGGATTTTAGAAGACTCCCTTTTATGATTATAAACATGGTATGGACATAAAATTGTAACATTCCATTGCCTCCTTATCTTGTGCAGGAGGGCAGACAGCTTGTTAAGAAACCAGCTTTCCTGAAGAGCCCCACTGCTGGGAAGATCATCAACTTCACAGACAAGAAATTTGCACAGGTAGGAAAGTGCTTATTCATCCCTGAAACGTTTGTACTGAGTATGCATTTAGTGTTTACACAAGTCATAGTTATTTGCATACTTGGGACAACGTAGATGATTCCTTTACTTGATCTTTCTTGGTCAGTTTATAGCTTTAGTGATTTGCATATTGGCATTAGGAATGTTGTACCCAGGTTCCATATTTTCATTCTTAAGCACATGGCTGCTTATCAATAGACAGTAATTCATTCTTAAAGTACAGTCAGAGCAGACTGTCTTTCCCAGTTATAATACAACTCATCACGAAATACATTGTGTTGTTGAGTCTTATCTAAAGTGTTATCATCACAAATTTTAGCTATATTTGATTGTGACTTCCTTGCTTGTACATAACACCACAAGGGAAAGGTCTTTACTAACAGTTACTGTAGTTAGTATCATATCATGTCTGAGCATGGTGTTATATCATGGAAAATTGTTCTGCACATTTAATTTGAAATCCGTCTGACTTGTGTTTCCTCTGAACCAGCGCCCTCCCGGGGAGCCTGACGCCAGGGTAAACCCTCCTCCCCTTGTCTCGCTTGAGTTCACAGCGCCCTCTAGCTCCGTAGTCTGGAAAGACAACTAACACTAGTGTGGAACTCATGGAACTGTTTACTGTGTTGAACTGGTCTTGAGTTGTGTTGTGTTGTGTTGTGTTAGTAAAAAATAGCTTTTTTTCCTGTTCCCTAACTCCATAACCTATACAAAGTTTATGCTAAAAGGCTACCTTGAGACCAACAGAGAGAAAGCAAGGCATTTTAGAGTAGACTGATGGCTAAATAAAGAAATGTTTCAAAATATAATGAGATACATTGTGTACGGTGTAATTAATTTTTTCAACTCGAGAACGTTTTTGACTTTTAAGTTAACTTGATGAAGTTCAAGATGTATGGGAACATTCATTTTGATTTGATAAATTTGTGTATCGACAACTCAGCTCAATTGTGATCTCTGATCAATTCAACTAAATTGGTTTACTTTTGCGCTGGTTTTATTTTGCAGGGGAAGGGGAGCTTTCACAATGTTTTGAATTTGCAGTTCAGAATCTGTAGTATAGTTTGTTTTAAAACTGTGTGTATATGTTAGTCTGCATATTGCTGTTGCTGTAGTAATATATCAGGGATGCATATTGACAGTGTCGTGAATTCACAGTGGAGAAGTTACTTCGTAAAACGCGGAAATAAAATCACCACAAAAGTTTTAAGATTTAACAGTATTTTCCACTAACCTGTTACTCAAAGTGATGTCTAATCAAAAAAAACGTATAACTGTTACAATTTCTATTCTCTGCATGTTACATCTTTGTTTGATGGTCTGATGATAGTGAAAGTCAAATTACAGATTAACAACTTATTCTTTATGTGGAATCCAACTGCTAATGTTATTGTTTGGCCACATGTATGATACATTTACAATGTATTTGTTTTTAGTAGTAACGATTCTGTAAGTATCGGATAAAAAACTTACATTATTTGTAGCTTATGTGAGCCATAGCCTTACACAAATAAAGTAGATAGTCACATATTTAATGACAGCACAGCAAACAAACTAGGAACTGTGCTTACCAACATGATTGTGTTTACTAACATCTGGTAGCAATGTTTGTTGTACAGAAAAGTGTTTAACAACATGTTTTTCAGTGTTCTTGGTCTTTTAGTTTTACTTAAAACATGTGTTTGCATGTAATCTCCAAGCAGATGTAGAATGGCAAAATCATACTGTTTCTCATGCTCCTGATCCCTGAGCAAAAAGCCTTCAAAGGCGTGACAAGCATTGCAATCTTGCATTTTTACATCTGCTTGGAAATTATTTTGATGAGTATATTGTGTAACTTATCTAAATTTATTTTACTCCTTTTGTCCACAGCATGTCCTGGTAAAACTGAAGGAGGCAATGGACAAGTTCATCGCACCAAAATAGGAAGATCTGCCATTCTCATCACCTCACAACTTCAGAGTCACCGAACCTCTGCATCAAAACTTACAGCATTTCCTGTGGCAAGTCATAATGGTAGTGGGAGTCGGCAATGTAGATGTTGTGTCATATATCTAACATTATTAGGTACAGGGAACACTAACAAATCTGTGTCTGTTTTGTCCAATAAATGCTCTAATGTGCGAGGCTATTTTGCACTTTTTAGTAGATACCTGAGAGCAGAATGCACAGTTTGACCAAAAGAAAGCTGGCCTCACCAATGTTGTTAATCAAAATTTGTTTGAGTTTTATTTTACTGGCTGCTTTAAGTGTATGGATCATATTTAGGAGCAGATTTTCTTGAACAGTATTCCAAGCATTTGTCACATTGTCGGGAGAATCAGACTTATTGATGATCAAATGGATTATAGGTAAGCTATGAGCTATGATTTTTAAAGTCATTTAAATAAGAAATGTGTTATGAGTATCTCTCTACTTGATATGACAATATTAGCTTGTAGAAAACATAGATAATGCAATACAACAAGAATTTTTTTGTCCTTTTTTTAGCATTGCAATATATTAGTCATAAGCTAACTTTAGGAGATTTTTTCCAGCTTATGGTGGCTGGGAAATAATTTGAATTAGAGCAATGTTGATATATAATAGCAAATATCATGTAGAATAGGCCACTGATCTGAATAGGTGATTTAATAAACTAAAAGCTTTCTCAGGTGCCATACTATCATATGAAATACTTTGCGACTGAGACTGAATTTGATAAATTGATTGTTACATACAGGGGACATTTAATTAGCATCAACTAGTGATTGATTAAGTCTATGTATCTGTAGGTACATTCTAACCTGCGGATAAAAAAAATTCTCTTTTGGATCCGAGATTGTGTATAAAAAGTTCAAATTGTCCTTATTCACAATCTCAGATCCAAAAGAGAATTTTTTTATCATTAACGACTAACATCAATAATATAAAATGATCCACATGGTAGATATACCGGTAAGAGCAGAAAAATGTCAGTTCTTGTAAAAAAAAATGCAAGTCGGTAAAATGTTACTGTCGAATTCAACCCTTAACCTTAACCTTTAACCCTTAGTACTCTCCAGCTGCCATTAAACTCCCTATCTGACTTGGTTACTAGGTGAAGAGTTAGGATACTGAAGGTTGGTTATGTGTAAAGTTAGCCTTGAATGTTTATCTTTAATGAAGTGTGTCTTTGAATTGAAGACAACAGACATGTCTTTAAACTTGAAGTTGATACGTTGTTGTATTTTGCAAAATTTACATCTTTTTATTTGCAACATGAGAGAAAGTGCTATACATGTACTTGCTTCCAGAAAAGCATGACATACTTGTAAGAATATCTGTTTTCTTTCTGTCATATCTCAGAAATGGAATATCCAAAGTAATATTGTTTGCTTTAGCATGATTTTTCTGTCATGCAAACATCTGTTATGCTTGCTTGTGCTTTAGACATGCCTAATTTCTATCTTCCATTTATATGATATATTAACGATGATGATAGTTTTGCTTGGAAAGGTATAACACTTACAAATGTATTAAGCTGTTGCAGGTTTTGAGTAATAGTGACAATCACATAATATAATGTTATAGTTTTATTACTTTTGTGCAAATATTCCATCCAAATGTTAAGTCATGTTTGGAATCCATTGTTTGATAATGTTCTGCCTAAGTTGAAAGATTTCACAAGAATCTGAAAATGTAGCTACCAAAAATATAGGACTGCTAACCTCTGAAAAATATGTGTATCATGAAAACACATTTCTACGTGTTTCTTTTTATCACTTTTCATGTATTCACACACAGTCATGTACTTGAGAAAATCAATGCTTTATAAGGCTATTTTCCTCTCTTTAGCATTTAAGAGACAAAATGAGTTGAAGCTTTGAGTGGAATTGACATGTTGCAATAAGATATAATTGATATTCCTTTAAGAAAATATATAAAATCTCTATACAGAGAATTTCCATGATCAATTCAGAGTGTTACATATAAAGCAATATATGCTCTTTGTTTGTTATGTCTATCTAAGGATGTGTGCTTTATAGGTGAGATGGCTCTATTGAAGATGTTATAATGAGGAAGGCAAAATGTCAAGACGTTTTCCATGTCAGCTATTGTTGTCTTTGATAAGCATGTGTACAAATGTATGTTTCTGTGCGAAGCTGCAAAATCGGTAGCTTGGTGCCATCCTATATAGTTTACCAGGGCTCCCATTCTTGCTCTTCAAACGCATAGTTGGCAGGCACAGACAACTTTTAAAGACTAGTAGGTAACTTCCCCGACCAACTCTCAACCACAGATGACCTTGCTCATGACTAACTCCCAACCATGGTCTTGAGAAGGTCGGGAGGCCATGGTCGGCTATGTGTGACAGGCTTAAACTAAATAGGCTTGCACCCATGCTACAAAATGAACCTTTAAGGTTGTTAAAAACAGCTGAAATTGTACACCCTTGCTGCTGAGTAATGTCAAGATAGCTGCTATGGTACAATCGTTGTCGTTAGATGTTACTATACTCGATGTTGTTGCAAACTTACTCAACATGACTTGCTGTTTTAGCAGTTGTAAGAGTCTGGTGGCTGTTCAGTATATACTTTTGTCTCTGGAATAGCAACATCTTATTTGTTACTTTTGCTTGAAATACAGACAATGAAGAATGACATAGGTATGAATAAATGGTTGAAATACCAATTGAAATTGACACTAATTTTCATCCATCCATGTATGTATGTGTGTGTGTGTGTGTGTGTGTGTGTGTGTGACGGTGTGTATGGGTGTGTGTGTGATGGTGTTCGTGTGTGTGTGTGACGGCGCGTGTGTGTGCGTGTGTGTGTGTGTGTGTGCAATTAAGTTCCATGCCAACTAAAAGATTGTCGGCACAACTACAATAAAGACATGTTACATCCAGTAACATCCAAAAAGGTACACTACACGCCATTCTTTTGCAAATTACATACATTTGCATTGATACATATCTGTAATCGAAGTTGCAGGATGACAGGAAGCAAGCTTTAAGGCACTGTTTGTGTAACATGTACTTAATATGATACAGAATCTCAAATATGTATGCTTGCAGTCGACGTTTTTGGTGGCAAAGCCGTCAAAACTTCGTCATGTTTAAAACATCTGAGATTTTTTTAAACAACACCTGCAGACTAATAATACTAATTAATGGCCACATGCACAAACTCCATGTAGAATCTGATAGTCAAATAACAACACCAACCATGATCTTATTTCTGACTGTTCCAACTGTATTACGTCAATCCATCAGTGACATTTTCCAAGTACATATATATATATATATATATTATATATGCTACAAATGTGATTGCCAGTCCAACATTAATGTCATTCTAGCAGAACTGAATAAGTTACTAGGCTGGCTGAGACATTCATGCATTTATGTTTATGTTTACATTCTCAGCGGTGGAGAGACTTAAGGCATGTTTCTGCTATATGTTTCACCAAATTTAGCCAGAGAGCATACAATGGGTAGACCCATATTTTTATCACTTATCAACATGAGCTTGCAAAGGGGGTACTTCTCAGGATGCAAACCTAACTCTACCTTACTGTAACTAGTCAGAAAATGTGTATCATCGTAAGGTGTGAAATATGAAGTTACAGTACAGTACAGTTCTGGTTTAGATATAGTCTCAGCGGTAAAGTGATTCTTTTGCTTTTTTGCACACATTTGATGACCTAAGAGTGTCACGATGAACACATTTACTGCAGAATCATCAACACAAAGTGCAACACAAAGTGATTTTGAAGAAAATAATTACAAATCTAAAAGTACAAATTACTGTTACCACATCAATGCCAATCCCGTACTCTATGGCGTCAAATATGTAACACACGTACATGAACACTATATCAACACAAAGTGCAACACAAAGTGATTTTGAAGAAAATAATTACAAATCTTTAAAAAGTACAAATTACTGTTGCCACATCAATTCCCCTACTCTGTAGCGTCAAACATGTCGCACATGTCCGTGCCCTCCCAGTCGTACGGCTCGATCCACAGGTAGTTCTGGTACCTGGCCACCATGTGGTCCGGGCAGGTGGAGGTGGACTGTAGCGGGGAGCCGATGTGCTCCAGAACGCCCACTCTGTGGTACGGCGCCATGTAGTAGTGGGCCGGCTTGCTCCTCCCCGTCGCCCCGAACCGGAGCGGGTACTCTGGGTGGCGCGGTGAGCCCGGGCTGGTCGGGGGAGGGCTGTCCTCGATGTGCTCCAGCCCCGGTGGACGAGGGTGGTATAGAGGAGGAGGGAGCGGCGGCGGCTTGCTCAGGCTTCTTACCGGCTTGCAGGAGTGCCACAGCCCGCCGTCAGAGCGGCTCAGGGACAGGTTAGGGGTGACGCCGAAGTTCCATGGCGTCTCGTAGCCATCGTCGCCGTCATCTCTCTTCTCATCCGGGGCGAAGAAGTCGATGGGCTCACAGCTGTAGTACATCGACATAAGCTTGTTCTGTCCGGGCGGCTTGGAGCACTTTGCACTGCCATCTAGGGCCGTTCGTGCCCGCTTCTTGGTGCCACCACAATACGCCTGGTTGTCGCTGCTTGGCAAGTGGCTCAGGGATGTCGTGGTGTTGGTACTGCCTCGACTACTTTTGTCACGGCTGGCATCTGAGCTGCTTCGAGCCCGCTTTTTAGGACAAGACCTTTTGCCACCACGGCGTGAATACTTGTCGACGCTTGGCAGGGTACTGGTATTGGTACTGCCTTGGCCACTTTTGTCAGAACTGGTACCGGAACTGATTAGCGCCAGCTTCTTAGGACCAGCCCTTTTGCCACCGCGGCGTGACTTGCGGCAAATCGACAGGGAGCTCAATGATGACGAACTAGCGCCAGTACTGCCTCGTCCATCTTTGCTAGAACTGTTATTTGAACTGCTTCGCGCCAGTTTCTTAGGGCCAGTCCCTTTGCCCCCGCGGCGTGACTTGCCGTTGCTTGACATGGGACTCGAGGTTGTAGTAGTACTGGCACTGTCTCGCCCACTTTTGCCGGAGCTGGTATTCGAACTGCTTCGCGCCCGTTTTTTAGGACTAGTGATTTTGTCACCACGCTGTGACAAGTCGTTGATCGACAGGGAGCTCGAGGGCGTGATTGTGCCGCTTGTACTGCCTCTTTCACTTTTGCCAGAGCTAGTATCTGATCTGCTTCGTGCCCTTTTCTTAGACGCCGCTCTCCTAGCGCGTGCCCTGCCCATGTCGTTGCTTGACCGGAAGCTCGAGGAACTGCTGCCACTGCCTTGTGTGCTTTCGGAAGATGACCGCACCTTCTTCTGACCGGTCGTGTCTTGTGAAATTTCGGCTTGGTTTTCCGACGACGACTTCGATGAGCCGAACAAGGAGGAGTGGAGAGACCCCGTCGGAGAAACCGGGCGGAAGTCACCGAACGCCTCGTCCAGAAATACCTTGAACCATTCTTCCTGGGACGGGGATGAAGGCGATTCCGTTGTGTTCTTGTTCATTTCTGAACATTCTTGTGATGGTGTGTCACGTTTTGTGGATTCTTGCTTCGTAGTCTTTGAATTTCGACTGCCCTCGCTTTCTGTCGTAAGCAGTGTTGCTAATGCTTCCTCGAGGGTGATCTGATCTTCTTGCGTCGAAGGTGCCAGCGGTTGCGTCACTGTTGCTGGCGCAGCGCTCTCCGACAGGACAGCTGCCGTGGGTGTCACCAAAGGCGCCGACATTGCTGTTCCAGTGCTGTCGTGCCGATGGGATTCTGCTGATGTCTTCTCTGTCGTAGGTCTGACATATCTTTCAGTAACCGATGATGCTGTCGTTGCCATGGCAACAGCGTGGCTCTTCTCTGGCACCGTTATCTCCGATGACGTAGACATCGTTACGGCTGTCTCAGCGCTGTCCTCGTTCTCTGCTGTCGCATCGACCCCTGCTGACAACGATGCTGTTACTGCTGTGTCGGTCTGATCCTCGCTTGCCTGCTGTTTCATAGCAGCAAACTTGTCCACGTGAGGAACGCTCCAGCCCATGATGCGGCTTTTGAAACACTCCATGCACCAACACTCGTCGTCTGATTCCTCGGACTCGGAGTCGCTGGACCAAACGGAGTGCTGGCGCTTGGCGGGCTCGTCCGCCACTGGGCTGTCTGCGCATGTCTCTACCTGCTGATGGCTGTTGTTCTTGTCGTTTAAGGCATCCACCTTCTGTAAAAAAAAAAGGCCAAACAACGCCAAAAATAGTTACTCGAGCAACTGGATAGAATTTTGAAACAGTCAGACGTTTCAGACAGCATCCGCTGTCTTTCGTCAGTGACTAACGATAGACAATTTAGGATGTCTTGACGTAGTCTTTAAAAGAAAATCAATTCAAGACAAGGCCAAACAACTCTTAATGTACTTTCACTTTTAGAATCATCATCATATGTAAATGGCATGGGATGATGGATCAGTTCCATAGGATTTAACGTAACTGACGATATGTGTGTGTCAGTTTTAAGGATGTGGATAAAATAACATCATAAACACCCAGCCACACTTCGTGACCAGTTAATGGTAAATAAAATAAAAAACTTTTTTTAGGTGACTCAAAGACGAAGATTATCTAAGTACTGAAAAATACTATTCAAAACATACAATATGAAATGCTGATGTATTTTTATCGTTAGTGGGAATAATGACCTGTACAGATGACGGTGGAGACGTCAGAGGTGTGGGTGGTGACATCAGAGGTTTGGGTGGTGATGTCAGAGGTTTACGTTGTGACGTCAGCTGCGGCACGTTGTCGGCACGTTTGATCCCAATGCCGTTGTCATGACGACGTGCATCAGTCTCCATGTTGCAGGACAAAACGGAGTTTGGACGTTTCGCAGGCTCCCCGCCTGTACTACTTTTATGAGCGACTTTGTTTTTGGCCCTCACCCTCTGCAAGAAAAAAAAAAGGTCACTGTAAGGTTAACTTCCATCACATATACATTGCAACTGAAAATCTGAACGTACATTCAGCTTGAGGTTTCGTCCAATGGAAGAGCTGTCAGTAGTGCTAAAGAAGCAGCCAATCAACGTTTGAGTGGCCATCGGAGTAATGAATATTGATGAGAATGTATGTCTTGTTATCAGGGAGAAGCCCGACCTGAAGAACCTCCAGAGGTGTAGGTCGTGACGTCTGAGGTTCTGATTGGCTGTCCGTCCGGACACTATGTTGTACGTCATGAGATGCTGCAGCGACAGCCGTCGCCGCTGGGGGGCATGGTTGAGCACTCCCGGAAATCTGTCACACGAGTAGTAAAGAACTGTATCTTTTAACTAGTTACTGTGAGTACAATAAAGAATGGCGCACATTTCAACGAAACTAATTTTCCCCTACTTTGGCACTCTGTTTCCGTCACATGTAGAATTAAGGAATTTTACTTTGTTTAAGGTTTCAAATCTTAAGCATACTTTCGAGTATTCAAGATGATGGTAATAAAGAGATAGTAAATACGAATGACTAACCTCTTGCGACTGATGTCGGAAGCCTTCATCACGCCTACTCCAGACGGGGTCGCGGCTAGGGCGCAAAAGCTCAGCTCTAGCATCATGACCAGAGCGTCCCCTGTCAGCTCTGTCTACGGTACTCAACGGAGGGACCACGGGGGGTGCTGTATTCTTCTGGCCGCTAGGGGGCATCCCTGGCTGGCTCAGCTTGTGTTGATGACGTCCATCCGGACGAGTTGAGGAAACCGGCATCTTCTGTCCCAACTCCGCTGTACATGCGGTATGAGGCCCGGGCGGTTCTGCGTAGCGCGTACCATTTCGTCCGGAGTTCACAGCTTTCTCACTGGCTCGCTGAGCGGCGAGCGTCTTCAGTATCTGGTCTTTTCCGCCCTTCTCTTTCGCCATTTTGACGAAGTCGGCGAGGGTCATCCCGGTGCGGGATCTTGGTGACGTCGGCTGGTACGTGATGACGTCATGCCCGTGACGTACAG
Organism: Branchiostoma lanceolatum; assembly: GCF_035083965.1. Taxonomy (NCBI): domain Eukaryota; kingdom Metazoa; phylum Chordata; class Leptocardii; order Amphioxiformes; family Branchiostomatidae; genus Branchiostoma; species Branchiostoma lanceolatum. The sequence goes on from NC_089740.1 coordinate 12,293,590, forward strand.
CTTTAGCCCTGACGTCTTCCCCAACGGAAGGAGGTTTGGACTGGGTTGGTCCTGTAGCGTTAGTAACAACAGGATATGAAGAAGAATTGATTGTACGACGTGCATTCAACCCCTGGCGAGTTTCTGAGCCCTTAGTTGCCTCAAGTTGGGACGACGTCGGGCGGCGTGGATGGATGCTCATCTTCTTTAACGAATACTCTGCCGTGAGGGGACATATGGCCCTGTTGCGGGCCCGGATTCTAGCCGTGACTTCTGCAAGTCGTTGCTCCTCGGATAGGCTTCGGCGATCAGTAGTGTTCCTCTTATTCGTCTCATCCGAGACTTCAGAAGTGTGGGCAGTCGCAGATGGTACGAAAGTTGCTCTAGCAACCACCTTGCTCTTGTGAACGGCAGATCTCTTGAGGTTAGCCTTGTACTGTTCGTAAGAAATGCGACGCCTGCCGTCGACTTTGCGTACTTCGCGACAGGACTCGTCCGTGTTGGAAGACCGTTGCTCGAGGCTCCCAGTGTCACCATGGCCCGTAGATTTGTTTCCACGCACAACAACGTACTCCTTGTTGTGACGTCCTGCGCTGGCTGTCCCCTTGGCTGTCGGGTGAGGAGACGACGCCACGCGGCGGAGCTTCAGTACTACATGAGGGGGAGACGGTCGCCTCTTTTCCTTTTTTGACCGCACAGCGGGGAGGTGAGCTGCCGAAGACGTGGAAGACTTCTTGCGGTGTGAGTGAGGCTTCCTGTGACGCTGTCTGCCCCGGCTGGGGGTCCCCTCATCGCCCGAGGAGTCCTCGGAGTCAGCGTCGCTGGACAGCCAAGGCGACCTGTGGGGTTTGTGCCTTCGGTCTCTGCGGTTTGTGTCAACACTACGCGTTGGTACGGCGGTCTGTAAATGTACGACGTTACGACTATGAACATATATAAACAGCAGTCATTTATAATCGGATAAATAAAACCAGTCACACGAACCTGTCCCTGTTGCAGACCACCATTCACACACAGGTAAACATGTCTGTTCTTGGTGCTGAACACTATCCACACACATAGGTGAACAAGCCTGTCCCTGGTGCTGAACACTATCCACACATAGGAGGTGAGCATGCATGTCCTTGGTGCTGAACACCATCCACACATAGGAGGTGAACAAGCCTGTCCCCGGTGCTGAACACTATCCACACACAGATGAGCATGCCTGTCCCTGGTGCTGAATACTATCCACATACAGCTAAACATGCCTGTCCTTGGTGCTGAACACCATCCACAGACAAGAAAGCACACATCGACAAGGAAACAGTGTTGAACAGATAACAAGAAAGCTACACACATGTCAGTGGCCACAGAATAGCATTTATAGTAGACTTTCACTATCTACATTTGATACACTACCGGTATCGTAAGTTAGTGAACTGCGTGTGTTGTTAGCGAGGCTGACTACAATAAGGAGTGTTTGAATCATACACATTTCTTCGTAGTCAGTAAATCTAACATCAGTAACGTTACAGTGTGTTTTGTGGTTATAATGAACCGTGAGTGTCGTTACCTTGTTGTCAGACTGGGTACTGAAAGCTTGGTCCTCATCTGCACGCTGTGGACGGACCGCTCCTTGAGAAATAGCACACAGAACCGTTAATGAAAGGATAATTCTTTTGTTAGTTACCAGTAGGCACTTAGATCAATCAACAAGTGATGGATACCTGTCAATCTGACACGAAAATATGATGATGCTCACCTGACCGTCCTTCCCTTTCCTCTCGCTCTTCTCTGTGGAGAAACTGTCTCTGTTTCGTCGACTTGTCGACATCATTTGCCAAATGGGCACTGTAATTCCTCTCCTTTACCGGTTTTGCCATATTTGACACCAAACTATCTTTGGCTCTTCGTGATATCTCGCTAAACCCACTCGCCAGGGGCACGTACAAGAAAAGCGTGCGTTCGTGGCGAAGGTGTTTTCTACAATGTTTACTAAGCAGAAACGGTTGCCAGGTTCGAATTGAGACATGAAGGTGTTCTGGAACAGGGAATTGTCGGGAGTGGCGTTCGATTAGCGTTACCCCAGATGACCCCGAACTGGGCACCATTCGAGAACAAAAAACATCGTATTGAAAATAAATGCAGAATCTAGTAGGTGCTTTTTAAACATTCGTGAAAGTTATGTTTCCACTAGCGGCAGCCAATACTATTGTGTAATGTGCAACTTTACTAGAACATCATTGAAGTTTATGAATATCATAAACATCAGATGATCAATGTGGTAGGATGGTCATTGAGCAATACATGAGTTGGCAAAGTTTTTCTTGCTTTTTTGATGAAGACATATTCAAACACTGCTTAAAACCTCTACAAAAAAAGTCTGCATGTTAAAGATTCCAGGAACACACTTATTGATAAGAGTAGCAGGGTTGACCTGGTATACTTGGCTACATTCTGATCATATATATTATCCCTCCTATCATTGAGATTAATAATAACCACCTGTAAAATAAATAAAAAAAATCACACAATCAGACCATGTGACAGTCTCCCAGTTTAATCAACCTTAACTTGTCAGTGCAGCAGGAAATAAAACTGTGTACCAGAAAAATACATTTTGTTTCATCAAAAACATTTACAATCTAGTATCAGATACGATCTATGTTGACCAAAATGTACGCACACACCAAAGTTGGTAAATCATTGTTTCAGCAGTACATATGTACCACATGCATATAAACCCAGAAAAACCCTCTTAACAAATATACACAAAACCCATTCACCATAACATGACAAAGTCACAGCTCTTCACACAACAAAAATCAACTTGTACATATTACAACCAATCAGAACTGACATATATTGAATAGAATTGATTACACTCCACACAACTCAACTACATGCATGTAACATTTGGTCAGTTACTACATTTGTACTATAATACTTCTATAGGTTGTGAAATGTGTTGATTAGATAAAAATGTGCACACAGATAGCAGCAAACTTTACATTGTATATTCATAGTCTTGGTTCCAAATAAGTGTTTGAAATATATGTTTTTAGACATTTTCCCTTAAATTGGCAGAAAATGAGAACATCTATAGGCTCTTCATACACTACATAGAGTCCTTGGCACTAATGCATGTACTGTTCTACATTGTATACTTGACTAACTCAACTTGACTTACTTTTATCATTAACATCAAGTCTCAAAATGATGATCAGTACAAGCTGATATATCATTCAGTGGAACTTCTCGAAACAAAAGATACACAAGTACAAAAATACAACTTCACAATCCTGAATTAGTCAAAACAGATACACTACAAATGCTACAGATAGATTGTATTATTGTGCGGAATTACATATACAGAGGGCTCAAAATGCAATGATATAATAACTCGGCACATCCTTTGTACAACAAACAGAATTCTATGTACCAGGCACTGAATTCCTAATATGTGAGTAAGGCACTTACAGCTGTGAGGTACTTTTTTATTTACAAAATTATAAAGATCCAATTGTAACAATTCTTACATTACAGAAAAGTGTACACTTCTGCTTAAACGTTTGCCAGCACACGGTCTACTCATTCAGCTGACACAGCAGTGCTGTTCCCATGCTGACCCAGTAGTCGGCCGGCTGGCTCGAGGGAAGGTAGACGGGGACAACAAAGTTGGTGGAATGGCCTGTGGGGAAGAAACAAGACATCCGTGAATAATTTCATCACGTTGGCGAATGACTGAATAGCAAGGCTCTTTTATTCACAACCAAGCATTTTACAAGAGCCTTGGTTGTGAATAAAAGAACCTTGCTATTCAAGAAACAAGACAGTTTGATTAATTTACATGAACCTTATTTGCATACTCGGGACAACTTGAACAGACCTGTGAACATCACTTTGATCATGTTCAATACGGTAGGTCAAATTGAAACTTAAAATCATCCTGATGTTTCTATCCCCTCTTGTTGCAAACACATTTAGCCTGTCTCTCTTACCAAAGAAGGATAGATGAGCTGCAATAAACTGTAACAAATTCAAAGGTGGATAGAAACATCAAAGCAATTCAGTTGTATAGACATTGTACTATACTTCTGCCAGTTGATTTCACAATAAGATTGAACTGAAATGACCGTCATTTAACCTTCTCCTTGCTGCCTAACTCTGTAACCAAAAGGGAATGTGGTACTTGATTATGCGTTTTTGGCTAATTCAGTGCGCTAAAGGTTAAAGAGCAGCATTATTACACTACCAAAAATCGTTTTTCTTATTTTTCCTTCTACAAAGACAATTTTTCTGTCAGTAAGAATATTATTTTGTATACAAGAATCCCTCTTTTAAGCACAAACAAGAATTGCATCCAAGAATTGTTTTCGAAAATTATTCTTGTAGAATCAAATTTTCAAGAAAAAATATCTTAAGGAAAGAATCTGTAAGAATACCACATTCTGACAAAACAAAACAAAATCTTATGATAAGGCAGGGAAAGCAAATATTTCTTATTTGTCTAGAAAATTCTTATTGGAAAAATTCATGCTAGAATTTAGTAGAAATATTTGGTAGTGTAGAAGCAGCAGTTTACTCACCAGTAGTGGACAAGACCCCAGCCCTTGCCGATGTTTTGTAGAGCGGACAGGGGTAGTCAGTGGCGTCAGGACTGTAGTTCATGCGTGGCACCATGTGCATGATGGGTAACGGCGCGTTCATCTCGCCCTTCAGAGCGTCTCCCACGACGCAGTTCTCGTCGTCCCAGCGAGCGCAGTCAAAGAACAGACCGTGGACAAGGACGCCATCTTCTGGGGCATCAATCTGACAAACAGGTCACAAAGGTCAATGTCAAGTCAAAAATAATAGATTTTTTGTTTGTTTGACACATTGTTTATTTACTTGTACAACAAGGAAAGACATGATATGATATGATAAACAATAAAAAAAACTGGTGCAGGAGGAGGGAAAAAGCCTTCACCAAGATTAATAAATAAATAAATGAATAAATAAATAAAGATGTAACATATTGGTGGTATTTTGAGCCCTGCCTGCATAAAAACTTTAAGAAAATGTCACAAATCTCACATGTACAAAATCTGCCTAATTTCAACATTGAAGCCCAGCAGTAGGGTTTGGGTTTGGGTTGGCGTTAAGAAGGGCACCCAGCCGTAAAAACTCTTGCTACAAAAAAGACTTGCACTTGATGAGGAGTTCTGGGGCTCTCCCATCCATGTGCAAGCACGTCCAACCCCTATATGATGGGGAATAAAAGACGTAAAATTTGAGAGAGAGAGAGAGAGAGAGAGAGAGAGGGAGGGAGGGAGGGAGGGAGGGAGGGAGGGAGGGAGGGAGGGAGGGAGGGAGGGAGGGAGGGAGGGAGGGAGAGAGAGAGAGAGAGAGAGAGAGAGAGAGAGAGAGAGAGAGAGAGAGAGAGAGAGAGAGAGAGAGAGAGAGAGAGAGAGAGAGAGAGAGAGAGAGAGAGAGAGAGAGAGAGAGAGAGAGAGAGAGAGAGAGAGAGAGAAAAGTTCCTACCTCTTTGTCTAGCTCCATCTCTTCACCAAACTGCAGATTTTTCTGTGCTTCGTAGACGTCCGCCTGTGCCCGGTAGTGCTGCATCACTTTGAACTGGAAGCTGAGGGCGTCAATGGGATAGTCATACCTCCTGGCATAGTTCTGCAGTGTGCCTGTCAGGAAGCCTAAAGCAGTGGGGAAAAAACAGTGCAAAGTTTTGGTTAAAACAGCTACACTCACAAGCAAATATAATATATTAATTGGAAACAACAACTTTATTACCTTGCAATCATCACGAAAGCTCATCTGTTCAGTGTTTTTTAGATTTAGATTTTTGACTTTCAATTCTTTAATTTCAGTTTTTATTTAGAAAGCTCATCAGCGTTGGTAAGTTAACATTATATCAAAAAGCTGACCTTGCGGGAAGAAGAATCCAGAAAGCCAGTAAGACTTGGGTAGGCCTTGACGGATCCAGTTCTGGAAGAAAGATACAAACATTTTCAAAGAAATGATTCTGCTCAACACATAACAAGCATTTTCTAATGATCTGGCAAGATGTTTGAATGATATCTTTTTATCGTAAATACACATGAAGCAGCCTTGTATTTTCTTTTGCTGGAGTAGTGTTTTTGGAGTGAAGTAGTATTTTAGGCTCAATGGCTGTGTGTTTTTGCAATGTCCAATGTAGTTTCTGTATATCCTAATCTATGATGTGGTGAAGTCTGTCATCTCTGATTACCGTTTTTACCATGAAAGGCTGTTTACTTTTTACAGGGAGCATTACAGCCTATTAGTTTAAACTTTTTTTTGTTTTTATTTTCGATTTTACATTGGGTAAAAACAAGAAAGTGCAGTTTCAAGAAATAGATAGAAAGCGCTGGGGGTGAGACAGAGAACAATGTGGTCTATGGTATACGTGGTCTCCCCCTTGAAGATCTTTGCCCTGGGTACAGCAGTAATCTAAAGATAAACAATTTTTGATACTCCCCCTGTACTAATTCATCTATAAAACCACAGAACCTGAGTACTGCACTAGAAATGTTTGTAATCATTGATCAGGTACTCACATCAATGAAGGCAGTTCTGTATATGAGGTCCTGTACCCATGAAGCCAGGGGCTTGAGGGAGGGGTACGCAGAGTTGGCCCACAGCGCGGGCACCTGGTTGTTAAGGAATGCCACGTACACCATCTCCAGCTGCTCTGACATCACCACCAAACCCTTGATGGCTTTCTGCAGCTGCTTCAGCGAATTCTGTTAAAAAATGTGCAAAGTAGAAGATTTTTAAGCCACTTTCAAGATAACAGAATTGGCTTTATTGATTAAGTGTCACTGTATCAAATACCAATGAAAAAATCAGGATTGGGTTTCGATGGTTCTCAATTTAGCAAACTAGCAGCGCTGTACATATACTGAAACCTGTGCCGCGTGAACCTGACATACATGTACTATGTAGAGGTTTTATAATGATGCGTGAGGCTTTTTAATGCCATCCAGTAATGTTGTAGTATGGAGGCTTGAGGCTTTTCAGAAAATATTTTCAAATTGCAGTGCAAAATTTTGACATTCTGCAATATTGCAGAACACTGGAAAAAAGTATTTCTACCACTGAATACATAATGATCAACTGCTATGAAACCATGAAAAAATGACACGATATAACAGCAACACACCTTGATAACCTTCAGCAGTGAGTTGAACCGATCCACTTCCTGCACAAGTACAGTGGTCAGTGAGTTCAGCCGACCCTTGCTGTCCGGCTCGAACATGGAGCTGTCAGCGTTCTCCACATCCAGGTTGTCGAGCAGCTTCCCCAGGATGGTCTCCGCCAGCTCGTACACCGTGTCGTCGTCCGACTTCCCCCCACCCCCTCCCGTCGACCGCGGCTGCACCTCCAGGACTGTGCTGACCAGTGCTGTTGTCTCTTGTACCTGCAGACATAGACATTGGACATTCAGATATTATTCTTTGTGTATGATAGACGGGTTTTGGCTCACTTTTTCAGCTTCAACAGACTTTCAAACCACAATTGTAGTAAATTTTCCATTGCAATTCAAATTTCTGACATTTTTGACAGGACTCTTTAGGCTTTGGTCAATGGGAAAAAAAATACATGGGACGACCAAAAATTAGCCACAATGGTCCTCATGGAGAGGTGGTCACTTGTACAGGTTTGACTGTATAGATATGCAACAATCAAATTCAGAATCTACATGTAAATGTATTTAACATCATCGCGTTCTGACCTGGAAAGAGATGTTGGCGTTGTCGTGCATGCAGAAGATCTCGGGGTCATCCAGAATGGGGAGGTCCTCTACGTACTGTCGGTATGACATGAGGGTCTCTGTCTCCGGTGCGTAGTAGATTCCTGTCGGCGATGGGTAAAGTGTCAATCACTCAAACAAACAAAACGGTAACAATCTGGTCTACTAGATACTGTAAATGCAGAAATGTTCGCGGTGGTCTTATGTTCGCGTTTTCTGCGGAGAACTTTCAGCGCTAACTTAAAAACCAGCGCAAAAGTTTTTGCCCATCTATGACTGTAGCGCTACTACTGTTTCAAACGCGAACTTAAAACCACAGCAAACAGTCCATTTTCTCCCTACTGTGAAATAAAAACCATGCGAACTTAAATGCATTTACAGTATGTCAATCTTCTAAATGAAACTGATCCCCCTAGTAACTTTCAAAAGAACTGTAGAATATGTGAATCACAGTGATGGGTAAAATGTCAAACTTTTCAACAAACAGCACAGTTGTAACAATCTGGTCTACTAAAAAAGTCAATGTTCTTAATAACACTGATCCCCCTAGCAACTTTCAAAAGAACTGCAGAATATGTGAATCAGAGTAATGGGTAAAATGTCACTTCAACAAACACCACAGTTGTAACAATCTGGTCTACTAAAAAAGTCAATGTTCTGAATAAAATTGATCCTCCTAGCAACTTTCAAAAGAACTGCAGAATAGATGACTCCAGGAGGCTATGATGACCCAATG